>NW_020664562.1:5123575-5143029 GCF_002925995.2 Terrapene triunguis | reverse complement strand
TGTTAGTCTTAAAGGTGCCACAGGACCCTCTGTTGCTTTTTACTCAAATAAGTAGCTCCACTTTATGTTATCATGTACCTATGTGTAAAATGGGTATAAAGGACTGCCAAATCCCATTTTACACTCATATTGACATTCATTTTGTAAAGGAATATACTAGTTCCAAAGCACTGGCTCTGTTTTGTTCATATAGTAGCACTAAAATGTGATAGGTGCTTTACTGAGCAACTAAAGAGCCCCATTTCCACTCTTTCCAAATGGAAGTCTACAGGTATTAGGTGTTTCTGGGCCAATTATCCCAGAAGATCTTGATTCTACCATAAAAATATAATTTCAATGGCATAACTTCTAGAGAAGAAAACTATTACTCCATTACCTCCTATCAATCTTTCTTGACTGGTTATAGTAGAATACATTAAAAGTTTTATAATTCCCCAAGTCATTTGTATATTAAGTGTGATACAAATTATATTCCTTGCTTCCTTTTAACAGGCAGATTTTGGGATTGCTTGGAGAATTTTTACAATAGAAAAAGGCTACGAAAAAATTACTTCTTCTCAAGTGTCTTTATCATGTTATTTCCTAACATTTCCCCCCCTCTTTCATTGTTCCATGTATTAGACACAAGATTTAGGGCACAATCCAGTAAACAGTTACTCACAAGGATAACGTCACATTTCTGATTAGCGGTGCTTTCACATCTGGGGCCTTTGTGTATTAATCTTTTGTGGACTATAGACTTTGATCTTAATCCACTGAAGTCTAAGGGAGTTTTCCAGTTGCTTCAATGGCTATTAGATTAGGCCTCTAATTGTGGGCAAAATTAAAAAAATTAAAAACCCTAAATACTTCAAGAACTGAAATTCAATTTTTCAAAAGTGTCTAAGCCCTATTGAAAATTAGTGGGTTTTAAGCTCCGAAGTGATTTAGGCACTTTTGAAAATTTTATCCTGTATTATGGGTGGGTAGTAGGTGCATGTGTGCCTCATTTTTCTTCCAAAGAATTCAGGTTACAAAGTTCAGTGAAATAACGCTTTCATTTTATGAGATTTTTTTTATGTTAAATCTACATTCATATAACTAAAATGTGGGGATTGGATTTAAAGTGTTGTTTAAAATTGATTTTAAATTGATAGGTTTCATATAGAATATAGCAGTTTATCTAGGGGTTTGTGCGATAATAAGTTTTTAGGGCTTAACGCTAAAAACCTTAATCCCTATTCATAGTGGAGGGAGGTAAATTAATTTATTCTGCCCTTCTTTGCTAATTATTTTTAACAGCTCTGAACGTACCATTTTAGCATAAGTGATGTCAAGTATATTTTAGTGGTTTGCAAAAGGGAACCCTCTAGCTTCTACCTATTAAAATAGATAATAGTATAGTTTAGCTGACTGCTGACCTTTATATCCCAAACTGAATGAAATTAGTCATCATTTCTTATATCATTTGGGTTAATTCTATCGCTTTTGATTGAATCTACTTAAACTCCCTTTTCAAATGTTCTTAAAGATATAAATGCTCTAGACGATGAACCACTCACTTCAAAGCATATTCAGGAGATTCCTAATGTATCTCACAGAAACTGTTTCAGAGTTTCTAAGACATCAGCACTGCAAATTCTTGCACACATGCTTGTAACTTGAAGCACATTGATTTTGATGTGTAAGTCACAATGTGTGCAGTCCATTTCAGAGCTATATACTGTCTGAGTGGAAGAATCAGAACACACTGCAATTGGGACAGCCATTTAGGAAGTCAGTTTCTATACAACTGCAGGATTGGAGAGGGTAGGAGACATATAAGACACAGGAGACAGCGGAGAAACAAGCTTTTAGGGGCTGATGTAACAGAACCAGCTCACCTTTTATGGTTCACCCATTTCTGTATGAGGCCCCACATCATATAGCCATCCTATCCACCAAAGCTAACTGGTTATTACTCAGCACAAAGCTCATCCTTCTTGTTGTTTTACCAATCAAAAGTGAGGAGCAATGTGAGATATGCTAATCTTACCACATTTTATAGCATTTTTAGCCCTCGACCTGGACATCAGATGTCTTACCTTTGTTTTCCATATGGCAGTGCAAAGATTCCACATTCTGACAGTTGTCTCATTTAAAAAAAAAAAGTGTCTGGCATTTTAAGTGCCAACAGCTTGTAAAAAATAGACACAAATAAGTCAATAGAAAGGGAATATTAAAGTAACTCTGGTCCATGGCTCCCTGCTGGTACCTTTTTGTATGCTTGATCCACCTACCCACTGACCTGCTGTACTGTAACATTGTTCCTCTAAACATTCTCTTTTCTTACATGTAGCACTTTGGGGAACAGATTAGAGTGCAATAAAAGCATGATATTTCCTTCTGCCTGTGTTTTTTTTTTATTATGTTGGTAGCAAAGTACTTCCTTTATCCAAAGGTCAACTGGTTCAAATCTTGTAACTTTTGAGCAATTCCTTTAGTTTCTATATACCTTAGCTTCCAGCTCATGGTATCAGAATGACATTTAGAAATTTAACTGACTAGTTTCAGTACTTGCTAATTTTTCAGTGACTTGTGCTTGTGGCTTCTAGAGGACTCTTCTCTATAGCATGTATCATATTGTTCTTCCATCCGCACACTTATTTATGGTGTCAGGTTTCAGAGTGGTAGCCGTGTTAGTCTGTATCAGCAAAAAGAATGAGGAGTACTTGTGGCACCTTAGAAACAAACAAACCCACTTCCTCAGATTAGTCTCGTTAGAGTTGGTATGGCAACCCCCATTTTTTCATGTTCTCTGTATATATATATATCTTCCTACTGTATTTTCCACTGCATGCATCTAATGAAGTGGTTTTAGCCCACGAAAGCTTATGCCCAAATAAATTTGTTAGTCTCTAAGGTGCCACAAGTACTCCTCGTTCTTTTTACACTTTTGTATGTAATACTTTCATCTAAATGGGGTTTGCTTGGTCAATTGGACAGGAAACCTATGACATGCAAGCACACTGTCTCCAGCATTAGGAATTATTCTAGCAACTAAGTATATTTCAGTTTTCCATATTGCAGCACAGAATGTGCTTTTTTATGGTGTGCAAATGTGGCTCAAACACTCTTGAAAAGAAATCATTGTCAAGGTATTCATAAGGAGTTCACAGGTGTGACCTTTCTCTTTTCTATCCTCGTAACTGCTTCCATGAAGTTATAAAGTACTAATGCCAGACTTCATTCTTTAATTACCAGCCCCACGATTCAATAGCTGGGAGATAACATGCTGCCTTGCATTCAAAGGTAGTTAAGCTTATTTTTTCTTGCACCAGATTTTCATTCTAAACACTGCATTAGTTATGATTTTTGTCTTTGTTTTATCCTTGTGAATAGCATTATGTATGAAAGATTCTGGCATGACAGCCGTAGAGACTGAAGTTCTCTGTTTATCTACAAAACAGGCACGTGAAGACAGTAGCAGAGAAAGCTTCTGTAGGTTGCCTGCCTCAATCCTTACCTGAAATGATCACTTCTGGAGTGGAAAGAAAGTCATCTCCGCACCCATTCAGTGTTTGGCTTTTCATCTGAGACTACCAATAAAGAGGGCTAAATAGTGCCAATCCTGGTTATGGCTTTTGCAATGTGTACACATTTGCACTGGGAACTCTTCTGAGCCAACAACCTCATCACACCAACCACCTAACAGTCATCTGAGTGTGGGCCTTGCAATATTAGATCAACAGTGAAAAAATATTTTGTGGAGACACTTACAAAGACAGCTTGAATTTTCTCAACTGCCCTTTGTGGGTTCACACTTCGTACAATTCATTTTTTGCAAACAGTCAGATGACTTCTGGGTTCTCATGAATTGTTCATGAATTTCTGGAGAAAATCAAAACTTGTCTGAAATTGAGATTACCAAATACTATACAACTAACTCTAATCAATAGCAACCTGAGGTCCATTCACAATTGTTATGAATAGTCTAAATATCAAAACAAACTATTAGGCAAGGAGACAAAATGTGACACTAATGCTGTTTAAAGTATGGTCTCTGTATGATTATTGATTACCAATAGAAATCATAATGCAAGAACAGATATATTTAATGAGAATCTCTCAAGCTGACATGAAAAAGAATAAAGACAGTGAGCTTGATCCAAAGTTTAGATATCAATGGGATTCTTGCAATTGATGTCAATGAATTTTGGATCAGAACCAGTATGCAGACAACGCAGGTAATACTCACATATCCAGAGAATCAGGTTAGTAGTGAAAGCTAAGTATTTTTACTAATAAGGCCAAGTAATCTATGTGGACAGATGACACAGGGAAGAATGCAGATATTCACAATGACATATTGATAAGATTGGCAGGCCAAGAATTATTCACGTAAATACCTATGATTTCAAATAACTGATACACTCTAGAATTCAGCAATCCATTTATGGATAATTTTTGAACTTGAAACAAAAAGTGAAATGTGTCAAATTATTCATTATGAATAATTCAGTCAGCCCTATATACCTCTGTGGAGTGATGTGAAGCTTAATTTATTAGCTTTGGAAAGGACTATGGATACTTTAAGATCCTTGGGTGGCGGTATAAAAGTGCAAAGTATTATGATTACTTTTAAAAAAAGAAAACGTCATGGACCTCCAACATCTCTTATGCACCCTGATCTTTCTAAGAGTTTTTCCTCTAATTTATCAGTACTACTGTGTTGTTGTGTTACTTTAGTCTGAACGGTCCACATATTTGAACAATGGATGAGACTGAGACAAAATAGAACAGCTGAATTACACCACACAATTAAAGAGTTTTCCAGATGTCCATGGTACTAGGAGACTGAGCTGTGCCTGATGTCTAAAAGAACACTAAAAAAATAAAGCCAGAATCAAGTCACTTACATATTACTTTTCACACTGTGCCAATACTTTTCTAAGATATAGCTGAAAGTAACAATGTCAAACTTTTCCCTGGAGTTCTTTTTATTTACAAACAGGCCAAACAACTGGGCAATAAGTCAAATCTAGCTGACATAGAGGTTTGCCTGGAAGTAGCTGAAATAAAGGTCTGCTGCCAATTTTGTTTGTAACAGAGATTTGGTTATCCACAAATCTAACAACATCTGCATTATGTATAGAAAAGGACATTCAGAAGCATAGACTAATGAAGGTCTCTTAAATATGTTATTGACTTGCAGGGAAGCTGTGTTTTTGGAAGAACTTAATGGAATGTAAGATAATTATTTTTTCAGGCCAGAATCCACCTAAAGAGCAGAAATAATCTTGTGTGACATGAAGTGTACTGTAATGGAAAAGAATAAAACCCTACATTCAATAATATCTGTATTAATAATAGTTTTACTTTCCAGTATTTAGGTCCTGATCCTCCAGAAATATAAATAGGTGTATAGTTATTCATGTGAGTAGTCCTGTTGAAATGTATGAGACTACTCATGTGTATAAAGTTATACACATGCTTAAGTCTTTGGAGGATTATGGACTTAGTGTTGATCATATGGGGCTCTCAAAACACTTTGCAAGCTGGATCCAAAAGAAAACTCCTGATCTGAAAATTATCAAATTTTAGAGTTTCAAAATCCAGATCTGAATTTTTCATCTCTAACAATACTAATTAAGCTCCACACTTTTATATAGGTAAAGTCGTATCCATTTATAAATGGGTAAACTGAGGCATAATAGGCCAACATAAAGAGAGATGTAAAACAAAAAATTCAGATCTGGATTGCTAACCCTATGTTTTCAGACCTTTCATTCTGGTCTGACACCATTTCTAGTTCAGTGACGGTCCCAAAAAGAAAGATTTATCCTCTTCACCTGTAAAATAACAAGGGAAAAACATGTTTTTTTCTTTCCAGTTTATTGCTAGAAATCAGTGGCTTACTCAACAGATACATCTTCTATTATTAATCAATTTGAAACATGAATTTAATTAGAAGTGGTGTTAGCTGTATCTATTTGATTTCATATCAATAGATATTTCAACTAATCTCCTTCTTCATTCTTTAAGAGACTGCAGCATTGCATAGGGAATCCGTGTTCCATCTACTACATGCCCATGAAATTATAAATTTTAAATGCGGTATAATGGATTCATAGACTTTATTAATCTGGGCATATTTTTTAAAAAAAATTGGAATGTGGGTAGCTTGATTCTAGCTCAGGTCAGTAATGACTGAAAGTTTTTACTGTCTGTCAGTGCAGTTGGTTGCTGATCTCACTTGACTCCTCATTGGACTAATAGCCACATCACAAAAATTACTAGCACAATCTCACCCACCTTGTTTCATTAGCACAACTGGCCTTCCTTTTAGCAGCCCCAGCAAAGAGGACCAGGACTTGAACAGTGAAGAAAACTAAATTAATCTCTCAGTCTCAGAGCAGGTCCCACTAAGACAGGACTGAGGAACTGTGGCAGAATATATTTGCTTTGCAACTGACAGAGTAGGCATCTCAGCCCCTGGGCTCAGCCACAGGGAAGGGGAGGTTGTTTGTTGCTTCCTGCTGCACTGCAGGGAGCAGGCCACATCCTGAATCCTTTCCAGTTACCTTCAAAGATTAAGATTTAGTGGTGATAGATCATACCACGTATCACAAGGAACACGTGCCCTGGATGATGGAAGCTGCTATACTGTGCCCTTGGGAGATGCAAGTAGACCACCCAACTGCCATGGCCCAGTGGAATGGTGTATGGGGACCTCTCTAAACCCTTCAAAAGGAAGGATGATGGTTCTGGGATATGGTGGAAGGAGAGTTTTCCCAAACCAAACCATATGAATTTTCAAGAACACAAGTGCTGAGGTTCATACTTTCCAGGCTGTGTTGTACTGTTCAGCCACTAGGTGGTGAAATTTGTAACATACCTTATTTAAGCTGTCAACAGCCATTTCTGGTAGTGTATTAAGGATCTTACAGCAAACATGTCCGGTATAACTCTCTGGGAAGGAAGCGCTGTAGCCCAGTCCATAGCTGGTCCAGAAGCCTGACCTGCAGTAGTAGCTCTGCTACTTACTGTGCAGAAGGAGAACATGACAGTTAAGGCACTAGCCTAGTGAGTAGGAGACCTGGGCTCCACTCATGGCTCTACCACAAATGTCCTGTATGACCCCGCATAAATCACTTAAACTTTTTGTGCATCAGTTCCCTCTCTGTAAAGCTGTGATAATAGCACGTCCCTGCCTCAGAGAGCGTGTGATGGTAAAAATCATCAGTGATTGTGAGGTACTCACATACAGTGATAATGAGGACCACAGATACTCCAGATGAGTGGGTCTCAACCTATTTATCTTTGTGTGCTGCATATGCGGCCCATAATGTGTTACCTGGGCCGCAGGTTGAAAACCACAGTGCTCCCCTGACCCCAGTGCCCCCCCCACCCCCGAGACCCCCTCCACAGAGTGGGGCCAGGAGCAGAGACCAGGGCGCGGGGCCAGGTGGCTGGGCAGCCCCGACCCCGGACCCCACTGTGTGGCAGGGCAGCCCCGACCCCCACTGCATAGTGCTGGGAGGCAGGGCAACCCCGACCCTGGGCCTCGGCACAGGGCCAGGCAGGAGGGCAGCTGGGCAGCCCTACCCCCACCCCATGCCGGGCCACGCGGCAGGGCAGCTGGGACCCCTGACCCTGCGGCGCCACGCGGCAAGGCAGCTGGGACCAGGTGGCCTTTAGCACACAGCTGGGCTGCAGCTGTGTACTAATTGGGCCACATGCGGCCCACAGGCTGAGAACCACTGGTCCAGATTATATTAATTGGCCAGTATTGGGAAGCCTGCACTAGTATAATCTACCTTTTCTGTAGTGGGAGGATTTTAGTCTCCAGTGCTGTCAATCGTAATGAGATATGCATCTCAGGTGGCTATCCCAGTGAGCTAAAATACCCTAGAACAAATAGAGATAGCATCTTTCACTGGCCCTCAAAACTTATTTAAAAATAGTTTCAAAAATTTAATTCTGAGGAAAGGTTAGCTCAAGTGTTTCTGCAGAGACTGTGGTGCTTCATGCAGTGACACTATTCCCTGGTGTACTAGATAGGCACTCAGCATGGACATGAATATATTGGGAGCAACTTAGGCCCAACAACTAGAGAGAGCCACAAAGTCGTGATCTAAAAATGACAGCTTGAAGAGGAAATATTAGATCATTACAATTATTGCTGTCTTATGTTTTCATTATAATCTTGGTCACAAGAATGAGACATTAGTATTTTAATGCGTATTTGAAAGAGAGCACGCCTCTGCTTTTCTCTGGACATACAAAAATATAATTCATGCAAGTATTGTTACACTGTTACAGATAAGGACTGACTGGACTAAAGAAAACGGTCCAGTTTCAGCTAATAAATATCTCATAGTACCGAAGTATTCTATCACTCTCTTAAATGCAGGACAGAGGCACGTCATTCCCCCTCCCCCCACCCCTTTATCCCCCACCCCCACTTTGCCATTACCATTGCTGGTTCCTCAGGCCCTAAGTACATGTTTGTGAAGTGATGCTAAATTTTAAATACAGCATGATGGATTCATAAATTTTATTAATCTGGGCACAGTTTTGATTTAAAAAAAACCCTAGTTTTAAAATGCATAATTCTTTCAGTGTGGAACCCTCTCTCTTTTTTCAGTGGCTTGTGGGGTTTCTGCAAGACAGTGCTTTTTTGTTTTTTCTTCCTGAAATACATATATGCAAATTTGTGACCTATTCCCGAATGTGTGGAAGAGTACAAGGAGTCAAGGAAAAGTTATGGTTTTATTTTAAAGAGCAGGCTTTCAGAAGAAGAAACACTGGTGACATGGGGTAAAATTCTGACCCAACTGAAGTCAGTTGGAGTTTTGCCACTGAAGTCAATGGTTGCCAGAATTTCACCAATGGAATTCATTAGGCTGTTAATACATTCTAAGAAATGTGCTTTTGTGTGGTCATTGCTGTTATTTCTAAAGGAATGCAATACTATCACAGCCATCAATGCACATCACAGGGTGAACACAAAATCAGCTTTAGTCACTGTTGTGCCTGTTCTACTCCACAAGGGAGACATTGGCAGTAGTAGTGGGAACAAAGGTTTAATCAAATACTGTTTGAACTCTCAGTGTGGCAGAATTCTGCCTCTGATAGTGCAGTGCTAGGAAGACCTTAAGGCCTTTAAAAGGTAATTATGATGCAGCAACAATTATTTCCTTTTAATGCTCCCTTATATAAATGCATTATTATCCTTCACAGTTGTTCACAAATAATCATCTGTTCAGTGTTAAAGATGACTTTATATTTTTTGCAATAGAAATAGCATTTACAATCCCTGATTTGCTTATATGAACTGGGAAGCCTAGGAGCAGAAATGAAATGTATCTAAATAAGCTGCAACTCAAGTCAAGAAACAAGCAGAGTCTATTAGTTTTTATTACCTTTCAGCTTCCTTTTGTAAATGTTTACATGGCTTTCGGACAGATAGCATACACGTATGAAACATTAAAAAAGCCAATTATGATGCCAACATAAAGCTGCAGGAGCTTATAAGCCCATGTCTTTGTTAAAGTTATTCAAGTCTAACAAGCTCACTAATGGAGGGTGAGCTTCATTAAGTTCAATAGAGAAATGATAGACATCTCAATGTGTTATTAAGGAGATGAACCCATTCTTCATTTCATCCCTTCCATCCCCCAAGAATGATGTTTCCAGAATTTGGTCGGTCTCTCCTCTTCCAAGTTATAAAACCCAAGTGTTAAACAGGTGCTTATCTCAATTACCCACGCCATTGGTGATAGGTCTAGATAGCAAAACACCTTTCTTAATCAAAGGTAAGAGGAAGATCTTAAATCCAATTGGCTCAGCCCATCTTTGGTAAATAATAAAAGAATTGAATGCAATAAGCAGTTTGGTTTATAACTGATTCCACAGCAAGCATTTACCATGAACTGAAGCATCTGAAAGTATTATTGTGCTCAGGGTGCTGGGATGTTACATATTCCTGTTTTGCAAGGATTATGTCATCTTGTTCTAGACAGTAGTGTTCAGAACTATCCACATTTAAATGCACTTCGCCCAAGGTGCGCAGCTTTTTTACATCCCTCATCGCTCTCATGAATAGTTTGTTCTATCTTGCAGCATTATGTTGCATTCTACTCTCTAATGATGGCTCTCGGTTAGAGAAAATGCAGAACAGAAGTGGTAGCATATGTTCTGATAAATTATGAGTGGCTATCAGAGATGGCTGGAATAGCTAGCACCAAGGTATTTGTTCAATTAGCTACTTTGTCAGCCATAAGTGCCTAAGGAATATTCCAGGCACAAACCTTGTCTCTTTTTAGCTAGATAGAACATAAAGTTGTCTCTCTTGTAATGAAGTTGCTGGGAAGGCTGTCATTGCAGGAGTAAAAGCTGCAGACTCTGCTCCTAGGCTTGGTCTCATGTGGTTTCGGGGCTCTGACTGCCCTACTAAAAGATCTATTCATGGCAACATGCAGCCGTGGCTCTGCCCTCCTCCTACTGCACCTTGCTAGTGAGCTGTTGAATGGGACTGGATGAGGCAGCTGTGACTCCTACCACCAACTCATCATCTGCTTAGGAGGGTGAGGATTGCTCTTGCAGCATGCAACTGCTAAGTAAATGTGACAGACGTGGTCTTCTCCACTATAGGGTATGTTTACACTGCAATGTAAGCCCAGGGTTAGTAGAACTCAAGTTAGGAGACCCTGGGTTTGTTAACCTAGGGCTTGAGCATCTACACTCATTTGTAACCCCATGTTAGGAATTGTTGAACCCTGGGTCCCAACATGGGGACCAGCTTCTACACTACATTATGTGGGCCCAAGTCCAACCACTCATGTTCCAGACTAGGGCTTTCGTAAAAATGTGGCTTCTCTAGCCCTTTGTTCCTGGGAAAACTTGACTGTCCAGAGGACAAAGAAAGAAGGCCCATGGGATTGTAGAATGCTTTTGGCGGACTCCAAGGTTACAAGTCCAGTGAGGCTGCATTTACACTGCAAAGCAATAGGGCTTGAACCTGGGGTCCTGGCTTTGACTGAGACTGCACCGCTGTAGGGTCCTAGAACCCTGGGTTACAATAATTTTAGACAGAAGGGGATTAGGTTTGAGTCTGAGTTCAAATCCTGGGCTTACATTGCAATGTAAACTTACCCATAGTGTTCCCCCTTTCATTCTCTCTCCTCCAACTTTGCCATGTACCCTCTTTTTCGCTTGCCCCTATAATGATTACTGTTGTTATTGTCATAGTGAGACAGCAGATAAGCCAGATTGTTCCCCATTAGGACCGTAAAGTGTAGCCCAAGCTTTACTGATTCTTATGGCCTGTTATTACAAAGGGGAATAAAACAAACTGCAGAACATACTATTAACATGGCCAAACTGCTCGTGAAAATCTGCAATAAAATAGAATGACATACAAGCTACATGTAAATGTTTTTATTTGTTTGTTTTTTAAGGGAGATCTCTTGATTTATTCATCAAAGTTTTATTTCCTGTATGTTGTTTGTATTTAATTTATACCATTTCACCTACTTGCATTTTTTTTTAATGGCCTAGTTTATCACATTCCCTCCTAAGCCTGTTTGAAGCTCACAGGCTGGTTACAAGGCATTTCCAAATTTAATTCACCAAACTTTTTTTTTTTTAATGTGGCACTGATCTCAATCAGGTCATTTTTCTTAATCCTGTTCACACCAGGAATTAACCAAAAAGTATCAATTACTCGCTCATTCCTATTTTGTTTGTTTGAAGACCACAATGCAATAAAGCAGGAATTATTAGGCATTCAGATATAGACATGACCTTATTTTAAAGGCACCAACAGTACAGGTTATTGTATTGGCCCTCTTAGCATTTCCCAAGATGCTCAGCAATGAAAGGTCAATGGCAGAGTTACACTTTAACAGCAAAAGGTAGGCAGGCAAACAGGGGAAATATAAGTGATTTGATGGTATTTCCCCCCCTCCTCCCTCCAGCCATGTGTGTGTCTTCATCCCATGGACAGGGGTGCTGGAACAATTTTTATAGTGGGGGCGCTGAAAACAATTGACAAAACTGTAAACCATGTATATAATGGAAGCCACTTCAAGCCAGGGTGCAGCAGCACCCCTAGTTCAAGCACCTATGTCCATTGATGAAGTGTCAAGGAGTGAAAGGTCTCTCAGATGAGATAGGGGCTTGAGGAGATTGATCATCCCTTTAGGAGACAGGGCCTTTAATTAAGGGAATATGTTATTTGGAGAAGTTGTTCCCCAGAGGGAAGTGAACAGTGAGGTTCAATGGAAGGAGGCTGATGGAATGTGTTACTCACAAGAACTTGGTACAGAATAACACAGAGCTGAAGTCATCATCAGGCCACTCTCTCCCCATTGGCTACTCTTGGCAATGATGAGCCTGTGCACAGAATGAGGAAGCTGTCGTGTGGAAAAGAATAGCATGTGGTTATGCAGTTAAAGACTGTACCATAATACATATGCACAATGGGGCTGAATTAAGGTTGCATGGACACCTTTAGTTCTGGCATTTCCTAACTCTTCAGTGTCTTACTTTGCAACCTTAAGATTCTTTTAATTTAGGTGGGGGTTTTTAATGCAATTATTTATTTATTCATTATAGTTAAGGAGAAAATGTCTCTATCTTGCATTCCATGACTATCATTGTATCTGGGATGTTAGTGGTGTCTGCTTGCTTGTTTTGTAGGGCTAGATTAGATGACCCTTGTGGTCCCTTCTAACCTTATGGTTCTATAAGATAAGTCTTGTTCACTTTTGCATTCAAAATTATCGTTCCCTTGTTTATGTGTCAAGTCTCTTGGGTCAGCGCATTCTCTCATAGGCAAAAGGACAAATGTCATACTATAGGGAGATGGGGGTAAAAAAACTGCATACAACTCAGTATACCCAGAGCTCTTAGCAGAAGCAAGATGCTTTTTGTTACTGTGGCTCAGAAGTTCAAGGGCACATCAAAAGGTAGCAGTGCGCTTTGCCATAAATATTACTGACACTTATTCATTGCACTTTCTTTAAAATCAAGCTAATATTTCAAAAATAAATTAATAGTAGCATCATTCCTCAGCTCAATTATAAAATATGCTAATATGTTAGACACATTCTTAATACATCAGGACTGGCTGGGGAATACGGCACGAAGGAGAGACAGAGAAAGGAATTTAAAGAGCAGGATTCTGTAGTGAATAATTTAACCATATGGCCATTTGCTTGGTAACATAATTTATTGAAAGGAGTGTCAGGTATGTTATGTTGCACCTGGAATAGAGAGAGACTGCCCAAAATGGGGAACTTTAGTGGAAGCAGAGGGCAGAAGAAATACTATAAGCTGACAAACTCTTTTTATTATTTTTCATTCCACCATTCACTATTCTCCTCAGATTCTCTCAGGAAACATATTTGCTTGTGTGTATTATAAATGCCCTATCCAATTCAGGTGGATTCAAGCTTCCCACAGAAGGATGAAATAACCACATTAGGTGAACACTTGCTAAATCAAGAGTTTTTGCAGAGTGATTCTGCAGAAGGAAGGGAACATCTTCTAAGGCCAATGCCCATTTATACATGACCCTAGTTGCATTCACTAGCCAGGCATCTTGTGTGCCTTCAAACAGCTGACTGCACAGTTCCAATAATCATAATCCAGGTCTTAAAATGTATACCTTCAAACCCCCTTCACTCCAGTACCTTGGTCCGAAGTATTGGACCATTCAAAGTGAATAGGCAGGTGTTTGCACTTTCTAAATGAGGGTGCATGAATGTGTGCATGCAGTATGTGCACACTTAACTGGAAACCCAGTAGAGGCCTTTTGGAAAAGTTACCCCTTAATATCTTATTGTAGGGTTTAGAGAGCTACCGGGGGTGAACTTTATTCCCTGAACAGCTTTCAGACACACACTGTTGTCCATTTTACTGTAAATCAGACTAAATAAATGTGGCACCTGTTTGCTCAGTGCAGTGCAATTGATTTTCAAATAATGGAGAGTCAGCGGGGTAGAGAGATGCAGTAAGATTGTTCCGGATGGCAGAACTGCAGAAAGAGCTCTTGTGCCACCAAGGGAAGGTAATAGATGAGGACAGGGTGCAAGGAGGGAAGCAGAGAGACAAGATCCAAGAAAGAAAGAAGTTGGGCAAAATCCAGAGGGTTTTAAAGACCATTTTGAACTGAATGCTGGAAAGAGGGAGCGATGGCATTGTTTCTCGATGGGGTGATGTGGCTGTGTAGTATTCTGAAAAGCAACAGGCCAGAACCATTTTTCACTATGTATCAATTTTTCTTAACCATTATGATTAAAATTGACATTTCTGGCCCTTCTGCCTACGGCTCTCCTAGCTGGTAAGTAAACATCATTTGTCACATAAGTATTATGCAGAGTCCAGTTGTACTAAATTAACTACTTTCCAAACCGTTGACCTTAAAACAAAAATACCAGTGAGAAACAGAACACAAACATCTGCTTTCTAATCAAAATGTTAAATGATTCAGTAGCTACTCACAGTAAAACTAGAGATAGGAGAGCTTGTTTTATCAAACACAGATTTACAATAGAATGTGCTGTTTCTTAAGCTTAAGTGCCATTTGGCTCTGTCATACTATGCATTGTAGGATGATGCATGTATTACTTATTTCTAGTTATTTACTACTGTTGGTAGCTGAAGAAGCAAGGTAAGGATACATTTCAAGCAAGATATTTACAGTTTGCATACAATGGCTTCTGTTGAGCTTTTGCAAACAAACAAAAAACTCTGAAAAACTTTCAATTAAACCATTGTTTTTAAGGAGGGAAAACTGTTTTACCAAATGCAAAATGTTTTTCTAATCCCAGCATTGGAAAGAAAACAAAATTCAAGAAGTTCCATGAAATTATAAAGGTTGTCTTATTGATATTAAGAATACTCTGCTAAGTCAAAGAGTTGCTGCTTTCTATTGAAAATTCTCTTCCAAGGGCACCTCAGTGATTCCTTTGCCTGGTATTTTATCTTAATTTATCCTCTGAAGTCTATCATTCCATGATGTGATACTGTGTTACACAGTGTTAATAAGATTTCAAACTTGTCAAATAAGGACACCATGTGGAGTTGAAAAGACAAAGTATAAATTATCAGGGAGATATGGAACAGCTGGCTTAGAACAAGAGTTGCATATGATGCTAAATAGTTTGTGAAAATCTGTGTGAAGAAATAGCATATTTAGAATATCTCTGTTACATTCTAACTAATACCTTCATACTGTGCTTTGGGAACAGAATAGGACTAAGCTGGCAGACAAACACAATTTGCTACTGAAATGCCAGTAACTACAGAACAGAGATGTAGATTGTGGTTGGTTTGTTTGTATGTGTGTATGAGGGGCAGTGAGGAACAACTTCCCCTCCCCCAAAAAACAAACTCACAAATCACTAACATTCAATGTACCACCAGAATAGTACAAATGTGTCTGGGGAGAGGGGACAGGGAGGAATTCTGTTTACGTTTCCACCTGTGTAACCCTGTTCAAATTGGACTGAATAGATGTAACTAAGAACAGAATTTGGCCCACGATTCAGTCAATGGATTAGGGAACAGAAAAAATATCATGTGCCTTATATAAAATGAACAGCTCAGCACAAGTAGGAAAATGTACAATGTACAATATAATTCCAAAATACATATTTGTGTGTTTCAGGTAAAAATTCACTATTCTAGATTATTCTCACTAATAAAGGTTGAGCACCCATGGAGAAAACAATGGTTGAATTGCAATCTAAGTGAAATTTGCCTTCAGATTCTTATGAATATTTCTGGAACACTGTTTCCACTAGTCATATCTTTACAGTTTCTCTGAAACCCTGCAAACAAATACAGCTGACATACTTACAGCTTTGTTGTCAAAACATGCCTGGATCCTCCGAACACTTATTCATGTGCTTAATTTTAAGCACACGAGTAATCTCCTTGAATTTAATGTTTGCAGGATTAGTGTGTCAGTGTATTAACTCAGTTTTCTGTTTTATTCAAGTCGCATGCTGTGCTCATCAATGTTGCTTTCAAAAATGCATTGAGCAATGTAACTATCATCTCATGTTTCCATTCCTCTACCACGCAAACCTCTAAATCTGACACCCCTCCACAAATATATATATACAGAGAGAGAGAGAATCTATTGGTTCAGAAAGAATTAAGTCTTTCAAAAAAGATTCTTCCTTATCTGTGTAGCTTTATCTGTTACAAAACATTGAATTTAATTAATCTACCTCCCAAGCGCATGTGGGAGGTGGGAGATGTATCCATCCAGATGATAAGACCATCAAAGATGAAAGCCATAAAATATCTTTTTTCTTTTTCATTTTTCAAAAGAAATAATTTCAGACACACACACGCAAAGGGATAAACATCGTGTTCGCAGCTCAGAGTTGTAGTTTAAAGTATAATGGGAGACTGTGAACACATTTCCTTAGTGAGATATTCCCATCTGATTTAGAAGAGAAAAAAAATGCAGCTTTCAAGATGATAATGATAGAAACATTTTCTTTGTTTATACTTCCACCACATCTCAGCAGCGTGTACACAGAAATTAGGGTGCCCTAGAACAGCAGCATTTATGTGGTCTTTCAGATAACCCTCAAACTAAGCTCTCCTTGATTTCTGGAAACAATACCTCTTCAAAAACCTAACAAATATACCATCCAAAACAAGTATCATTTCTCATCAAACTGCAGATATCATAGTAGCCTTTAGCTGGTTGCTTTTCTTATTATTTTACTGACTAATATATTAGCCTTTGCAAATATCAAGGTGCTCAGTAGAATCAGAATACCTCTGTAGTGATCATTTCACACAACAACCAAATGCAGTCACGTCTGGGGAATAATGTGTCATCCTTTATAATGGTTTCAGTAGGATAACAAGTTACCCACACATTGATTTTAGTTCAGAGACTCAAGCCTGAGGCCTGTTTATTGGATACACACCAATATGTTGGGGGTAGCAGCCATTAGGAACTGCTTCCCCAATACAAAGCACACTGAAACTGAAGTGATAGGAAAATTGCGGAAGGTAGAACTGAATTGCCTGAACGCTCCTAAACTCCATGGAAGTTTGAATCCGGATCCATTGTTAACAGTTGTGAACTATATAACATTAATCTATGGTGTTTAGGAAGGAGGGCCTGGGGACCTATCCCATAATTTATTTATCAGAGAAAGAAAACATTGCTAGAGAGTTTATTAAGAGATCTTAGTGAAACTAGATTCATCCAACAGTCTGGTCTTTGAAATGCTGTATCTGTGCTATGTCATTAAGCCTTTGAAAGGCAGCCATTAAATACTATTAATGTTTTTGTTTGTTTGTTTTTCCCTTAATGAACCAAATCCTGTAAGATTCATGGTTTCCAAGGCCAGAAGGTACCATACTGATCATCTAGTCTGACCACCTGAATAACAGCCCATAAAACTTCCCCAAAACAAGTCCTAGAGCATAGCTTTAAAAAAAAATCCAATCTTGGTTTAAAAATGGTCAGTGATGAAGAATCCATCAACACTCTTGTTAAATTTTCAAATGGCTTATTAACCTCACTCTCCAAAATGTACACCTTATTTCCAGTCTGAATTTGTCTATCTTCAACTTTCAGTCATTGGCTTGTGTTAAACCTTTCTCTGCTAGATTGAATATTTGTTTCCCATGTAGATACTTGCTATAATCAAATCACCCCTTAACCTTCTCTTTGATAAGATAAATAGATTGAGCTCCTCGAATCTATCACTATAAGGCATGTTTTCTAATCCTTTAATCATTCTTGTGGATCTTCTCTGAACCTTCTCCAATTTATCAATAGCCTTCTTGAATTTGAGCACCAAAATTGGAAACAGTATTCCAGCAGCAGTCACACCAGTGACAAACACAGAAGTCAAATACCCTCTCTACTGCTAATCGAGTTTCCCTTATAAACGCATCCCAGGATCACATTAGCTCTTTTGGCCACAGCATCACATTGGGAGCTCACGGTCAGCTGCTCATCCACCCCCAGATCTTTTTCTGAGTCACAGCTTTCCAGGATAAAGTCCTGTAAGTTTGGCTTACATTCTTTGTTTCTAGATGTATATGTTTACATTTAGCCATTTTAAAATGCATATTGTTTGGTTGTGCCTAGTTTATCACTCGGAGTCAGTGACCTGTCCTCTTCATTATTTACCACTCCCTCAATTTTTGTGACACCTGCAAACTTTATCAGTGATGATTTTATGTTTTCTTCCAGGTCATTGGTAAAAATGTTAAATAGCATAGGGCCAAGAACCAGTCCCTGAGAACCCCACTGGAAATATACTCTCTTGATGATGAATCCTCCTTTGCAATTACATTTTTAGACCAACCTATTAGCCATTTTTTAATCCATTTATTGTGAGGTATGTTAATTTTATATTGTTCTAATCCAAATGTCATGCAGTACCAAGTCAAACGCCTTATAGAAGTCTATGTATATTTTGTCAACACTATTACCTTTATCAACCAAACTTGACATTGAATCAAAAGTAAATCAAGTTAATTGGACAGGATCTATTTTCCATAAACCTATGTTCATTTGCATTAATTCCATTACCCTCCTTTAATTCTCGATTAATCAAGTCCCATATCAGCTGCTTCATTATTTTGATAAGCTGGAGAAGGAAGCTGTTCACTAACCCCTACTGTGCACAGTTGTTCACAGAAAATTCTTTAGGAAAACTAGGAAGAGATTGTCTACAGTTGGCTAGATCAGAGTTGCTATCTGGACAGCAAGAGATGCTGCCTGGCTGACCAGAGGGTTCAGAGTGGAACTTGCTTACAAGAGGAAATTAATTCAAGAAATAAATTAATTCAGGGAATTCCTATGGGCTCTGTTATCCAAGAGTTCAGACTAGATGAGCACAGTGGTCCATTCTGGTTTTATAATCCCCAAATCTATGCAAGCTATTCACTTTTCTTCTCCTGTGTAACTAAGCTGAAAATGCATTATCTAGTTTAGTTTGAGACCAGATATGTTAAGCAAACTGCTTCTTTTGTTCTACATAATTTTTATTCTGCTTTTAATAAATCTTGGTTTGGTTCAGATTATTGCAGCATGGACAGTTTCATACATATGTTCCCAAATAGAAGAGAATCCCAAAACCTGTAAGTAGAGGTGCTGAAGGGTAAAGAGTTGCTGGAACCTATATTTCTCTGTCAGTCTCAGTCTTGGGATGTGGACAGAGATGTCTGCTGTCAGACTTAATTGTGTTGCTGTCAGGCTGAGTGAAGGAACATAGGTGGGAGAAGCTGCAAAACAAAGGAGGTAATGAGAATTGGGGAAGGGCGGTACGCACTGAGTTACATTTGGTAACCTTCTGTATTGTAGTTTGGATCATTTTTAACATGCACTAAGTAAAATATTAAGAACGCTGGAACAAGCTCTGTACAAATCGTTTACAGGAACTCCTCACTTACCGTTGTAGTTATGTTCCTGAAAAATGTGACTTTAAGCGAAA
>NW_020664562.1:5082100-5123475 GCF_002925995.2 Terrapene triunguis | reverse complement strand
TATATATATATATATATATATATATATATATATATATATACACACACACACACACACACAGTATAAGTTTTAAACAAACAATTTAATACTGGTACACAATGATGATTGTGAAGTGGAGGAGTTAGAGGGTGGGATATTTTCCAGGGAATGCCTCACTGCTAAATGAACTAGCAATTGACTGAGCCCTCAAGGGTTAACTCTCACACTCTATGAGGCAGCAGGAGAGGAGGGAGGGCCAGACAGAGACACACAACCTGTGTGTGAGAGAAAAAAATGTGCATTTCCCCTTTAAGTAGCTGACCCCAGGCTTAAGTACACTGCCCTGTTAATTAAATCAGCTTGCTGAGACCTCCTGAGACCCCAGCTACTGCCTAGAAGCTCCGTCGGTAATGTGTCCCCCCCCCCCCCCCCCGCTCTATGGAAGATGGGGTAAGCGTGGTGCAGGAGCAGGGTGGAGGGGGAGACACCCTGGCATTATCCCTCCTCTTTCCCCTCCCCCCGTACAGCAAGCAAGAGTCTCTGGGAGCAGCTCCAAGGCAGAGGGCAGGAGCAGAACATGGCAGTGGGGGGAGGGACACAGCTGAACTGCAGGCAGCTGCTGCACAGAGAACTTAGGGGAGTGGGGAGCTGATAGGGGGAGCTGATGGGGGGCTGCTGGTCCACCCTGGTTCCAACCACCCACCAACTAGCTGCAACGGGCTGCTCTTCCTGCAAGCAGTGGACAAAACAGGCGGCTGCCAGAGGACTTTAGAAGGGAGCATTTCACAACTTTAAACAAGCATGTTCCCTAATTGATCAGCAACTTAACATCGAAACAACGTTAACCCAGACTACTTTAAGTGAGGAGTTACTGTATTTTAAAGTTATATTTCCTTGGGCCAGTTATAACAAAGCTTGAGAGTGCTCAAGCCGAGACACTGTCAGTCTCGGTGTGCTAATTTGTAGCAATCTATTAAGGTGCTACCCAGGCCCTCTTGTGTACTTAGGAGGAAATTGCTCAGAGAAAGTGTTTTAGTGCGTTTCATTTCAGTGTGTTCAGTTACAGTATATTGACAATTATGTGACTTATGAGATACATGTAAATAAGTTTCTCCCTTGTATATATTTTGGTATATTTCCTGAGAGACTGAAAACATATAAAATCAGTATTAAGAATCATAATTTATGCCTTGGATATTGGACTGGCGATTGCAAAATGTATCAGAGTAAACAGTGTGGCTCAGTTTGTAACTCTCTTGTTCCCTGTGGTGGCCTCAGATAAAGTCTGACACTGGTGCTCATGTTACTGCACAGTAGTTCAGCGTGTAGCTTGATGCCACCCTTCAGGTGAGTTTATAAACCAGAATTCCTTCTTCTATCATTCTTTGGCGTCTGTATAAATCCAATGGCATTTTTCAAAACAAATGAGATAGTCCCATTGCCCTGATAAACATCCTCTTTTGCACAGTTAAACATTTTGCAGAGTTAAACATGTACCAGTGTTCAAATCTATATGTCTGTTCACGTACTATAAAGATGCACTTACCCTCAAAGGATGCAATCCTGCAGCATCATGCACTCTCATTTAAGTCTGAAGTCTAGTTTCCTATTTCTTATGTATATTCCATATTTCATTCTATCAACAGTACAGAAAGCTCTTTTCTAGATCACTTTGACCACTAAACCAGCAAAATCACACATATGTCAACTGATGTTTTTTTCTCCTGGTATGTTTCTTTTAAGTATTATTGGTACTTACTTTCTCTGATCTAAATCAGAATCAAAATGTCCATGTTCCTGTTCAGCCACATCCCTTTACTAAGTATGTCTGGTCATAATTTCCAGGGACGTTTGAGCACCCTCACTGCATAAGGAACAAGAATCCTTCTCACCTCAGTCCTAGCGTGAAATATCTGGACACTCTTAACCATTTGTTTAACTCCACTGGGGAAATCTCACACTGCTGGAATGATTTTGCTCAATACTATTGCAAAAGGAGGGGGCTAAAAAATAACAATTTTAGAAAATACATAAAGACTACCTCATTATATGCACTATTCCTAGAACTTCTCATGGGGAATATAAAAAAATACTCAGGCAATGAGTATAAAGCTGCCTATTGTAGCACATTTTCTGTGCCCATTGTTGTTAACAATTCATTCTTTATGTTCCACGGACCAGATTCTCAGCTGGTGTAAACCAAATATAGCCCCAGTGAAGTCAATAGGAATACATGAGCTGAGGATCTGGCCCTTTAAGTTTAGAATTATGTTCTATATCTAAAATGATAGACTGGGCCTACATGCAGCAAGTCTAATGTTCCATTTTCATTTGTGATCTTTCCTATTGTTATCTACTCAAACGTTGATTTGTTTGGTCCCTTGGTTTTTGTGGCAGCTAAATGTGCTTACTTTCAAAATACAAGGGGTTGGAGGGAGGGGGCACTGTTGGATTATCAATTTTTTAATATCACCTCTTAAATAAGGACAAGGCCCTTGTGACAGATATTGAAATCTTATCCAGTATTTTTGCAGACCATTGCATTAAACTTATGAATGGATTGTGTTCTACTCCATGGGAGAAGGTTACCACAGTTCCTCCAGGAACTAACAGCAGTGTGTGTGGGGGGGGGGGGGGGTGGTTATTAAGGTGAGTCACTGAGACTAAACAACTCTAGAGCTGTACCAAGCCTCGAGAGGTTTGCATAGACTGGTTGAAACATGGTTTCCAGAGACTCAGACAAAGAAAGAGTATTGACACCCAAACCCACACTGGGCTGGCCTCACACTAAGTCAAGGTAAGCAGCAGTTGCTTTCCTGCCTAGCTCAGGTTCCTTCAGATTTTCACAGAGTGTTGGGTAGTCAGACTGCAGGAGGAAGAGAAAGCAAGTTCCCCATCTTCCCTATCTCAGTTATTGGTTTCTTGTTACCTGCAGGGTAACTCCTCCCCCCGCGCCTCCCCGCAGTCACATGAGGGAGAGTGAATCACCCTCTGCCATTCCTAGAGAGAGAGAGAGAGATGGATTTGCTTTTAGAGCTATAGCATCATTTCCCAAAATAACACAATGCAAGACATAACCTCCCACATTCTCACAATCAGAGTCCTCAGAACATTCTTTGGTGTCCATAGTGACTCAGGCCTAGGCAGGGCATTGGTGTTCATCACAGCCATCCATACCTGTTTGTCTGACAGCCCCATAATAGGTACACCCTCCTGCCTTTGCTCCTGGGTCCCATGGACATGACTTGACCCTCTTCTTCTGTTCTAACTGGTAGCGTTTGTCCTGATCAGCTAGCTTCTGTCACTCCAGCTACATCTCTGTCTCCTACACCAGCAGCCTTTTCCAGCCTCCACATCTCTAGACCGCTCAGCATTGCTGCTACCTCTGCTATGCCATCTGTGGCACTATCCTCCTTGGTCTGCTGTAGGAGGAAAAGGGAGCTCTCTTGGTCCTTTCTGGAGGGGGTACCTGTTCCTGCCTCTGATCATCCGAGTGCAGCGTGGCTTACCTCCTCCAATTTATTCAGATCAGCAGCAGACAAATCTTGCTTCTCATACAAGTTCCACAGCTGCTATTTCTACAGTAGTTCCTAATCTATGTTCCTGTCTCTCTTCTTCATTCTTTTCCCGAAAAGGATTTCTCTGTGCTTTGTCCTTCTACAGTATTTGCTTTCAGTGCAGTTAGCACTGTACTGAGAATTACTTTACTGAGAATCCCACTACTAGGGCTGACAAGTCATTCAAAAATTAATCACAATTAATAGTATAATTAATTGCACTGTTAAACAATAATAGAATACCATTTACTTAAATATTTTTGGATGATTTCTACATTTTCAAATATATTGATTTCAATTACAACACAGAATACAAAGTGTAAAGTGCTCACTTTAAATTTATTTTTGATTACAGATATTTGCACTGTAAAAAACAGAAGAAATATTTTTTTTCAATTCACCTAATACAAGTACTGTAGTGGAATCTCTTTATCATGAAAGTTGAACTTACAAATGTAGAATTATGTACAAAAAACCCCTGCATTCAAAAATAAGACAATGTAAAATTTTAGAGCCTACAATTCCACTCAGTCCTACTTCTTGTTCAACCAATCACTCAGACAAACAAGTTTAGTTACAATTTGCAGGAGATAATGCTGCCTGCTTCTTGTTTACAATGTCACCTGAAAGTGAGAACAGACATTGTTGTAGCCGGCATCGCAAGATATTTACATGTTAGATGTGCTAAAGATTTATATGTCCCTTCATGTGTCAACCACCATTCCAGAGGACATGCGACCATACTGATGACATGTTCTGCTTGATAACAATCGAAAGCAGTGCGCCCCAACGCATGTTCATTTTCATCACCTGAGTCAGATGTCACCAGCAGAAGGTTGATTTTCTCTTTTTGGTGGTTCGGGTTCTGTAGTTTCCGCATAGGAATGTTGCTCTTTTAAGACTTCTGAAAGCATTCCCCACACCTCGTCACTCTCAATTTTGGACAGCATTTCAGATTTTTAAACCTTGGGACAAGTGCTGTAGCTATTTTTAGAAATCTCACATTGGTACCTTCTTTGCATTTTGTCAGATCTGCTGTGAAAGTGTTCTTAAAATTAACATGTGCTGGGTCATCATCCGAGACTGCTATAACATGACATGTGGGTAAAACAGAACAGGAGACATGCAATTCTCCCCCAAGAAGTTCAGTCACAAATTTAATTAATGCATTATTTTTTTAATGAGCATCATCAGCATGGAAGCATGTCCTCTGGAATGGTGTCCGAAGCATGAAGGGGAATACGAATGTTTAGCATATCTGGCATGTATATACCTTGCAATGCCTGCTATAAAAGTGCCATGTGAACACCTGTTCTCACTTTCAGGTGACATTGTAAACAAGAAGCAGGCAGCATTATCTCCCGTAAATGTAAACAAACTTGTTTGTCTTAGCAATTGGCTGAACAAGAAGTAGGACTGAGTGGACTTGTAGGCTTTAAAGTTTTACATTGTTTTGTTTTTGAGTGCAGTTATGTAACAAAAACATCTACATTTGTAAGTTATACTTTCACGATAAAGAGATTGCACTACAGTACTTGTATGAGGTGAATTGAAAAATACTATTTTTATCATTATTACAATGCAAATATTTGTAATAAAAATAATAATATAAAGTGAGCACTGTACACTTTGTATTCTGTGTTGTAATTTAAATCAATATATTTGAAAATATAGACATCCAAAAATATTTAATAAATTTCAATTGGTATTCTATTGTTTAATGGAGCAATTAATCGTGATTAATTTTTAAAATCGTTATTACTTTTATTAAGTTAATCATGTGATTTAACTGCAATTAATTGACAACCCTACCCACTGCTATCACCATATTGTCACAGTTTCAGGGTAACGGCACCTGTACCACCCCCATCCCATGGTCCACTCCTGGAGTGGCCAGTCAGGTCTCAGGTCTTCAGACCTTACTTCTTTCTGGGCAGGGACCCTTGTCCCATTCCCTCCTGATCGCAGGTTCTAAGGATGAACAGCTCCCTGCTTTACACTGTGATAACCCCAGCTAGCCAGGTTGCCTACTGACCAGCACCTATGCATTGCTTTCTCCCCAAGGGTATGAAAAGTGTATTGCCAGCAGTTACAAGTTACCACAGCTCTTTCTAAGCTAATGCATTTATTCTTAAAGTAAAAACATTACAGAAAAAAAAACCAGAATAAAGCCAATAAACAGATTTAAACATGCCCGTAACATACCAGTAATCACCCATCAGTCTTATAGGGCCCTACTAAGCCAAAGTCTTTCCCACCCTTCTGCAATGGTTGGGACCCCTCTTGGACAGAAGGTCCTCTTTGTTTGCTGGATCAGAAAGAAGGCCCTGTCAGTTCAAACTCAGCCCTTTTATACCAAAAGCCCTTTGTTTGAGTCCCTAGAAACCCAGTTTCAACCTCTCCAGGGGGTGGGACCTCTCTAGAGCTTAGTCTCAGTGACTGTCCTGAATCATGCTCCACTCCCCATTATTTCCACTTGTCTGAATATCCTAATGTCCTGATCTATATAATAGAAAGGAATACAGCTTTCTAATATGTTAGATGAGAATGGCAGATGGTAGAATATATCCTATAGAACTTGCCTCTTCCATTTTCTAGCTCTTTTGCTGACTACTTAGAAGCTCTAAAGTTTGCATTCAGTTACCTATAACTCTGTCCAGGACAGGTCAAAATTGGGGGAAGGGAGGGCCTACACCAAGGCTGGCAAGATAGTTGGACACTATCTTGTCAAACCCTTTTAAAAATACATTTGGAAGGTAGCTATATGTTTCTCCCACTTCCCTATATGACTCAAAATCTCAGTGCAATTCTTCCATAACCATTACAATAAAGTGGTGTCCTGATGAGACAATGCAGGGCCTCTGGGACAGAGGAGGAAAATTCTATAAGTAGGTCCACATCTGAGGCAGTGGCTGCACAAGGTTTTCAAAGTCAGTGTAAGTTTATAAATATACTGTAAACTTTCCATAAACATGGATATAAACCTGAAAGTGTTTAACTTCATTTAATGTCCTGCCAACTTCAGTCGCTCTTTTACACTTCTGATGCTGGTGCTGGGAGCTGCTCAGCCTCTGTCCTTGGAAAACAGATGTTACCCCTATTAGCAGTACAAAAGGAAAAAGCTTAAGTTCAAAGCTCTTCTCCCTTGATCTGCACAAACAGTTTGAAAGCTGTTACCGTGTTTGGATTAAAGACACACTAAAACACATTAAAACTATATAGCTAGCATTTGTAATGAGTGTCTTTCATTACCATCGGTTAGCTTAAAATGACAGCTTTGAGTCATTTTCTGGTGGGAAGTTGCTTGCTGGTAAATTGGGAACTTTTAACCTGCTAGACAATATCAAAAATTTGTTAGCAAAAGTTATTATAACTACTTTTTATTGTGTTTACTGAAAGTGGGTGGGAAGAGGGATCTGGCTTATCCCATAGTTAATTCTCATTTTCTTTTATGCCAACCAAGATTCTTTTTTTGTAACTGAAACATATTTTTAACCTTTCCATTTTTCTTTCATGTTTCAGGGACATTATTTTACTTTATCTGAACAATGAAATGGATGAAACCAGATTCAGAGAATCCTTCAACTCTGTGGGGGAGAGTCTTTGTGGCAGTTGTAAGAAGGACAGCAGAAAACTCACAGCTGGGGGGGAGCTAAAGAGGCTTTAAGACATTTTAGCACCTTCCTGATCATCTGCTTTTCTGTGGCTGGAGAGGAGCCACAGCATAAAAGCCCTAGGGACCTATCTAAGTTACAGCAGCCTCCCCAGACTATCTTATAGCACTTTCGGCGCCCTGCATGCCCCAACACACCAGTCCCTCTGCCAGCATCCTCCCTATGCTGGGGCTTGGCTGGGGGTCTTCAGGTGGCAGCCTTATAGCTATCTGCCACTGTCCCTGCAGCACTGGAATCCTCTCCCAGCTCAGGGTGAGGCTTTTAGGGGTCTCTATATCTCTCTGGCCTTTTTACATGACCTAAAGCAGTTGGAACATGGGTGAAGACTGTCGCAGTTCTGGAGTTATAACTGCACCTCTTCCTCTTCTGTGATCAGCTCAAGGGTGTCCCTTCCAGTCACAGACCTCCAGCCATTACCACACTATGGGCAGAGAAGAGTACCTAGGGCTATGACAGTCCTTACCAGAGCCCAGCCAGCCTTCACAGAGCATGGTACCTTTATTTTAGGACAAAAGCATTACAGAGAAAACTGTTTATTAGTTTGCATTCTGTCTACACGTTTGCTAAGTTCACCAGGTGTTACCCATCTTCTACATGGAGACCCTGGCCGGTTCCAGTCCTTCAAACCTTTCCAGCAGGGTTCTTCCCTTTTGGTTACAACCTCATGACAGTGGTGGGGAAAAATGAGTGATTCCTCACCCAGTTCAGGCTGGACCGTTATAACAAAAGCAATGTCTTTGTCTCCTGGGCCTCTTGAATGCAGTCTGAACCAGTGTAAGCAATTCATACTAGGGGTGGCACTTTTCTGGAATTGTTTACTTATCCCAGGGGTAGTAATTATCCCCCTTGATTTCACTTGTTGGGGAAAGCTCAATAATCCTCCCTCTGGAGTTAGCATACAGTCCCTGGCTCACAAGGATACATGTAACATTTATAGACACAACAGTTTATTACAAATCCTGGTGCCTATGGTGTCTGGCCCATCTAAATAGATTAGTTTTTTGAGGTTTCTACATGTCCACAGTCTCACATCTGTCACAAGCATCTCAGCCTGTATGTTTGCATATTCTCTAGGCTACTTCTTTCCCCCTCTGCACTTCCTGATAGATGCATGCAGTATTCACAAGATGGCACTATGCCACGCCCTCAAAAGTGGCAACAAACCATCTCCAGGGAGTAGCTGGGGAAGCTGGTTTTGTGGAGTGCTTTGATGGAAATCTACATTACTAACAAACAACTTTTTAAAAAAATTTCCCCATACCTACTTTTGTTGTTCAAGTGACTTGAAAAAATTACAACAATAATGGATGTATCAACTTGCTACAGTCAATCAAGCTATTGCTAATCAAGCCCTGCATTTAGCTAACAGCTGAGTTTGTGTTTTCTCACTAGAATAAATTGATGGAGCTAGGCAAATTGTGTAGTTGTATTTATCTCCAAAACACATGATAAAGTAGCCCTGTGAAAAGTTAAAGTACTCCATATATAAATGTGTCATCAACTTTTTATTTTAAACCCAGACTAAGCAGTTCTACTAAAGGGCCTTAAATTTCCACTGTTGAATGCAGCAGGCCCAGTTGAATGGCAGATGGGTACTGCTGTTTTACTGGTGCACACAGCAGGAGATAGTATGAAGAATGCAATCGATTCCTTTTTCTTTTATTAAATACGATCTAAGCTTAAAGAAAAACTCATTCTCTTCCAATTTAAAGGTTGCATTCCTGGGCTTAATTGCCTATTTCATTAAGAATTAGGGTTGGGATTTTCCATGGGAGCTAATTGAGTTAGGTACCTAACTCTTATGGGTTGTAGTATCCAATGGGATACTGGATATACAACATCTTTGATCAATCACATACTGATTGCTAGAGGTGACCTGCAGATCATGAGCTCAATCATACATGAAATGAATGAAAAAAATAGTGTCATATGAAAAAAAAAAAGTACAGTCATTTCCTGGGATTTCTCTTAGCACCTGCGTCACCAGTATGATGATGATCATAAAAATTGGTTATAGAAAAGACCACATAAGTGTTCTAACCTTTCCCACAATAATACAGAATTGTCCCCTACCATACATTTTCAAATACTTTTGTCTAGCCTTGTTTAACTGCATGCAAGTGCAGCATACAGACTTCCGTGTAAGCACTCGCAATGTTAGCATGTGCTTGGTCTCTTTGAAAACATTTAAGTGCTGAAATCCAGGTGTTCCACTTATCCATTGAGTGGATATATTTTCTCTAACCTACTAGAAAGGGCTTTCATAGGCAAATGAATGTGTGTAGGCATGGAGTGGGCTTGCAAATATTTAACCCTTCTTTAAATGATACATGCTTTAACTCTCAGCAGGTTCATTCTCTACAAGTATTATGATACTGAAAAAATGCTTCCGTCTCCATCTCCCTCTTCCCCACAGGACAAAGTTTCCCAAAAAAACATTGTGTAGAGAAGCTATAGATATGGTTTCTTCATCCTTTGATTGGAGGGAGGGGATATTTTGCATTTACTCATCACATAATCCAACATAAGAATGCCATTAAAGCACTGCAATACAGTTGAGGTAGCTGGAGGGTAATAGCTACAATAAATGAAAAGAGAATATTTTCTTTTTTGTATTTCTATGCTAATAAAGCAGAAGTCTCATGCCCACTGGTAAGAAATATAGCACTCACATTTACAGGACATAACTCAAACTGGTCAAAAATGGAAAATCAAAAGTGGTGTGTGTTTCACAAAAATTACCCCTTCCCCTTTTTTGCTATTTTAATTTTTCATTAAATTTGCATCAAAAGTTTTCTCCTGCCAAAAGCCAGGTGTTCGATGCACAAAACTTTGTCATTTTATAACATTTTAAAGAAAAAGGGCCATTTTAAATGAAGAAAATATCAGCCAACTGCAGATATAACCCAGCATCCACACACAACAGCAAGTTTATTTTCAACCTGTCTCCTCTATTTGTGTCCTATTATTTTTCACGTAACCAAGTCCTTTACAGTTGCCATTGTGAATGTATGGAATGTGCACTGCATTCAGAGGTTGAGAGAGGAGCCATCCACAAGAGGGGCTTTGTCTGCCCACAGTAAGAAAGTGTTGGTGATACAATGGCAGAGCAAATAAGTAGAGCACAAACACAGCGGAGATAGCTCAGAGAGCTTTTACATAGTGGGTCTATAAAGTCAATTGGACTGTACATATTTGGTCCCTTTTGTGCCACCTTATGTTTGTGGCTCTAGCTGCTAGATAACTGAGCTAAGGATGACTGTTTCAGATGAGAACAATCCAGAGAACTTAACAGAGGTTGCCTTCCCATTCTTCAGAGAGCAGGAATTTTTCTTCCATTTATTGATAAAACAATGGGTAGACAAAGAATGGAAAATGTCTTGCATAATAAATAGTAGTAAGATTTGGCTTTCCCCTTCGGATAAAGTTATTGTTTGTCTATACGTTGGTAAATATTTATATTGCTAACCTGGTGGCTACAGATGTCTTTTGCTTGATTTAATACATTAGGAGAAAAATCAGTTGTGTGTGTGTGTGTTGTGTGAGTGTGTGTGTGTGTGTGTGTGAGAGAGAGAGATAACAAACAGGTTTTAAACAAGAACATGTTTTCCTCTCTGGATGATTTGAAAAAAACATTAAGGATGGTGTGCATCACAGTTATATAATAGCATATTCCCTGATGTAAAAGCAAGTCTGTGTCTGTTTCTTTAAAGGGCCATGGAGTACTTCTGCTAGAACCCTTAATATTGCTTCATTTCATCTCAGACATCGTGTGTGTGTGTGTGTGTGTGTGTGTGTGTGTGTGTGTACTTATTGTCAATAAGTAAAATTGGCATTAGAGTGCATGGTGATGTCAATATATTCTATTTGCTTTCCAGGGCTTTCCTTTATTACTGGCACAGTGCAGGTTGCAAAGTATTAACGTGCACTCAGTTTGTCATGTGACTTCTCCTTGGCTACATTCATTGTACATGAAAAGTTATCCCTGCAAACAAAGGCATATTGCAACAAAGTCTTGCAACAAAGACTAGTTCACATTAATAATAAGGCAACTTCTTCTCCCTGTAACATACAAGTTTGGTCTTCAAATAGCTGCCTATCTTAATTTGTTTTGAAAGGTAATACAATATGGCTTTGAAAGTGTCCCTCTGGATTAGGAAAACTTTAGAAGGTAGTAGTAGCAAGAATAGGGTAGCTGCTAGGTGTTTCAATTCACCTGTCACAAAAATGTACCCACCTAAGTGGTGGTTTTATTACTGTACAGCATCACTACACAGCAGGTCAAGACAACAAGTGAAGAAGAATTCAGTGTCTAATTGAAACTGCAGTGGATTATATGTAGATAAAATGAAGTTGCGAAGTGATACTAATTTTCTTCCCATGAAAAGTGAAAGATGTCCAAAGCTAAGATACATGACCTCGGGGGACTGGTAATAAAAATAAATAAGGAAACAGAACCATGCCAGTGAAAACACTGGGAAAGAAGTTCTCTGTGTTTCCTTAAGTATTTTCATAACCAGGTGGAAAGAACACAGGCTAACATTTTCAGAAGTACAAAAATTCCCTTTTCAAAAGGGCTTACACACTTCGGGGTGGGAGTCATAGAAGTATTTATTCCCATTAATTTCAACAGGATTTAGGTACCTAGATACCTTTGTGAATCCTACCCTATGAGCCTAAGTTCCACGGGAGCCTCTCACTTCTTAAAATGAGAATGAAACGCTTTTGAGAAATTTCTCTGCAATTCAGTTTGATAAGCAGTGTTTGCAGATTAATGTAAAAAAATCAGTTTTTTGTTTTCTTTTCCAGAGCAGGTTTTGTCTGCCTGGCTTGGTTCTGAAAGAGGACTGCTATCCTGGTCCAGTTTGGGTCTAGGTGGATTCTCACAAGAACAACCATTCTTGTATTTTTTTCACCATCTATCATGATGGAGATTACTTGATTTCCACAAGTTTGGGCCCATGAAATTAAAACTAAAGTAGACCCAAAGCCAAAACCCTACTCTAAACCTGATCTATGCCTGAATGCTATCTCCTTGGTCCATCTCCGGAGATTCAATTTTTACTGTTCTATAAATTAGAAGTTGCTTGGTAATTCCAAAGGGCTGTTTCCAGAGGATACCGTTTCTGTAGCTACATAACTGTTCACATAAACTGAAGCTGTGTCTGACAGAGTACTGTCATTTGCAAGTGCATTGCTATCATAAACGCTTCAAGATGTACAGTAAAGACTGTTCTGTGCCTAGATTTAATAATTTCCTAGAGTCTACCAAACAAGAATCATTACAGATTTTGAATTGGCATGGAAAGATGCAATTGCTTTTGACTTCCCGAAAACTGGCATACTAGGTAGGTTAGTTTTGTTCATTTGTTTTTTCATTAGCTTTGCTGTCACATAGAATGTTAGATCATATTATAAATATATCTATCATGACCTGCTTGCTTTATGTATGTAGGGTATATACCCCTTGTTCTACCATCTTTCCCTCCCAGTGCTAAGAATTATGTATTAGCTTATACAACACACTGTTCATGATGTAGAATTTATCTGATAAAAAGCTGGCAATTCATATGTATAGAGATTGCCAATTATATACACAAAATCTGTCAGTAATTGGCATTAGAGTACATGGTGCTATAAATATACTGTATTCTATTTGTTAATCATGGCTTTCATTTATTACTGGAGGCTGTGCAAGTCTGCAAGATATTAACAGGACATATATTTAACCTGCTCGCCTAATCAATGGCTCAGTGGTAGGTGATGACAATAGTATCCAATTAGAACACTTGGAAGCATACAATTACAGGATTCTCAAGAACAAATACTGCTGTGGAACCTTGGCATAGCTATACTCAAGATGAACTATGTATGCACCATCAGTTCATTTGGAAATTTAGTACTGGGGTAGAAAAGGCTCAGTGATAGGCTGCAATAGAGAAAAATTGCTTTTTCCTTATTCAGAACATAGAAAGACTAACAAAGAATTTTAGCTGTGAAGTATCATTGATATCATAAATGTGATGTTTACTTCTGGTGTATAGTTCAGAATGTTGTTTTATTATCAGTTTTTGTTGTTGTTGTTCAATAAAACAAGGTGAATTGCAAAAAAATTCTGATGATATTTTGAAAATATGTAATCATATTTTTTAAAATGAATTCACTTCGGACATGGTTATGCCCTTTTTGTGTTCACCTGCTGTGAAAATTCAAGTGATTAAATTTACTGGCACAAATATTGATGGAGTGGGGGTGGGAATTCACAGTGGCATGAACATGTATTCATGGAAACAATACTTTCACGGGCTGATTTAAAATGTTGTTATGGCAGGAGTCACCAGAGGGCACATAGTTTTACAAGTTTTTAGTGTGTGAGCATTGTTCAGTCTTTAAGAAATGCAGAATTGTTGTTAGTTCTATGATGTAGGTCCTTTAGGGGAGCTATGGCAAACAGCAAAAGAATTTGCTCTTTGTCTTAAACTCTCATTAGCGTAAATTCTTGGGACAGAGTTGCTTCACTGGAACCAGACACTGGTGTTCATGATGAAATTCCTGCAAGCAGGTATTGTTTTTGTGCTATTAACACCACTAAAAATATACCCAGGCTCGAACATGCAGGGCTCCAATATTTGCTACCAATAGCTCAACAATATGTATGTCAGATGCACACTCATCCAACTGGGGAAGAGAGACTTGTTCGATGTACCACAACTCAAACATTACTGCCCATAGAGACTATTCATGGTTCTTTCATGGGGTTAAAATGTATTTACAAACAAAAATTGAGTTGAATAATGACTAAATTTGAGGAAATCTTGGCCCTTTTACAAATATTCCACAACCAGAAAAAATGACAGTGTGTGTGTGGGGGGGGGGGAAGGGGTTGTCAGATGATACCCAAATAGGCAATGATTGCCTAGTTTATGACCACCTCATTCCTCACACACCAAGTCACTTGAAATTGCATTTTGCTTGACAAATGAACAACAAATTTGTCATTAAAGCTAAAGCTGTTTGGATAAAATCCATCCATTAAAGATGGATTCTGGGGGTGGGTAAAATGTAAAACAATCCAACCCACTTTATTCATTCAAGAAGTTATCGGAAACTGAAACAGCTGCACCTCCATTCAAGACATAATAGTGCTGAGAGAACACCTGACAGAGAGACTGGATATAATTCAATACAATATTCCAGGTCTTTTTAAACACATCTCCAAAGTAAACTCTTGTATGGAAGGTTTAGAAAATGAATTGGGGGTGTGTGGAGAGAACACCCTTTTGTTGAAAATAATGAGTTTAGGGGTAAACATATCTCAGTGAATAACTGAACTATTACACATACAGAGAAGCAAGGTTATTTGGAAAAACAGATTCAGAAGAATTAGCCTTTGGACAATTGGTGTCACTAAAGGTTTTGAAGGGGAAAATGTTACAAGTTTTCTTCAGAAATTTCTCCTGACATATGTAAATATGGGCTCTCAGCTCCTATCAGCAGATGTAGAAAAGGCTAAGTGTTTGTCAGGTCCCAAAAAGACAGGATTTGCACAAATCCTGACCTATTATCTTACAGCTATTCAATGAGAATATGATAAACACTTCCAGGAAAGCAGGAGAAATGCACCATAATGACCTCACAATTTCTATTTTTCTGCTAACCTTCTCCCCCCTACCCCAGCTGCCCAAAGTGCTACATTTAATGGAATAAAGCAGATTCTGAATGACATTGACATTAGATATACAATCAGGTACCCCGCTATCAATCGTAGGTTACACAGGATTTTATGAAGCACTAGCAGAGGCTTGGCAGACACTTCAAAATCAAAGTTCAGATCAGACCAAAATAATAGTACTTTTATTTTTTAGACCTAAAGGCTGTCCAACAGTGAAGTACAAGTTTCACCTATAATGTTCAATTTCTAGAGTAACAATATTCTCATTAAAACACTAGTTCACCGGAGCTTAAGCAAACACTGTGACAAAGTACTGTACATGGATATATCTGTTTGCTTGTTACATTGTGATGTTCAATATTCCTTGTTAAAGAACTATCTATATATGGCATTTATATATGTGTGTAGTATTGCATATTAATGTACTTTAAACTCCACAGTGAGGAATGATAAAATGCTAGTGTTATCCTACTTCATTCTATTCCTCATCTAATTGTGCAGGGTATTTTATTATTCTATTTATTTGACCAAACTATCTTCAGTATTTTAACCCTGACATTGTACAAATTAGCAGGAGAGGGATGTGTTTGTGATAAAGAGTCACTTCATTCTTTTGGAAGCAAAACCACAAAACTACAGAGGAAACCCTTGATTGGTAGATAATAATCTAATTCGGAATGGACCTCTGCAAATTAGGGAGTATTCATAAAGTGCAGTGGGGGAGAGGAAGACTCTAATAGAAAATATCCCCAATCAAATGTGGACAGCGTGCTGAGCAACTCTTAATTAGATGTAGCAAACTATCAAGGTACTGTTACAGTGATATAGCATCTGATAAAGATTCTGCTTTATCCCATCACAAGATTGCCAGGTTCTTCAACATTTGAAACCAGTCCTGTAAAAAGGATACCGGTTTGATTACTTAAGTGGAATCACCTTCCTACAGTGTGACCTTTATCTTTCATCTTGGTCAGAAGTCCCCTTTGAAACTCACAATTCTTATTGCATGGATCACCAATCTCCCACAGCTATAAACGAGTGTGCACTATAGAGACATTGAAGACCTGAAATGCTTTTCTTTCTGTAACTGTGCCTCAGTGGGTCACAACTGAGAATATCAAATTCAGGACAAACTGCTAAGAAATAGGGCAGACACATCCCAAAACTGGTGTTTATTCTCCCATAAGAGAACCAGCAACAAAAGTAAACTTCTGTTTCACCACACTGGCTAACAAGAAGTCAGAACAACAGTTTCCTTAGGCATTCCAGTCCTCGTATCACAATAAAAAGACACTAGACTTTAAGACGAATGGTTCTTTATAACCAACTTCATCAAATGAAAGGTTCTTCTGATCTCAAAGGATCAGCCACACACCCAGGTCAATATATAACTCAGATCTTATCCAATAATCACGCTGTTGCCAGTCCTTTAGTATCTAAAATCTAAACGTTTATTAAGAAAAAGAAAAAGAAAGAAAGATGAAAGTTAAAATTGGTTAAAGGAATCAAATACATACAAGAATTGCAAAGTTCTTGAATCAGACTTTTAGCAGTGATAGAATAAACTGGTTGTTTAAGTCAAGTCTCTGGTTGCTTCCAAATCATTGGAAGGTCCTCGATCCCTTGGTTAGAATGCTCCCATTAGTATAAATCCATAGTCCAGAGGTTTGAGCAAGAAAGAGGCTGGTTGAACAGGAAAGAGGCAAAATGGAGATGTTTCCAGTGCCTTTTATAGCTTCTGCCATGAGGAGGGAAACCCATTGTTTCAAACAAAGACCTCAGCACAGCTAGTGGAAGATCACAGGGAACAAGATGGTGTTCGGCGTCACATGGGCAAGTCACATGTCCATTCCTGATTTCACTTAGTCACAGTAGAAGTCATTACCTATACCCCAAACAACACATTTTTCATAGGAAAGTCCATTCAGTATACCTACTGAGTCTCGGGAAGTGGGCGGGTGGAAGCTCGCCCACTGCTAAAGGATCCCCCCCCCAGCCTAAGGGGAGGATCCACAGGACCTGAAACCCAACTGATTTTGGGGGACAACTAATGAAATAACAGGGACAGGAGTGCGGTCAGAGGGTCAAAAGAAGGGAACCTGACAGGGACACTGAGCAGAGAACCCCGGACAGCACCCACTGATCCTCAAAGGCATCAAGGGAGCCAGTGGACACCGCCCAGAGGAACCCTGCCCAGATATGTGAATGGACAGAGGATCGGAAACAGGCCCCACAGTCACAGGAGTCTCCATCGGCCAACCTCCTCTCCCTGGTTTTATAGATGGCGGTTTTAGCCAGGGCCAGGAGGAGGTTGACCAGGAGGTCCCATGACTTTGTGGGGCCACGGATAGGGAGTGCATAGAGAAGGAGGTGAGGGGAAAAGTCCAGCCAGAAACGTAACAGAATATTCGTGAGGAGCCGGTATAGGGGCTGCAACCTGGCACACTCCAAATAAACGTGTGCCAGGGTCTCCCTCACGCCGCGGAAGGGGCAGGTGCCTGGGAGAGGGGAAAACCGTGCCAAATACACACCCGTGCTCACGGCCCCATGAAGGAGCCGCCAGCTGATATCCCCGGCGGGTCTCGGGACCAGGGTGTAGGATAGGCTGGCCCACCGGGGCTTCTCACACTCTAGAGGTTTGGTTGCAACCCAACCAAAACTGACAGGTCCCAACTACAAGGGGTGGGTTCAGGTCAGGTCACATATGAAAACAACCTGACATGCTTGGGTTGGGTTCAGACTGACTGTAGTTTAGTCAGGTTCAGGTTGGGCTTGAAGATAAACCCTGAGCAGACCTCTAGCTCAATCCAGCACATTTCAAAGTCAATAGAAAGAGACCCACTGACTTCAATGAGGGTTGGATTGTGCCCAATCACTTTGCCCATCGTTAAACCTGAAGTAATATGGCCCCAGATAGCCTTGCCGTCACTTCCCAAGATCTCAGATCAGCATATCTAGAGAACAAAATAAATTAGCAGAACATGAAACAAGATGGAATGTTTTGAAAAATGCTAGATTTCTTTTTTGTTGTTGCATTTGAACGTTAATATTGATCTAAACCTATTTGTAAATTTTAACCATAGTATTGATGTACTTTTTATGTACAGTCTTTAATTTAACCAAGGGTAAAAGTAAGTGAAGCCTCATTTTGCTAGGAAATGATTCACTTTAATATATTCTTCAAGGACTGATTTCAATAAGATCAAAACCAACAAACTTACATATGTTTGAAGTTAAAATTATCACTACCATGCCCTGCATCCTCTGAGCAATGTGTGCATAAAATAATTATTCATGAGAGTTAGTTCTGTGTTCTGAAAAAAATTTATGCTGCTGTGGTGAGACTTCTATTATGTTCTATTGTGCACAATTCACTCTCACAGTGATAATTGTTACCAGATTTGCTCATTACTTTGGGGTATGCTCGATCATACACACACACCGTCTGAGGACTGGGTTAATCAGCACTCCCAAGCTGACCCCTTATATGTCCCTGGACTCAGCAGACTGGGTCAAGCAGCATTTACAAGCTGTCACTCTCATAGGCCCTTGGATTGAGCTGGCTAGGTCGAGCAGCACCTCCAAGCTGTCACCCTCATATGCCATGGGCACTGCAGTGGAATAGAATACCCCTGAGCAGGCTGGGTCGAGCAGCACTTTCAATCTGCCACCCTTATATGCCCCAGGTTCAGCAAGTCTCTATCCCCACAATGTTACAATTGTTCTGGTAGTAACCTACTTCATGCGCAAACCCCAAAGGATTTTTGGGTGCTGCAGGGATCTTTAACTTAGGCCCGAGGAGCGTTGCTGCAGAGTGAATGAGGAAGCCAAAAAAACATCGATGAGGGGGAGAGAGAGCGAGAGCGAGAGAAGCAACCAGCTTAACCATGAAAGTTATTTATTGCCAGGTAATAACCATAGGGGAGCCAAACAAACAAAACCGATAATATTAAATTTAACTTAAATTTAATTATAAAAGTCAGGTTTAGAAAACTATAACTGATCACACAAGTCAGGGTCAGAAGGCTATACCGAGAGAGAGAGAGAGAGAGAAAGAGAGAGAGAGAGAGCTGGGTTTTCACCACTCCATGAAGCTTGAATCGATTGTGGGTCCCAGGTGGTGGTGATAGCTGAGGGTCCGGAGTGCTGGAGACAGGCAGAGCCCCAGCATGATCTGTCAGGAGAAGATGAAGTCCCAATGGAACTGATGAAGATTTTGGATCCAGGCATCAGAACACTTACTTGAGCATGGGTAGGTGTTTTTGTAGGGAAACAACAATGGTTCAGGGGAGAACACTAGGTTTGTTTATGGTTAAACTGATGGTTTAAGGGAGTATACCAAAGTTGTTTTGTTCAGGCTAGACAATAGGAACTGATCATTCCTGGCTATGGGAGGTGTTCCTTGTAGGGAGCTCACAATGCAATTAGGGAGCTTCACTATTTGGATATCAATAAAGGATTTATTACTAGAATTGGTCTGATAACTACTGAGCTGAATGTGTGCAGGTGTGGGTTCATTAACATCTGGAGCAGAGATCCCCCATCATGCAGTGCTTTCCTGCTTTTCTGGTTCCAGAGTTCCATACAGTTCTTGCCTTGGAATCTCTGTTCTTCATTCTTTGTGCTAATGGAGATGCCTCCCTGACCCATCTTCGATGCAAATGAGGCTAGGGGAGTTTCCTTAATCCTGTCACCCTTGTCCCAGGGGTTTAGGTGTGTCTCCCACGGCCTTTTCATTGTTTTTTGTAAGTCTTTCTTCTGACTGGGTTTAGTTCAAGCAGAGTCTGGGGGTGGGGGAGGAGGCCTCTCATGAGTAAGACAGGCTGGGTACTGTGCCCTGGTTCCCCAAGAACACAGAGTTGACAGGTAACATAATTTCTTAGACTGATCCTTACAGCCATAGGTGACATTTTCCCTAGGTGCTGCTCTCTTTTTTCTTAAGCTGACAGGGCATTTGATGTTTTCTTTTTTCCCTTAAAAGTAAACACAGTGTCAGTCAACACTGACATTCAGCAACAAAAGCAGCAGAAACCCCATCCACCTTCTGGAATAACATTGCGTTATTATGAGTATTTTGATGATTTCTGACAACCTTTGTTTCCACTGGAATTGTAGGGAAAAATACTACACAAAATGTGCCTGAACTGCAAGTGGGTAGAAAATTAAATTAATACATCTTTTATTCTGCATATTTAAACCCTTTTTTCTGTTCACAAATGACCTGCAAACAACTAATGATTTTTATTTTTGTTTGATTTCTCATGTATAATGGTTGGATGCACTTTTTTTTTTAAGCAAATAGCATGTTATGGATTGTTCATAGAATCATAGAATTATAGAAACGTAGGACTGGAAGGAACCTTGAGAGGTCATCTAGATCAAACCACCTCACTGAGGCAAGACCAAGTATAGCACAACCATCCCTAACAGGTGTTTATCTAACCTGTTCTTAAAAACCTCCAGTGATGGGGATTCCACGACCCAACCTTGAAAGCCTATTCCAGTTCTTAACTGTCCTCACAGTTAGAGATCTTCTTAATTATCTAACCTAAATTTCCTTTGCTGCAGATTAAACAGATCACTTCTTGTTTACCTCCAGTGACTATAGAAAACAACTGATCACCACCAACTTTATAACAGCCCTTAATGTATTTGAAGACTGGGTATGTTTAATCCTGAGAAAAGAAGAATGATGGGGAACCTGACAACAGGTTTTTTTTTAACCTATCCTCATTGGTCTGGTGTTCAAAGCCTTCTATCATTTTCATTGCTCTCCTCTGGACTCTCTCTCCTATTTGTCTACATCTTTCTTAAAGCATGGAGCCCAAAACTGGACACAGTACTCCAGCTGAGGCCTCACCAGGGCCAAGTAGAGCAAAACAATTACCTCCTATGTCTTATATATAAAACTGTCCTGTTAATACAGCCCAGAATCATATTAGCATTTTTCACAACTGTATCATTAAATAGGCTCATATTCAATTTGTGAGCCACTGTGGGCCCCACATCATTTTCTGCAGTACTGCTGCCTAGCCGGTTATTCCTCATTTTGTATTTGTGCATTTGATTTTTCCTTCCTAAGTGCAGTACTTTGCACTTGTCTTTATTGAATTAGATCTAATTGATTTCAGACCAATTCTCCAATTTGTCAAGCTCATTTTGAATTCTAATTCTGTCCTCTAAAATGTCCGCACCCTTTCCCAGCTTAGTGTAATTTGCAAATTTTATAAGCATACTTTCCACTCAATTATCTAAGTCATTAGAATGTTGGATAGTACTGGACACAGGACAGCCCCTGTGGACCCCACTAGATACACCCTCCCAGTATGACAGCAAGCAATTGATAACTACTCTGAGTATGGTCTTTCAACCAATTGTGCCCCCACCTAACAGTAATTTTATCTAGAACACATTTTGCTAGTTTGCTTATGAGAATGTCATGTGGGACAGTGTCAAAAGCTTTACTGAAAATCAAGATAAATCATGTCTACTGCTTTCCCCTAGGCCAGTTACCCTATCAAAGAAGGAAATAAGGTTAGTTTGGCATGGTTTGTCATTGACAAATCCATGTTGGCTATTACTTATCACGTATTAATTGAGGTGTAGACTTCCAGGCTTGGGTTCTGGCCCAAGTGCTTGGACCCTCCCACCTTGCTGAACCTGAATGTCTACACTGCAAATAAGCCAAGCCTCACAAGCCTGAGTCAGCTGGCAAGGGGCCAGACGTGGGTTTTTAATTGTAGTATAGACATGCCCTTGTAGACATAGGGTAGGGGACTAGATGGACCCTGGTCTGAAATGGTATGCCACGTTCCAGCTTTCTTCTTTTGACCCATGCATGCAACAGGACAAACTGATGTCTGGCATAACTCCACTGGAGTCAATGGAATTATGTCAGACATAAATTTGACCCAGTATATACTGGACAGCACTGTGCTTGCAGAATCAAGAACCTCATGAGTGAAAGTGAGGAACCGGTTGAATGCCCCTCAATGAAGCAAATCTAGACTGTTGCTCTAAACTTTGTGAATTCGTTTAAGCAAACCTCAGTTGCTGGCATATCTCAGTTTATTGGAATGAGAGAGGAAGGTTTTATTACTCTTGACTCCAGTTAAGGGAATGTACAATGATATTTGTTAAATTAGTTGAATGTGTTTGGACAGCTAATATCTCAAAAAGTCTATTATCTGTATTGAGTACAACACTATAGAATGCGATCAAATTAATTATATTCTTCATAGCTAAACAATGATTGCCTCATTTAGAAACAGAATTACCTATCACTGAGGTTTTCAGCTGAAAGGTTATTTTAAGTACGGTATAGCAACTTGCTTTTGCCAATCTTAGTTTAAATCCCTTGCTTCTTTCTTCTCCTTGTAAATGTTTGAAATTTGAGACAACTGATTGTTTTAATATCAAAGTTTTATTCCATGTATTAAGTGTCATAATACACAAAGGACAGTTTGACACTAAAAGAACAGGAAGACTAATAAGACAAGAGACTATCGACTGACAGCCTCTTACAGAATACTCAGGAACATAATGGGATTTGTGAGCAACATCCTCCTCCTCAAGGTTTAAAAGCAGAACAAATTAATATTCAGGAACAAAAATAATAACCCAGCTCCCCAATGGGTCATTCAAGGAGAGGCAAGTAGTAAAATGAAAATCCTTCAAGGTCTTCGCCAAGCTTGCAAAGCATTTGAGATACAGGTCACACGGATAGTACAGAAACAGGAATACTGGTCCATCAGAGATGCATTGGACCTGCAAATGGATGGCCCAGATTTACAGTTGGAGATGGTATAAACCAGGTGAGTAGTTACTGAAAGTCACTTTGGAAGGCTGTTTTACAGCATGAGTAATTAGCTTGAGTCTAGCTTCTACTGGATAGTTATTCAAGTGACAACTTGCAATGCTGGCACCCTGTTAGTGAGTTGAAGCTATAAACATGCAATATACATACACTAGCCCCCACAGAGGCAAACTCTCCAGATCAGAGTTGAGACATATTGGAGAAAAGTGGAAAATATATATGTGGCACACTGTACCTCAAAACAGCACCCTGGAACCCCCACATTCACCACTGTCATATAAATATGATATGTTTGGTTCAAAGTATGCCGTGTGAGGTATAATTTTAAAAGTCTTGATCTGTTGAACAATAATATCCTCTTGGATTGTATGTGCTATCATTGTATGTGAAGGTATGAAGTTTTACTATGTGTGTGTTACTGAAATATGTTGTGAGGTTGGGAACAACCACAACAAGCCTTTCAGATACAACTGTGGAGTAGCCAGATGCACGGATGGCCCATTAAAGGGAATCCACTTTCCCAACAGCCATCCCAGAAGACTTCTGGGAGAGCACGTAGACAATTAAAAATGCTTGACCAATGGGGGTAGATCCCCATGTCACAAGCATACATCTTTCCACCAAGCTGGAAGAAACTATTAAAAAAAGAGGAAGTAACATCATGGCTTCGCTTCACTCCCCCCACAACTCATCACTTGGAAACATGTCTGGAGGACAAAGACTTTGAACTGGGGAGGGTAGCCCCAGGCTGTAGAAGAGTTCCAGCCTTGTACTGAAGATCTGTGATCTATCAGGGTGAGACACTGCTTGATTCAAATCCTGTTTAGTTTATAGAACTCAAATTGCAAATTTATTGTTATTTCTTAGGTAACCAACTTTGATCTCTACACTCACTACTTATAATCACTTAAAATCTATCTTTCTGTAGTTAATAAATCTGTTTCATATTTTACCTAAAACAGTGCGTTTTGGTTGAAGTGCTTGGGAAATCTCATCTCAGGTTACAAAGGCTAGTGTGTCTCCTCTCCACATCGAGGGAGGGGTGAACTGGGTAATAAACTTACACTGGTCAGGCTTCTGACCAGAGCAAGATGGTATAATTGTGGGGGTGCAAGGCTGGGAAGCTGGGGGGAATTGGCTGAAGCGTCTCTATTGTTGGTTCATGAATGGCCGGGAGAAGCATTCATGTAACTCAGTTGGGTGTGTCCCTGCCTGTGGATGTCTGTGTAAGTGCAGTACCTGCCAGAGGTTTGCAGCTTGTCACAGCATCACAGTGTGAGAGGGATACCCCAGGTTGGTGGGACAGAGTTCTCAGTGGTCCCACAGTTCAGGTTGCACCCCGGGAACCCCATCATTGATACTTGTATGGTTGTAAAACATACATATATATCCCAACTATATTAAAGCACAAATGGGGGGGAAAGCATTGATATGCCCAAACCCTTAGAAATATAGCAAAAACAGAGGGGAAATGGCCAGATTATACCATAATCTGAGTATAAAGGGTTATATAGAGCAATGTGTACAATAGAGTATGCACTGTACCATTAAAAGAATCCTATGGCCATTAGATAATCAGAATCCATATTGGATAAAGTTCATGGAAAGGATTAAACTTCTGCCAAAAATTAGGTTTTCAGTCAAATAAAGCATGTCCTCAAGAATTTATGACTTCCTACTCTGTGTATTATTACATTACATGAAAATAAATTAGTTTTTAAAGGAGACTTGTGATCTCTCAGCAATCTGTCACTCCACTCAGATGCCAGCCAGATACTTATAACTACCAGTTACTTTAAGCTGTAAACCTACTCACTGACTTTTTGACTACTGTAGCTACTCACAGCTTCTCTGATTGATAAGACATTTGATTTATACTAGACAGCACGGCTGTTTTCTGTGTATCATCTCAGCTGCTATACTGACTTACACATAGTATTGGTTTGATTAGCCACTTTCCCAAAGATTTACTCTGTCACTTAGCACTCATTCTTCCTCCAGATTTTTTGCTAAATCTCATGCTTACTCTATGCTACTCAACTACTTGAAGAAAAACAGAGAGAGCTTTGTTTATATGTGAACAGTGTTTTGAAGAATATTTCTATGTACTGTAAAAAACCTATTTAAACTCAAAGGGGAGATTGTGGGAACGTATTTGCAATTGCTCATCCATAAATTGTGCAACCTACACTCCTAAGAGTGTAGCACTGCACTGCCCCCTCTGGTGGAATGTGGCATAGAAAATACACTCTAGGACTAATTTTGTTCTTTCTTGGGAATATTACAATGTTTCTGTACTACAAGCCTTTCTCATAGCACCTGGTTCAATGTCACTTATAAGAGGAAGGTAAAGGACTGTTTAAAAAGGACAGTTACTTCAAACTTCTTGAAATGAGAATCTGCTCTTTCTTACCTCTTAAAGGGAAAGGGAATGTTTCTTTATTCCTCTCATATAAATAGAAATATGTGTTAGGAGCTTATTTTTCATTTGGTTCACAGTTGCTCTTATTAATATTTTTAACAAAGACTACAAATTATTATTATTTATTCATATAGTGGATATATTGTGGTAGCACATAGGAGCCCTCACAGTGGACAAAAAGGTGGTCTCTGCTTCATAGAACTTATGATCTAAACACATGTAAATGAAATAAAAATAAATAAATTACCTACCCACAGGATTTAATTTAAAAAAGTCATCCACTATTTATCATGATTTTAAAAAAACCCTCTAATTTCGCCTTCTTAATGTTTCAGAAACACATTTGACCTGAATTAGTTCATTTTTTTTATTTCTCATTGTTTCACAAAAATGTATTATAGCCCAAAAAATGCTGACACACTTTTTTTCTTAGGATGGTGCAGCATATATGGGCTGCAGTGGATAGAGAATATCAAAGCTAGCATTAAAGAATGTCTGGTACAGAATTATTTACTGGAGGGGGCAAAGAAAGAAAACAAAAAGAAAAGAAAGAAAATAATTGAAAACACAATGTTAGTGATTGATGGACCTGATTCTATTTTTCTGAACACCCCAAATACTGCATGACCTTGAGCAACTGAACTAACATACAGTAAGTCCATACCAAGCTCTTGGGGATTTCTCCAGTTCTATAATACTAGTTAACATTTATTTTTTTAGTTGTAAGCGTTAGAATGTACTTTAAGTTCCTCAGGGCATGGCCTGTCTTTTCTTATGTCTCTTACAGCAAGGATTCAAGCCACAGCTGGTAGGCTGCTGAGTGCTCCAGGACAGATAAAGTGACCTAACCCCCTATTTTTATGAGAGCAGATGAATTATATATTTTAAGTTCAGTGGAAGCTAAGTGCCCTGGCCTTGTGGCTGTAACATATATAATCACTGGGGCATGGAGTTTTAGTATCACAGTTTTGGTCATATGGTTTAATTATGTTTTAGATCTATAGTATGAGGAAGAATCTTTACAGTCAGTATTATAAGTAAGTAACAGAGATGCCTGTTGTAGCCCTAACAATGTACAGGTTTCTCATTAAAAGCCATTGAAAAAGAAAGCAAACAATTGCAATAATGTCCCTACCTGCGACTCATCCTCTTTGAGTCCTGGGAGCACTGTGAAGGTACAGGAATAGTAAAGACTAGTAATGACAAAGAAAAAGATCTTAAATGTTCACAAGCTCCACAGTTACAGATTATATGAACTGAATTTGGACTGAATACTTGCTTAAAGTAACACAAGAGGGTATTTTATACAGAACTTCACAAAGGGAAGTAAAGTCAATTAATCTTTGATCAAGATACAAAAGCTGAAGAGTAGAAATGGAATACGCTAAGGATTGTAGCTAGTGTAGGGCCATTTGTTCTGCTGTAATGCGCATACAAGCCTAGAAAAATGGTCAAGATGTTGGGTTGTATAGAGTGAGTGGAAATTTTTTTTCACAGCTGCCTGTCACTTCTATGCAACAAAAGATTTAAGGCAGATATTCATATATGACAACTCCTTTGGTTAATCAAGATATCAAAACTTGGATTTATTCATCAAGGGGCACAATTGGGTGAATGTCTTGATTATCTTTTGTGTGAGATTCATTTGACTATTATTTGGTCTCCCCTCTGCCCTGCCTTTAAAAGGTAAATCCCCTCCACCCAAGAGACACACACACACACTTTGGCTGCTACAGATATGGAAGGTGCTCCTGGAAAAGTTCAGTACAACTGAGTTTCCTTGGTGGAAAAGTAGTTTGAACTCAGTGATGCCATTTACAGATTGCTGCTACAATGAGGCTAAACTGCATGAAGCTCAATTCAGACAAGAATAAAGTAGCAGGGGAAAACAAATGGAAGTGTTGTCAAGGAATACATCTGATACCTCTACTGCTTTCAGACACCTTCTCCCCCATCTCCCTCTCCCCATTTGACTCCATGGTGTCAGTCTTCATCTCCACTCTCTTCTCCACACTTGAGTCTTCTGCTCCCCTTTCTCACTGCTCTACCTGGCTGTTCACCAATCACAAGCTCTGGTTTACCTCACACATCATCACATTCTTGCAGCTGAACAATTCCAGGATTGTGAGACTTCTTATGCTATACATTTTGAGCCAGAGCTTCAGTTGAAAGTCTATGGAGCTGTGCCAATTTACCCTAACTGAGGATCTGGCCATTGTTCTTTTCCCCTTCAACTCCACCATCTTCTTTGCTAAACCACTCTCTCTCTCTCCTCTCCACCCTTAATAGATTCCTGTGAATATAATTTCCTTCCTCTCTTCTTTTCCAGCCAAACATATATTTAGTATGGTCTCCATAGTGGTTTCTCCATGAGTTGACTTCTGCTACCTCGATATTTATTCATGCACCATTGATAGTGTTTTTTACACTGTACAAAATACAGAAGAGGACCCAATCTCTGCCAATTACTGCTAAAAGTAGTCAGCTTTTGGATATTGTCAAGATTTTTGTTTTCAGTGAATTCAAGATTTAAAGTATTGCCTTGTTACATATATCAGGGATACTTAATATTTCTGTGGAATCGGAACAAAACCTGAATATGTAAATTCCAACTACTTTATATTCCTTCCATTTTTTGCTTTACCCTTTCTCTGTATTTCTTTAATCGTCTTTTCAATGCAGATTTCCTTTCCCATTGTGATCACACTCTTCAGGAATTAACATTCCTATTCTCAATGGTTTTGTACAATCAAAACCTACCTATTCAAAAAGCATGTGCAATCTACAGGGAGGAATTATTAAAAGTGCTTTGCAGATTTGTTTTATTGCCTGGTACAGAGTAAGAACTGAGGACTTTCAAGCTGAACAGCTGAATCAAGATCAGATTTTACAATCCTTTGAAATAGGTTTGAACTCTTCAGGTCCGGATACTTCACTATTTTTTGTGTTTACAAAATGTATTCCAAAAGCTGTATTTTGAATGTTTAACAGGGTCAGATCTGCAACTGGTGTAAATAAGAGTGCCCCCATTGACTTCAATTAAGTTACATTGATTTACATCAGCTGAGTATCTGGCCCTTAGTGTAACTATAGAATTAAAATAAGAATATAATGTAGTTTAACATAACTTGTTTAAAGCTCAAGATACCCCAAAGCACATCAAAGTGTCTCAAGTGACTATGGGCAATAGGTAAATTTGGCTGCAATTATGATTTCAGCAACATCACATACCCTGCTTTTAGTATTAAAACTTGTTTCATTGAAGGCTAAGAAAAAAGGAGGCAGAAAGGACATCAGTTTAAATGTCTCATATGAAGGACAGCAGCAAATCTTTTGTACTCTACTACATTGTCACCACTGGGCATACAGTCAGGTCCTGGAGGAAAATTTGAACCTTCTGATGAAGAAGTGTGAGTCTGACTAATATTATGGGTTAATCAGACCATGTTGTATGCAATAATTGCTACGAGATCTAAAGTGATGAAGTTCAAGTCTTTTGCAAAGTCACTACTGCTCTGAACCCATTATTCAGGCATAACAAAGACTGATTCAAAGGTTTCTTTACTCTTGCTTCTAGCCTTTATGGTACTGGTTCTTCTCTGGTACAGAAAATATAAAATGTATAATTAGTAATAATAGCAGCTATTTTTAGAATGAATGTACATGATTTACCCTGATGAAAGGTAATTAACATTGTTTAGCCCGTTTCACCAAAGTTAACTGTGAAAACATACTGTAACACTACACAGTGCTAGGGTTTCTAAAGTTAAGATACTTAGCTAATACCAGACTAAGTAGTGGCTTTCCAAAGGACACCATCAACTTGATTTTTTTTTAAGTGACTAAGTGAAAAAAAAAAATAGTTTCCATTATAGTACCCCAGCTGAGATCAGGGCCTGATCATTCTATGTGCAAACACATAAGAGACAGTCCCTGTCCCAAATAGCTGAAGTAGAAAAAATAAATAAAGCCTGGGAGGCGAACAGAGAGGTGAAGAAATCGAGATCTTAATGCAGGTAAGTGGCAGAGCTGGGCTTTGAATCCAGGTCTCCTGACTCATACTTCACTAATTTATGCTCTTGACCATGCTGTGTTTCCATTTTAAATAATATGTCCCAAATCTTTTTTAATGTTTTTAAATAACAGGCTTATAAATGTATAGAAAAGGTAAACATGTTCAGAAAATATCAAAGTACAAATGCAAAGGACAGGGTGTAGTATCTGAGCTGAAGGAGTTGTAGTCTATAGCACATCAATTTATAAATGTTTCCTAGCAAAGACAACTGAACAAGCAAGTGATTACAATTAATTTCTACTAAAAAAAAAAAAAGACGCATTGACTTCATTGAGGTTCTACTTTACACCGTCAAGACATGTTTCCCGTGCTTGCCTTATTTTCCTATGGGTATCTGCTAAATTCAGCCACCATGCTGCTATGGAAGTATATCAAGTAGCTCACAATTTCTTCATTTTGAGTCAAGTACATCAAGTACCTTTTTTACACACTAACTTAGCAGAAAAATTGGAGAATGTTTAAGTAAGTGATGTTAATAGAGTCCCAATGGTACTTATATCACATATTAACATATCAAACACAATTTAACATTCAAAATATCCTCCGTCTGACAGTTTGGAAATTATGTCCTAATTGTTAAGGTACAAGCCCATTCAATAGACAGTCTGTTTTAATGTAAAAAGAATGGCAATGTATCACAAATATGGTGATACAAAATAGCCATACTTTCATAGTTACCATTTGGAAAAAAAAAATTCAGAGATATATTTTTCCAAATATGCCAAAGACTTAGACAAGGCCTTCTATATATATCCCAACTGCTGTTGCCTTCAGGTAGGGGGAAATAAAAAGTTTAGGCTTAGGTGCTAGAAGAGAAGAATACAGTACTGGAAAGGACACTCACATTGAAAGGTTAAGGGAAAGCAATGGGTTTTGATCTTGAAATAGATGAAGCAGGCCACTGGATCCATGGGAAGAGAGATGCTGTTCTAAGCATAAAAGGTGGCTTGCTGACATGCATGAAACAAGGGCAGAAAAAGAAAGGACATGGCCTGATTCTTCTCTGCCTTACACCTGATGTGGTCATTTATAGCTGGATATAAACGTCTGTGGCTCTGATTTTCTTGCATTTATAGATTTGCACAGGTGTAAATGGCTTCACACAAAAAATGCAGTGTAATTGGGTCAACAGCAAACACCAGAAGGAGAAAATTGGCAGTGCATATGGTAAGGGGGAATGAGAATGTAACTGAAATATAGATGGATGGAGTTGCATTAAGGTGGTGAGAGGAGAAAGTGTATGAATTTAATGCAGAAACAAGATGGCAGTGTAGGAATGCCAGACTATTGTTGCCATGGACGCTATCACACGATAGGATGATGATTTTAACTGCAATATTTTGGATAGATTGTGATGGAGAGAACTGTGATGCCAAAGAGTAGGGGGATAGGTAGTAGGATAAGGGATGATCCAAGCCCAAGGTTTTAGAAGTAGAAACAAGCACTAGGTGACTACCCAGTCAGTCATAGTTACTGCACATCCTGGACATGTTTAGTATTGAATGATGGTCCTCTAATAAACAGTGTATAGGAGACATGTTTTACAATTCTTAGATCATGTGGCTTAGGCTCTGGGTTCTGTTCCAGGCTCTTCCACGGACTTACTACCCTCTTTGGCCCTCAGACAAATCATGTAATTTACCTATCTGTAAAATGGGTGCAACATAATAGTATTAACCTACATCAAAGGGTAACATTATCTATGAAACTTCATTATTAACATTTTTAAGTTCCATATGGTCCTTGAAAGAAATGTACTATCAAAATGCATAGCCTAATTATTGGAACTTTTAAGGTCTCCTGAAATATATTCTCTTCCTAGAATATCTATCTTTCTGACACATCACTAGGCATTGTACACAATTTGCACAATCTAATAAGAATGCAGATTAATGCTAAGCATAGAGGTGGTGTTAGCTAAGGCATTGGACTAGGAGTCTGGAGAGCTGAGTAATGTTCCCAGCCTTGCTGTGACATTAGGCAAGTCATTTATCCTCCCTGTGTCTCCAGTTCCTCTCTCACTCTTCATCCTATCTACTCAAATATAAGCCCGTTAGGGCAGGGACCACCTCTTACTGTGTGCTTGTACATTGCCTAGCACAATGAGGACCTGATCTTGGTTGGGGCACATACACACTATTGTAATATACATAATAATAATAGTTTGCAGACGTAAATACGGAGATTTAATAGATAACCCAACAACTAGATATTCTACTTTTATTTTGTTGGAGAAAAAAACTGAGCTGAAATAAGGTCAAATGATGCAGCAACTCATTACGGCTCCAGTCTCCATGCACACCTGCTGGCTAATTGGCATTGCCATCCTGCTGTCTTGTCAACCTGCTGACTGGTGCTGCCCTCCGGTCGTCCTGTCCACCTGTTTACAATTTATCTCCAATGTACACCATTTTGAGCATCATTTAAAAATAAGCCCTGTTAAAAATATTCTCATCCTTGGCTTTTTCATTTCTAAAATCTTTGGGTTTGATCCAGAGCCCACTAAAGTGAGCAGGAGTCTTTCCATTGCGTTCAATGGTCTTTGGATAGCCCCCCTAATGATCTTTCTGCTATGGCTAATTAATCCTCTTCATTAGTTACTCCCCAGATTCCGTTCTTCTTCCTCATCTCTTCATGCCAGTGCACATTATTCTTGTCTTTTAAACGTTAATTGTTGCTGTGCATGCCCTTTCTGTAGTGCTTTAAGATTAAATCCCCCCCACCTAATGCTTCCAAGGACAGGGAATCAGAATGTGGCAGGTGCAGTGCAGGCCAATTAAAAAACAAATCTGTGCTAACTGAGGGGGGATATTCAGTAAAAATCACAAGTGACAATACCAGATGTCTGGGGAAAATTGTTATTGACCAAATATTTCCATTGCTGGCACAGCTTTGACACCTTTGGCTGTTGTAGCTTTTGTAAAAGATAAGTTCCTTGTATTTTCACCATTGGATGTTTGCACAATGACTGTCTCATGCATCTTATCTACCTACTTTAGTTCCTTTCTTCAGATTCATGGGATAACATTAGTCAGACCTGCAATTAATCAGTCATTTATTCATTTCCCCCCGAAGCATAAAAATGTCTGTTCCTCTAGATATTTCAGTTTGTTTGCTGATGGTTAGAATTCCAGGTTTATTATGATTATTTGTAACAGAGCAGCACCTAGAAGCTCCACCAAGAACAGTGTCTCATTGTGCTAAGCAACACATACTAAGAAATGGTTTCCCTGCCTAAAACAACTTACAATCAAAATAGATAAGACGAAGAAAACATACTGTATGTTACAAGTCATTCAGAAGTGTGATTGCAGCTCAGGGAGGTAAACCCACACTAGTTTTTCTTTATCTAGCATGCTAAAATAGTGTTGAAGATACAGCGGCATGAGCTTCAGTGCAGTCTAGCAATGTGAGTATGTAGCCAGGGTCCCTGGGTGGGCTTGTCTGGCCTGTGCTGAAGTCCATGCTGTGATGTCTTCACTGCTATTTTTAGAGTGCTAGCCACATTACAGCAATCAGAGGAATGCTTATCCAAACTGCAGATCACACCTTTGCTGGAATTGTAGATATACCCAAAGAATGGGAAAGGAAAGAGAGGCACGGGGAGGTGAAAAGGTATGTCCAAGATGACACAGCAGGTATGTAGCAGAGTCTGGAATAGACTCTGGTTTCCTCATTCTAGACCAGTGCCCTACACAGTAGGCCACACTCCCGTATTGTTATTGAACATTTCTTTTTATTGAACATTTCATAACTAGTTCTCTTAGATACAGATATTTAAGAGCCTGATCTGAAGCCCAGTGAAATCAGTGGGAGTCTGTTCATTGACTTCAATTGGCTTTGGATCAGGCCCTAAAGGTCAGGGACAAAATGAAGGTATGTTGAGTGGTTACTGGAACTAAGCTAGACTCTACTGGGTGGGGAGGAAGAGAGAGATATTTCGGAGACACTAAAAAGGCTGTATGTATCCAAATTTCAAGAGTTTGAACTGAACTAAGCTGTTTGAGGCGTCTCATCACTAATCACATTCTGCTTTTCAGAAAGTTCAGGAATGCTGGACTTGTAAATGAGCTGTTAAATTAATGACTGTCGAATGATTTTCTTTTCAACAGTCACTGAAACATCTTAAAAAAAATCATTTTTGCTGTGACTCCCACATGATTTTTATAAGTCTTTAAACTATAGTTCATCTGTGCTTGAATCTGAGATCAGGCCTGTCCAGAGAAGGTTAGGCTCTGACAGGGGCTTGATCAAACTTCAATAATTCTGAAAAATCCCAACATCCCTAAACAGCAATATAGGCTTTGGCAAGCCAAGTTTCACTTGACTTCATTCACTCACCTTATCCTCAGAATGTATTAGACATATAGTTTGGGATTAGCAGCAAATTGGGGTTTTTTTGTAGGGATTGTCAGCGAACAGATATACTGTGCATTGATGGAGGATGACCGTATATTGGAACATAGCCACTCAAGCCAGGATAGAGAGAAGTTAATTGAAGGTGATCAAAAAGTACTAACAATTGGCTTTAGCAGCTTAGAGAAAACAACTTGGAAAAAACCCTAGAAAAGCTATTCTCCACAGTATTGATCCCTGTACAATGCACAAACACAAGTCCCCAGCAGATTTCCCTTCTCTTGTTGTTAAAAGTCAGCTGTAATTTGCTGTTGACAAACAGAAGGAACAATGCATGTTCGATTTTTGGATCACACTCCATCTTTTGATGATTAATTCTTACTGGTTGCCTAAGTTTTACTGGCATCCTGGGCTTCTATGTATTGTTTTCCCATAAGTATGTAAATCAGCAGGCCAGTTTGCAAATTTTTATTCAAGAATATATTAAAAATTAAACAGATCATTTTCATACAGTACAACTAAAAAGGAAAAAAAAGCAAATTCAGTAATACAGGGCCACTGCACTGACAAGCTAGTGAAACAATAGAATAACATGGTAAACTTAACCTTTAAGGCCTTGCCCCAAAATGTCTGCTTTTGACTCTTCATATCACCTGGATTCAGCTTGGGAGATGCAACAAAAAGGTAGAAGTAAAATTGGTTGTGAATTCAGGGGCAGATCTTCAGATGGTGTATTTTGGCATAGCTCCATAGAAATCAGTCCAATGAGAGAGCATATCAAGGAAGCTATGCTGTTTTACATTAACTAAGGATCTGGCCCAGTATTCTTTATGAATTTAGTTCCTTATTTGTTTAGTGAATTGTCCATGAGCTGATCCCGATTTTCTTCAAATGTATTTGTAATTCACAAGTGTTCACCATGTGGTTTCAACAAATAATTTTCAGTCTTGTTCTCAACTTGTACTCCCTGTGTCTTTGGTCACTAAGTTAGTCAAGTGGCATTTCTACTGCCTGATTGGCTGACTGAAGCATTTTAAATAGGAGAAACAATGAATAGTGAATGCGCTTCTGATATTTTCAGACAAATGAATGTCCACAGGACTGCTGCCAAGGACAGCCTTTGGCCTTGTGGAAGGGAGAAACATGATGGGTCTGTGACCTACTCATAAGGGGAGGCGATGTTACAATTAAGATTGAGCCTGGCGAAACCCCAGCTACCACACAAGAGGTGTCTGCAAGTAGAGAAAGACTACTGAAACCACTTCAGACCTACAACTTCTTGTATAGTGTTTGTTTCCGGGTCCAGTTGAAGATCCTGATCTTAATCTTAAAGATACTCAATGTGCTGGGGCCTGGCTAGCTCTGAGACCAGTTCTCCATTTGCAACACAACTGTAGCTGACCTGATGCTATCTATGCCCACAGTAAGGAGCCAGAGGCAGGGCTGTCATGGGAAATAGTCCCTGACTGTACAACTCCCAAACTGAGGAGATTAGAATGAGCTCACAGCTGACTATTTTCAGAGCTAGATAGAAACCTCACCTTTTTGTGGAAGTTTCCCTGCAATGGCAGACACTACACTAAGGACATGATCCAAGCCCATAGCAGTCCGTGTAAAGATTCCCACTGATGACAGTGGCCTTTGGATCAGGTACTGTATGTTCAAAAATACCCAACAACAAGTATTGTATATCTACTGAACCCAGGAATGATAAGTTCATATGCACTACGAACTGGACCATTAGCAAATTGTAACAGTGTATTTAGTGCCTAGATACTATAGTGATGGGTGTGCGATAAATATTTAAGATAGAAATTGGTGAAGAATCAGGGACTCCATGGTTGTCTGATTAAAATTAATTTTAAAATGATTACTGTACACTTCACATTTCCTTTTTTAATAGGTGAAAAATGTTACTGATACAAATAACGTTAAAAGTTGACAATGAAAAATAAACCTGAGAATGAAGAGCAGTAAAGGAAGAAAACCTGAAAAATACATATGCAGACAAAACATCTTTATGCTTGCAGGCACAATAGTTTCAGTGTACACTACCTTTCAGAAAGGGTAGAATATAAAATAAAAATGAGGGAACAGGAAATGCAGCATCAAGATTGTACTTCTCACGTGAGGAACTGACTCATACTTGAATAAGAAGCATAGCCTTAACTCTGCCCCAGTTGAGACACACATGCAGTATCTCATAGTTACAGGCATGAATATAATTCCACAAAATGATCCTCAGCAAGTGCCCATAGAGTAATTGTAATGCTACATTTGAAATGTGCCTGTGATAAATTTACTTCACAATGCAGTCACTTGCAAATTAGATTCCCATACACAAATTCAAAATATCAAACTTGAAATACAGTCATTGTGGGCACAGGGGAAACTACTCTCAAGGACAATGTGCTACTGTTGCTTTTTCATGAATTAGAAGGTAAAAGACATTATGAATTTTGAGATTCCCAATTCGGCAAGGCACTTACAGATGAGTGTAACTTTCAGCAACTCAGTGGAACTACTCACAAGCTTAAATTAGGCACATGCTTAAGTGTTTTATTAAAATCAAATCAAAAGCACAATTATTAAAGTCATCGTCATAGTAAAGCCATCTCCCATTCTGATTTGCAAGCATTGTACGCTGACTGCCTAGGTGTAAATGATGACATAAGTGACAAGGCAGTGGGGCATCAGGCTGATAGCATTTTCTTTCAGCAACTGTTAGCCAAACTCTGTGTCCAAGTTTCCAACAGGACTCAGGGTTGATGTCGTTGCCCTTAACTGTGTGTCCAGCCTTAATTACAGACCTAAATGTTTCTGTTTAAGAATTGAGTTTTTTAATTTAGTAGTAATGAGTTTGGAAAATAGCCAATGCATTTCTCTCCTAAAACAGATTAGACTCAAAGACGCTTTCAGATTGTAAAAGCCATAAAATTGCTATAAATCTTAAAAATGGTAAGTATTCAGTTCCTAAAGGGAGAATGTAACATGCTTTTTTTCTTTTCTTTTTTCCTGTGGCTCAACAGTTAATTTGGGATCTATAAATATATTAAATTTTCAAAGAATAGATTTTTTCAAATGAACTGTTTCATTTCTTAGAGCCTCATAAAAAGCAAATAAGTCACAAGTGACATGATAGCACTTGAAAGGTTTTTAAATATACTAAAGATAAGTAATCACAATCTGTATTTTTTCCTTAAACCATTGAGTGATTTCTCAGAAGTGAGAGATGCATAACGGGCCCAATCCAATGCCCTTAGAAGTTAATGGAAAGACTCTGATTCACTACAAAGGGTGTTGCATCAGGGTGGGTATGGGGAGCTTTCATGGAAAGATCCAAATGCAGCTCCATCACTTCGTCTCAACACCCTCTGCTACTCTAGTCATTATGTAACCAGTCATTATCCCTTTGGACAGACTCTGTGACCCTACATAGGGAATGAAGCACCATATGCACAGGCCAGCAAAAACTGCCATTCCTATGTTTGGAGAAGTGCAGAGGCTAATCACCCCAGAGATGCAATGCATCCCGAAGGGTCAAGAATCAAACAGGGACATTGCCTCCTCCCCCCATTCCTGAGAATGGAGCCCCAGACATGCCCTTCCCTGCAGGGGAACAATAGGAGCTGGCTGCAGCCTCAACAGATACCTGGTAGTGCATTTACCAGAATATAATCTCAGTGTTTCTTGGCAATGCCTTCTTTGTGGGCCTCCCCATTGAAGACATTACATCTGGGTCATGGAGGTAAGAATGGAAGGGAAGGAATCCACTTATGGGATGACCCAAAGTTGCTAGGAGTCTGGTTCTAGGTGACGGGTGGTAAGCAATGAAATCAGGAATGTGTTGGCGTGAGGGTGAAATAGGGGCTGGATGTTAATGTGTGTGCGGGTATAATTTGTTGTGGGCTAAGGGGGTAATGGGTCAGGTTGGTTATGGGGCTGAGATGTAAGCAGCAAGAATCAATACAGCAGAAAAGTATTCAGAGTGGCAGATCCAACAATGTCGCCATGGCCAAGAAGGTGTTGGGGGGAGGAAATCTAGATTTAGGTTCCATAAATTCAGGTACTACTGAGACCATACCAGGCTCTGCCCCAGAAGAAATTATATCTGTAATAAACTATTGAACAGTTATCTCTGTTTGCAGGGCTATTTTATTTGCTCTTTTAGTATTTGGTTTGATTTCTATTTGTATGTGCCTATATATCATGATAATATCTGAACGGTTTGTGTAGCAATAGTGTCTAACAGTTCTGTCCTTGGCTCAGCCACTGATTGGCTTCATGACAGTGGGTCAGTCACTTAGACCAACATTTTCAAAAGCGTCCCCTAGTTTTAGTTGGCTCCATTTGTGAGTAACCACCTCAGATGCCTTAGGCCTGATGTTTAGATGTGCTGAGGAGGCATAACTATAGTTGAAGTCTTGGGGAGCACCACTGAAAATCAGGCTGTCAAAAGCCGAGCACACAAACAATGAGGCTCATAAAGTTATTGGACGTTTCTGAAAACTGAGGCCATAATCGCTCTCTGCTCGCTCTAGTTTTCTTAGCTGTGCAATGGGGGACAATATTTATTTACTTACCTCACAGTGTCAGTGGGGGCTGAGGCTGGGAATTTTAAAGGATCTAAGGGAGTTTGTTGCCCAGCTCCCACTGAATTTCAATGGGATTTGAGTACCATGCTCCCTGGGCTCCTTTGCAAACCCCAGACCCAATGTGTTTAAAGCACTCTGAGATGCTCAAATAACAGATGCTGTATAATTGCAAGGATTTATCAGCAGCAAGGTGATATCATTCGTACTTTGATAGGGGAAGGGAAATCCTTTACAAATACAAACATTGTTAGTTCATTCTCTATTGAGAATTTGTGCATTTGGGGATGAAGGTAGCTTTTGTTTTGCCCTTGCCCTGTTTTTCCCTTTCCATTTTCCCCAGCATCCCAACAAGTCTGTTTCCCATGCCATACTCCAAAAAATTCCACTGTCCTTTGTCTGGCTAGTAAAAGGTTGCCCTTGTATAGACTGGCTGGTACTCCCAACACCCAGGCAATATGCCATATTCAAAATAAGCTCAGCCTCCAAAGACATGTTATCTGAAAGCCGTATTCTTTCCCCAAATCTGGTCTCATAGTTATCAATGTTATAAAACAGCTGCTAAGCCACTGGGCTACCTCCGCAGAGAATTTTTTTGGATAAACATGCCATGTGATTCATAGTTTTTAATACCAGGTTCGCTTGACAGAACATTGCTGGGATAATTCATCATTTCTTTCCTTACTTATGCATTCTTATTAGCACATCCTGACTGTATGGATCATTATTAATAAATTAGAGATTAACTGTAAAAGATTCCTTAATGGTATTTGTAGAATTTTTTTTTCTTCCTCAGCATTTCAACTCCAAAAAATGTACCAAAAATATGTATTGAGTTGTAATTCGGCATCAAGGTATAAAAATCATCTTTATTATTATTACTACGACTACTACTATTATTATTTATTTCCCTGTATCTCATGGGGACATAAGACATCTGGTTTAGAAGATAATGGCAGTAATAATTATTTGCATCATAACTGTAGCAAAGTGGATAGTTGAGAGCATCTGTTATGATTTTTCAGTTTCTCTTACCTGTCCCCAGAGAGGCTATGATGGCTGAAATATTCTTTTCCATTTCTGTCTGCAATAATATTCTTTATGAAATGCAGATTACCTGTCATGTCACTTAAGGAAATTGGCTCCAGTGATGCCTGTTCTTTTTTGTTTTGCATGCGAAAAATGAAAAGAGCAGAATCAGTTAAAAACATTAAATACTGCTATAGGGGAGACAGTTTGCAAGAAAGTGGAACATGTACCTTTAATAATACCCCTTATATTCTTCAATAGCCACTGTGGAGTCTAAGATACTGCATCACAAGAAGAAGAGAACTCATGGTGACTTGACGGTGTAAGTTGACTTAGCTTTTGTGGATCCAGAGGTCAAACAACCCAGTCCTGCACTGCTCAGTTAAGCCCAGATTCTGCAGTTTTTTGCTGATACTGTATATCCAGCCAGGACAAGTTTATCCTAGTGGAGGGGGCAAAGCTCTGGTGGCACTGAACCAGTATAGCTGTTCCTATAGTTACCTTCCCACACACAGGTGTGATTGAGAAAAAAGGGGTGTGGCCAGGACATCCATTTACCCCAGTGACACCTGAACGTTCTATTGACCACTTGGGGCTGTTGGTGAACTGTGCAAGTTAGAGCAGCCTTCAGGCAACACTGACCGATGCTGAGGGGCTGTAGCAGCACACAGCTGGCCTAGGATCAAAGAAGAGCGAAGATGGTTCAAAGATACCTTTGCATTCAAGCCCCTCCTTCACCCCTCCAAGTTGTGCTGTGAGCTCCCTCTAATGAGTATGAAAAGGTGGAAGAGGTCAAATGGAATAGAAAAGGGGGGAGGGATTCAATTTTAATACACATTCCATTTTTGTACAGCACTTAATGGCCAGGGCATTTCCTTCTAAATCTGACCAAGATATATTTTGTAATTATCCCAGTGGGAGCTAGGTTGGCTGTTTTTGCTGCTGTTTTTAGTGTACTTTCTTTCACCCAATAACACCTTTTTAATATTTAAAGTTGGAAACTAGCATTTTATTGTAGGCTCTTCTGGAGCCTGATCCAAACCCCATTGAAGTCAATGGGAGTCTTTTGATGGATTTCAGTGGGTTCTGAATCAGCCCCATGTCATTTATGGTTCCTGATTTCACTTCTCTTGGAGAGGGTGTGTGTGTGTGTATGCGTGTGCATGTGTGTGCGTGCGTGCACGCGCACACAACTTCAAAAATGAACATTTGGAACTGAACTGCTAAGGCTGAGTGGGGAGCTCATACTCTCTTTTGCTTCTGGGTATGATTAGTAGATGGAGAAGGCGATATGAAGGTGTAGGGATTGGGGGCTGAGTACCAATCCAAAGAAAGACAGGGAAGGAGAGTGGCAGGGGGCTGGGGAGAGCACTGACAGGCTGATCAACCAGCAACTTCTACTCTGAGATTCTTTGTGTTTCTGGAACCATCCTATAGAATGTAATGGCATATGATAGTCCCACTACAGAATTGTATGGGATAATTTTATCTATCTATATTGATATCTATAGCTATATCTTTTGATATCTATATTTATTGATATCTATATAAAAAGACTCTCATCCTCTGTGAAAACCTACCGAATCTAATAGTCATTTATAAACAATCTTATCACACTTTTATAGAACACTGCTGATTTCATCTCTGTTAAAGTCTATGGGACTTTTCCATAAGAGTGACAGAGAAGTGTGTGTGTGTGTGGATATGTGCGTGTACTGTTTCCAAGTGGTATTTTTAAATAAAAATATCTTGCAGTGGCTGACATGGATTATTGCACTTTGCAAAAACATTCAATCTGGCATGCACAAAAGCTACATTTCAAAAAGCCTTTATCATCAACAAATTATTCCATTGTTACCAAGGCTTTACAATTGTTAGTTATTACAATGGTATCAGTGTGCGTATCCAATGCTAACATTCTGTCAGGCTTTTTGTTATAAATTCCTATTTAGAGGTGCTTACTATCTTAGTCATATCTCTCAATAGTCCCTCATTTTAGATACAAATTTATCTCCATTCTCTCAGACCTGGCATTCTTTCACTTTTATTATTGTAAAATATTTACATCAGAAACACAGAATTATAAAACTGAGATTAGAAAACAATGCCCTTTATGTGAAATAAATTAATCCCCTTCCTTCATCATTTTCAGATGTCTGCATTTACAACTTGTCTTGTGCGTTCCTCTTTAGTCTTTGTGCCA
>NW_020664562.1:5059882-5077100 GCF_002925995.2 Terrapene triunguis | reverse complement strand
GGGCCAGGGGGAGCCGCGATCGGCCGAACCTGCAGACGCGGCAGGTAAACAAACCGGCCTGGCCCGCCAGAGTGCTTACCCTGGCGGGCCGCTTGCCAAAAGTTGCTGATCCTTGGGCTAATAGGATGACTTCTACTATTAGCAGAGCTTTGAGAAAGAGGAGGTTAGTAGGCTGTAAGTATAGGTTTAGGAGGAGTTTTATACAGAATTTACTGTGGTATTTCTCTACCTTGTTATATGCACCTTAATTGAAAGCCAATAAAAAAAGTTAGTGAAAAGAAAATGTTTTTTGTTTACCATTTTTGTCCTTTTCCTTTTAACAGACATTGATTCCCCCTCCCCTCTACCCCCCACCCCTACACGCACACTCTATTTTTCTGAAGGCTTGAAAATGAGAAGCTGTTTTTTGTTCAACAAAAGTTACAATATACAAAATATGCCATCACACTTTATCATACAAAACACGCCAGCCTGAGGAGCAACCTTATTTTAAAAGTGATTTGCACTGGTCAGGGCCACACAGACGATTGGGGGACGGGGGAAAATTTGAAACTGAGTCCCCCCTGGCTCCCCTTTCTAACAAAAAGAAGTTAAAAGAATTGCAGAAGAGATGGAGGGTTTGGGAGAGCCCAGGCCTGTAGAATCACTGCCCTTCTCGCAGGGGGGATGGGGGTGGAAGGTCAGAGAGGGTCCAAGCCTGTGATGTTGTGCACTCCATGCAGGGATAGGGGCACTCTGCTCTGCATGTGGCCAGGAGGCTGCTCCCTGTCCTGCCTCCCCCTCAGCTCTGGCCCCACTACCAGTGGGAGCAGCATCCCCAAACCCCTGACCTCACTTCTACCTCCAGGCTCTCAGCCTCGTGGGTCGCCCCGGGCCCAGCACAATGATGCCTGCAGCAGCAATGGTGGGAACTGGGCCTGGCTAGGGTAGGCAAGTCACTCCCCGCACTACTGATGGCAAGTGCCAAACCTAAGTGGCACTGTGACCCTGTGCAACAGCTTGCAATGTCTCTCTCACAAATTTGGTCCAGCCACCCCTCCATCATTTTGGGGGCCCTCTCAAACAGGGGCCTTGAGGTAAACTACCCCTTTACCCCTACCCCCGCCCCCCAAGCAGCCCTGGCACTAGTGGACTGCGAAAATACAAGAAAAACTAAGGGTCTGATTCTCCTCATTCCCCAGTTTTACACTGGTGTAAGTCCATTGATTTCAATGAACTTACTCTTGATTCTCACTAGTATAAGTGGAGAACCAGGATCTCCATATTTATGACCAAATTCATTCCCTCTGGGATACCTGGCATTGGCCACTGTCAGAAGACAGGATACTGGGATAGATGGACCTTTGATCTGACCCAGTATGGACGTTCTTATGTTCAAATCTGAAGACCTTACCCACACAACACTCCCATTGGTTACAGGCTGCAGGATTTGGCCATTAAATCCTGTGGTCACCGATGATCCTCCCATGATAAGAGCCATATGAGGGGGTGTCTGAGGAAAGAAATCTATGTGAAAATTCCCTTGCAGAATACCCTCCACTTTCATTAATGAGGTGGTGGGAGGACAGAGCTTGTTGTCCCCTCATCCCCCTACATTCCCCACTTCATTATGGAACAGACTGCCCTCACAACTGGTGAATCCATGTGAATCTCTGCAACAGACCACGGTCAACCACACATATGCTTCCACATTCCCTATGGTGGTCTTCAGTCCCCACATTGTGGCAGCATAGTTCCCTCCCTAGGGGCAGCTGCCCATGGACTTCTAAGAGCAGAGGGCTCCTTGGTAAGAAAATGCAGCCCCGCACTGTGTTGTCTTTTCTGATTAAGCTCATCAAGGCTAAAATGGGGACAATATGCATCAACTTCTTCCAATGGCCCATTCAGTCTCCATCTATTACTCCTAGTCCCACAGACAGTGGGACTGAACAGTCAATATTAAGTCCTTTGGCTTAATATGCCTGTTCAGCCAAACTGTTTGGAAGTGCATTTAAACATCTATTCCACTCAGTTGCCAAAAATCTTGAATATCTTTATATTCTCCACTTCAGGTAAGTGGCATAAACGAAGCTGTTTAAAAGTCAGTGGCAATGTATGTGCTTAAACCAGTTCTGAATTTGGTCCAGGCAAACAGTGTTCACCCCATTGAAATGGAGTCCTAATCCTCAATCTTGTAATGAGCTCCATTTGGGTGGAGCTCTTTGCCGATCCTGAGCTCCACTGAAGTCAGCAATGAAACTGACTGATTTTAAAGCTTGATCCTGGAATCATGTGCGTTTAATAAGGAATGTCACATTTCACTGATATTCTTCTGGTTTTATTTGTTTTAGCAATCTACCTTATTCTACCTTAAACAAAGCGGATGGGCTGAAATATTATTTGAATTTGAATTTAGTTTCTATTCCACTATATTACTGGTGTGGGAGAAACATCTAACTATATTTGCTCTGTTGCTCACCTGATAAAGAGGATTGTGCCATGTTTAGTAAATCTGTGAGCTTTTTACATGCAAGTTGACAGTGTATTCAGGTCCATGACATCCAGCTGTCAGCTTTTGTTAAATATTTATAAGCACAATTTGGATATATGCTGAATGAGAAAATATCATTCAGTTTGGTTGGGGAGAGGTCATGTTTTCACAGATATGAGACAACTCTTTTAAGAAGAGGTTTAAGAAAGCAAATGGGAGAATTGTTCTATTGATAAAAGTGCTTCCCCCCACCCACCCCAAGAGTTGTACGTTTTTTCCCCATTGTCATAAACTAGCACAAAATCTAGATACAGAATATGAAAAAAAAAAGCTGATGGATCAGATCTGCTTAAAAACAAAAAAGGATGACTGTCAGGCTATGCCAATAGATATTTTTGTCATGTACTGGTTATAATGTGATGCAGAGTGATGCAGAAAGCAGAGGTACTCTTCACCTGGTATGACTATTTATAAAGGGCTGTCCTGTCTTAAATTACATGCACAGATTAAAAATGCATGTTAAATAAGGAATATTAATGGCCTCCTACCCGTCCTAACACCACATATTAAAAAATGGAATTCATTTTTATTAAGTGTAATCTTACCAAAAATTGGGACCCTTCAGGGGAGCATGTGTGAATGTTAAGCATGTATTTCAAATAAACCAATATGTTGGAATACTTTTATAAAAGCATCCTCTGGAAAACCACATACGCATAATATAATTTATAAACACATTTATCTTCAGAGCCTTGGGTGGTAGTGGTATGTGTTTGTTTGTTTGTTTGTTTGTTTTAATCATAGACTAGTTGAAACGAGTACTTGGAAAAAATATACAGAGGGGAAAATTTCTGTTCCATGTGTGTCTGCCAACCAATCCCCAATAGCCATATAATATAGAACCGGGTGGAGAACAGTAATTCCATTTCACAGAAGATTTCAAAAATGCTAAATTTGTTTACATTCCAAGTCAGAAAATACCCCCCAGATTTCAAGACTCTACATGGAAAAGCAATTCAGGTTGATCTAAACTTTTCATTTCAACAAAATTGAAATGTTTCATTTTGAATTAGACTTTTTAAAAATTTTACAGTATATAAAATACAAAAACATTTTGAAACAAAAAATCATTTCAAAAGGAAAAACTGAAACATTTCATTCCCAAAATGCTGAAATTGGATATTTTGACATTGTCAGAACTTCATTTTTCCTTTCTTGTCTCTGAAATGAAATGCCAGTGAAATGGACCTGCGTTCACGAAGCATTTCTTTTTCAACAGAACTGTATTTTCAAAAAGAAAATTGTTCCAGTGAAGTTTCTCAACCAGTGCTAATATAAGGCCCAACAAGTAGCAGAACCAATGAAGCTTCATGGCATTCATGCTTCCTCTAACACTGTCCTTTGTCTGGGGCAGTGTGAAGAGGAATTTTGTGTGTGGTCTAAGTGAGAAATAAGGGTGTGAATATTATATCTGTGGCTTTGCCCAGAGGCCGAAAAATCCTTGGACAAAGGGAGAATCAACAAACCCTGATTGTCAATTGCTTCAAAGGCAGCTAATCTGTAAGAATCTATATAGACTCTTCACCTTTAACAAGGTACACCAAGCCAGAAGATAAAATAACTTGTCCAAGGTCACACAGGAAATCAGAGCTGGAAATCAAACCCAGATCACCTGAATTCCAGTCCAGGGCCTTAATCACCAGGCAATCCTTCCCATTTACCTCTTGACCTTTACTTAACCCTTTCATTATGTGATTGTTTTCTTTTCATGCTTATGGCAAAAATTAATCAAGCTGCACTGTTAGAAATTGATTTTTTCATCTTTTTCTTTTTAAAGAATTCAGAAAAACTGTGCCCAACAGTGATATATCCAAAGTTCTTTTACACAGCTCCCTACATAATTTCCATTTCCATTTATGGAACACTGGGAAAAATATTCCTTAATATATTAAGGGTCTGTGTGTTGGGGAAAGAGCATTACAATTGTGTTTCAGAAACAAAGTAGGGAGCATAAAACACAATCTGAAAATGTTCTTCCACTTTTTTTCTTCATTTCAGAAAAAAATGTACCTTTGTGTCCATTGAATGGACTCCACCAGATCATACTCTGTTCTCAGCTAATGCATGTTATTCCTCTTGTATTCTGGTACTATCTGCTGCTTAATAACATGACATGTTGTGGTAGTAGAATGGCTCCAACTGTTAGCTTTCAGATCCCTCACAGGAGCTACACATTCATTAAGAACCTAAGAGATCTTTGCTGGGTTCAAAAAGACTCTTTTTTTTTCATTTTGTTCTCCAGTGGAGGTAACTTCAGGAAATGCAGCCCCCATTGCTGGGGGTGGAGGGAGGAATAACAATGGGCAATTAAGAGACGCCATATTCTTTAAGCAACGATTTCCTTTTGGGTGATTTTCGGGTGGAGCTTTGACTTGGTGATATATATCTTTTCACCAGTATGGATTAATATTTGAGACTGGATTGGAACAAAGGGGAACAATAGGAGACCTTTTTGAGGTGGTCAAGGGGGGGGGAAATACATGCCACTACTTAAAAGGCCATTCATTTATGTCAGGAGAAGAAAGGTTATGTAATGCCAGAGGAATTGGTACTGTAATTAGTGCAGCCCAAATGCTTAGCCCACTGGCAAGATAACCCATAAATTAATTCATAGTCTAAAAGGTTTTCTTCCCAGTTACAAAATCTGTCCAATTACTACAAGAGGCAAGGCACCAGTAAACAGTCTCTCTTTTGGGAAATTGCCCTGGAGGTGTAAGTTAAAAGAAAGCTGGATAAATAGGAGAGACTGTTGCTGGTCTTAACCTTTTGATATTGGTTTGTTGCTATTCCATCTCAGGGCATGTTTTAACATAATCTACTTGTCACTCACTGAGGCCCTAGAAGAGGAATGCAGCATAGTACCAGTAAGAGAAATCTATCTCCTCTGGCTCTGATTTCTACTGCTCTAAAACTTTTAAATCTTGATTTCCTAAGACACTGAGCACCCACAACTCCTATTGAAGTCAATGGGGACTGTAAGTACTCCGCACTTCCAAAAATAAGATCCCCCCTAATGCCCTAAAGTCTGACACTCCAACAGATAATGCAGACCGTGGGGCAAAGTTGAAAACGAAGGTTGCCCCACTGAAAATAAGATAACGAGAAATATTGCATTTATATGCATGCACAATGAACAGCCAGGATGTACAGGAAGGAGGGGAAAGGATGAGGCTGTGATGAGGTTTTCTGCTTTGAGTTTGATCCAAAGCCCAGTGAAGTCAATGGAAAGATGTTATCACTCTCACAGAGTGTGGGTAAGTCACTCTTGCTCAGTTCCTGGCTTTGGGTCAGGCATTTAATATGTCTTAGCTCAATATTAAAATACTTTGATACTGTTTTCCTCTTTTTCATGGATATTCCTCTAGAAAATAGTTGGAGGTAAAACTCCAGCATGATCAGCTTTTCTTGAAAGAAACATTTTATTTTGCCTACATTTCTATTGACTTTTATGCCCACTGCAAATGCTGTGGACAACTGATTGCCACTCCTCATAGTTACGGTCAAAAAAGGATTCTGTTTTACCAATCAATAGCCAGAAAGGGAATATTAAAATCTTCAGATTAATGCTTAAGGCCTTTTAAAGTATGTATGTCTATATAGCAAGCAGCTCAATGATGCTGCAGTGCTTAACACTGTAATAACAGCTATAGGCAGCTCTAACACCTAGGATTGGTTTAATATACTAATAAGCATATGATCAAATCAGAGCAGAAATATAGAAGCAGTCTCACTAAAGACTGATTAAGGAGAGTTACTAATACTATGGTATATATGAGTGAGATTACAGTAGCACTAGAGGTATTTAGAATGGTTTCAGAATGGGAAACAAAATACAAATATTGTCCCCATCAAAATATTGATCATGGCAATTTCCCATTTGTGCTCTCTCTGTTGGAAATGTATGATATTCTTGGGTAACCCTAAAAAAACAAACCATCCTTCAAAACTAAAAATGAAGCAGAATGTACCCAAGCATCAGCCTTAGTACATTTGCGTATTACAAAAGTTATCCTTAGAAAACAATCTAAAGAGCTGACTGCAGATACCAACACTGAGACTGTGTCTTTTTTCTATAATCATTGATAAGGAACATAGAATAGATTAAAATTATATTGCTGGTGAATGAAGCGTTCTGCTATTTAAAGACATATGACTTCAGCACCTATAGCTTGCAATTTAGCCATTTTGGGGTGGATTTTTGTTTTGTTTTTTACATTCATGTAACACAGCTAGCTAGATAACAAATGGTCTATCAGGCCTCTAAGATATTTGGAACAACAGTTTGATTATATGGAATTATTATTTGTTTCCCCCATTATTAAATAACTAACAGCTTCAAAATACTTATGGTTTTTTTAATGACCATTTTTATGACATATTCATCATTATTATTGTTATTCTAAATCCCGAATTCATTACTCAGCCAAAACTCCCACTGACTTCAGAATTTACTCCATTATTATTATTAATGTAGCACTGTAGAAATGCACAGGGATTTTATAGCACTAAAGAAAAAATATGTTCTGAAACAGAAGTCAAGGCTGATGCCCCAGAAATAATACAATCTAATGTACAGTTAGAATGAGTATTGTAATAAAAGTGTGACAAACAGGAATGCAGGTAAAAGGTGGCTCTTTGCTTCCCAGAGGGGTTCACCTGATATGGGGCTGGATTCCAATAAGTTAATACTTTTGTTGCATGGAGACTCCTATAATGGAGATCAGAGCAGATGTCCTCCTGACTGCATTGACAGTTCAGGAGATTACTTTGCCTCCTTTTGGACATCTCTCAGTAGTTATCTCTGAACCTCTGTGGCTTTCTGGACACTTCTTATTCTCAGAACTGTTTCTTCAGAAATGGCCTCTTCAGACACTGATGTGGATCTGCCACCTAAAGCTAGGGTGACCAGATGTCCCGATTTTATAGGGTCAGTCCTGATATTCAGGATTTTTTCTTATATAGGCGCCTATTACCCCCTACCCCCTGCCCCAATTTTTCACATTTGCTATCTAGTCACCCTACCTAGAGCCTCTGTTAACTGCTCCTGGTATTTTTCATTGATGTATGGGCATGTGTTACTTCTGTCAGCATGAGACCACTGTCAGTAGCATTCTCAATGTCCTCCAGTAGTATTCTGAATGAAGATCTGGGACATGATTCTTTGCTAGCCCTTGTACCAAGGCAATCACCAAAGGGAAGTCAGTTAAACATACCTACCAACAGGGAGACAAAGGGGCAGAATCCTGTGCGAGTCACACTTGCCAAAACCCTTGGCTTGCATCCCAAATTAAAAATACTCTAGGATTTTAGTAGTGCTCGAGCATGATGGCCTTACTGAAATCATTTTGAACGCATACACTTGTTTGGTTCTGGTATAATTTAAAAAGTATAATTAGGCAGGCCAGAAAAAGAATTTGAAGAGCAACTGGCCAAAGAATCAAAAACAAAACAGCATTTTTTAAGTACATCAGAAGCAGGAAGCCTGCCAAACAATCAGTGGAGCCACTGGATGACCAAGGTGCTGAAGGAGCACTTCAGGATGATAAGGCCATTGCAGAGAAGCTAAATGAATTCTTTGCATCAGTCTTTACTGAGAGGATTTGAGGGAGGTTCATACATGTGAGCTGTCCCAGATCGAGATGTCAATAGAGGAGGTTTAGAAACAAACTGACAAAATGAAACAGTATTATGTCACCAGGCTCAGATGTCCTGAAGGAACTAAAATATGAAATTGCAGAACTATTAACCATTCAAATCATTGTATGTACCAGATGACTTCAGGATAGCTAGTATAACACCAATTTTTAAAAAAGCTCCAGAGGCAATCCTGGCAATTACAGGCCAGTAAGCCTAACTGCAGTATCAGGCAAAATGGTTTACACTATAGTAGAGAACAGCATTATAAGATAGGTGAACATGATTTGATGGGGAAAAGTCAACATAGCCTTTGTAAAGGGAAATCATGCCTCACCAATCTATCAGAATTCTTTGAGGAGAGGTCAAACAAACATGTGGACAAGGGTGATATAGTGTACTTGGACTTTCAGAAAGCCTTTGACAAGGTCACTTATCCAAGGTTCTTAAGCAAAGTAAGCAGTCACAGGATAAGAGAGAAGGTCCTCGCATGGACCAGTAACAGGTTAGAAGACAGGAAACAAAGGGTAGGAATAAATGTATGGTTTTCAGAATGGAGAAAGGGAAATAGTGGTGTCTGCCAGGGATCTGTACTGGGAACAGTGCTGATCAATATATTCATAAATGAACTGGAAAAGGGGTAAACAGTGAGGTGACAAAGTTTGCAAATATTACTTAATATAGTTAAGTTCAAAGCAGACTGCGAAGAATTACAAAGGGATCTCACAAAACTGAGTGACTGGGCAACAAAATGGAAGATGAAATTCAATGTTGATAAATGCAAAGTAATGCACATTGAAAAACATAATCCCAACTTTAAATACAAAATGATGTGATCTAAACTAGCTGTTACCACTCAAGAAAGATCTTGGAGTCATTGTGGATAGTTCTCTGAAAATATCCACTCCTTGTGCAGCAGCAGTCAAAAAAGCTAACAGAATATTAGGAACCATTAGGAAAGGGATGGATAATAAGACAGTAAATATCATAATGCCATGATATAAATCCATGGTATGCCCACATCTTGAATACTGTGTGCAATTCTGGTTGCTAAATCTCAAAAAAGATATATTAGAATTGGAAAAGGTACAGAGAAGGGCAACAAAAAATGATGAAGAGTATGGAACAGCTTCCATCTCAGGAGATATTAAAAAAAGAATGGGACATAACAGCTTGGAAAAGTGACTACTAAGGGGGGATATGATAGAGGTCTATAAAGTCATTAATGGTGTAGAGAAAGTGAATAAGAAAGTGTTATTTACTCCTTCACATAACACGAGAACCAGAGGTCACTCAATGAAAGTAATAGGCAACAGTTTAAAAACAAATAAAAAGAGGTAGTTCTTCACACAACGCACAGTCAACCGGTGGAACTGGTTGCCAGAGGATGTTATGAAGACCAAAACTATAACAAGATTCAAAAAAGAATTAGATAAATTCATGGTGGACAGGTTCATCAATGAGTATTAAGGAAGATGGTCAGGGATGCAACCCCATGCTCTCAGTGTCCCTAGCCTCTGACTGCCAGATGCTGAGAGTGAACAATAGGGGATGGATCAAGCAATGATTGCCTGTTCTGTTCATTCCCTCTGAAGCGTCTGGCATTGGACAGTGTTGCAAGACAGGATACTGGGCTAGATGTTTATTGGTCTGACCCAGTAAGGTCATTCCTATGTTCTTATAGTGACCACACTCTTCACCCAGTCAATTGGAGTCTGAATTCATTCAAGAACTTCTAACTTTACACTGGATGAAGTTCAGCTTTTACTTTCTCTCTAATTCCTAACGGTGTATTTTATGTCACCCTAGTTTCTATATCAGCATGATGATTATATACTTAATGTCCACTAAAGGACACTGTAAACCATAATAGTCCATTAGACACCTCATGGAAGTCATTAATACCTTTTGCATATTGTTCTGTAGACTATCTGATCTTCTGTAATTGCAGACTGCTCTTTACCTGAAGCAGAACTAGCACTTCCCAATCCACTATTTTGCACTATTTGACATTTGGAGCCATCCCTGGCTATGGCTATATACAAACATGCCACTATGGTTTTGCCACATAGGCCCATTTTGTGCTTACAATGTGTAGATTTCCACTTGTCACAAGACCTAAGTAAGGGTCAGACCAGTGGTGGAAGTGTGACTGAAAATCACAAGTCTCTCCTTGGCCTCCCCTTGCTCCAGTAGCAATCTATGTCAGTAGCAGAAGCTGTTTCCCTTCCATGCTGACTCAGGTGCACTAGCTGGTGCATTCGGGGTGAAAGTGCCAAGGCTCTGTCCATTTCCTACCCCTGCCCATATAGGTAGGAGGTTGAGTAGCGACCCTATTAAAGATGTTTTCTCCTCCTACATGGGAACCTGACAGGCACCCCTTGTTCCCATTTGTGGACACATAGGGCAAGGGACAATCTTGCCCCATATGAAATAACCTTAGTATTTTCCTCTTAACATCAGGAAATGACTAACAGACCAATCTGTGGCAGAGCCTTGCTTTGTGAATTCTGTTCCTGTATCATCATCCATTTCCCCCCAAGCTGTATGTTCATAAATGCATTTTTTTTAATTTGCCTGCAATTTGTGCTTTGTGACACCCTATAGCAATATGCTTGCTCACATTTCATATATGACATTGTGCTCCTTGAGCTGAAAAAGTTGAATACCTTTGTGCCATGGTGTGATTTCCTCCACATTTACTGCAAGCAAATCTTGACTCAGCCATTTGTTTACTATGGTATTCCATATTTATAGGGTTATCAGATAGCAACTGTGAAAAAACGGGACAGGTCCCTTTAAAAACAGGACATCTCAGCACCCTACATATTTAGGCATTGGTACGTCTTTTTTAATTGAAGGCTCTTCTGTTCTCTCACTACTTGCTAATGCTTTAATTTGGCAAGCACAGTTTTTACTTGCCTTGTAAATATCTATTGCTTATTGCAAAGTCAAGTTCCTTATTTTCATTAACTTTGTTAGAATTAATAACCAGGCCTATCACAGTTAATTTTGTTTCTAGTTCATCTATCTGTAAGGTTAACATGCTTAGCTTTATTACACAGGTCTGTAGCTAAGGGTATGTCAACATTGCAGTTGGGAGGTGTGACGCCCAATGTCGATAGACAGATTTACACTAGCTCATATCAAGCTAGTCTGCTAAAAATAGTAATATGGACATTGAGGCACTGGCAGTGTCTTTGGCTAGCTGCCTAAGTCCATGCCTGACCAACCTCTGGGCTCTGAGCCCGAGTGGCTAACCTGAGCCACCACCAATGCTGGAATATACACATGGCTATTTGTAATGTGCTAAAGTGAGCTCAGCTAACATGGGTCTTTCTACCTGTACTGGGAACCACACCTCCCAGCTGGAGTGTAGATATACCCACAGTGGCCTATGGTCTCACCATGCAGCTGGTTTCCTATAAAGAATAGGTCTTTCCCAAATGACACTTTTGCCTGAATCACAGTATTCCTAATGGTTCTAAAATGGCATTGTCTAGTAGTTTTAAGTCCCTCATATGCTCCCCCTGGAAGGCATTGTAGATCACCATTGCCTTTATGTCTGCCACATATCACAAAGTGGAAATCTCACACCCTCCGATTTCTTTGTAATACCACATGATTCCAGGAAAGCTGGGAATTGCTACAACCCCCTCCTCCAATTCTCTGCCAGGTTCTCTTCTGAAATGAGAGATTCAAAAGTTTTCATTTGTCAAAGATTTAGTTTACTTCTTACACCATGTAATAAAAGCAAGACACACATGGGGTATTGGTAAGGGACAGATTGATTTTAATTTCCTGATCATACTCAAATGGCATGGATCAGGGTTACCAAATGTTTATAACTTTATTTCATGATGGTGGTCCATATCCAAAAAGTTATTACAGAGTTGGCTTTCTCCACTGAAAAAGATCAGAAAACTTGGCTCTGTTCATCATAAATTTGAAAGCTAACTGCTGGTCATTTGTATTCCTCTGATTACATTTTATTTTCTTCTTTCATTGAAATACTTAGAATTTGCTTTTGTTACGTGTTTCAAACAGTGAAATTAGGCAGAGGCAAGCTTTTTTCACAGTAAATATATAAGCCAATGTCTGGGTAGCTCTGATATAATGTTGAGACAATGAAGCAGAAAATGAACAATGTGGAGAGTACTTCAATGTTAATATTTTGCCTGAGAGCAAAAGGCCTATATTAACCAATATTTCATAATAGAGTTTAATTTCATATTTAGAGTACCTATAATTTTTGCCTGATTCATGACGTTGTTGGGGTTCCCCAGGACTCTTCCATCTCAGTTAACCAAGAACTCAGTTTGATTCCAGTTCCATTGCTCAGGTTCCTTTATTGGCACACAATCAAACTATATTTGAGTTGTTAGGTCTCAAATGTAGGGGGTGGGTACAGAGCATACCACACATGCAAAATTATACAGCAACCGCTTCCTTTATATACACTTATACATTACAATGCATTTACTATACATTGCATCACACATTTTGGAGTTTGCTTGGTAACTTTGGCACCTTAGAGACTAACAAATTAATTTGAGCATAAGCTTTTGTGGGCTACAGCCCACTTCTTCGGATGCATAGAATGGAACATGTATTGAGGATATATATATATACACTTACAGAGAGCATGAAAAAGTGGGAGTTGTCTTACCAACTCTGAGAGGCCAATTAAGTAAGAGAAAAGAACTTTTGAAGTGATAATCAAGATAGCCCAGTACAGACAGTTTGATAGGAAGTGTGAGAATATTTACAAGGGGAGATAGATTCAATGTTTGTAATGGCTCAGCCATTCCCAGTCCCTATTCAAGCCTAAGTTGATTGTATCTAGTTTGCATAACAATTCCAGCTCAGCAGTTTCTCGTTGGAGTCTGTTTTTGAAGCTTTTCTGTTGCAAAATTACCACCTGCAGGTCATTGAATGACCAGACAGGTTAAAGTGTTCTCCTACTGGTTTTTAAGTGTTATGATTCCTGATGTCAGATTTATGTCCATTAATTCTTTTGCATAGAATGGACACAAATCTGACATCAGGAATCATAACACTCAAAAACCAGTAGGAGAACCTGCGGACGCGGCAGGTAAACAAACCGGCCTGGACCGTCAGGGGCTTTCCCTGCACAAGTGCCGGAACAAGTTTGGGAACCACTGCTGTATGGCATGTTCCATCAATGCACTGTCAATGTAGGACTTACTCTTTTCCTCATCTTTATGTTCCCAATTTACCACATCCATTGTTCTTAGATAATGGTTCCCCAGGTGTTTCCCCTCCTAGCTAAAAGGCAGAATGTCTGAGCTAGCTAAGATTACTATCCCATTTACTTAGCATAAATATTTTTTTTCAGCCTGCTGATCTAGTTACCTCCCTAATCCTGTTGTCCAAGAAACGACCCCCCCCCACACACACACACATTTAATGACTTATGTCAAGACAGGCCTACAGATGGTTAGGCCTGACAAAAGGAAAATTTGTTAACTTATCTCCTTTATAATGCTCACTATAGTCAGGCGCAATTATCTTCCTCATTGTCCCAATATAAGGCCAAAGCAATCTTGCAATGATATGGAAGTTGATGCTTGCCATTTAATTTCTTAATGGCTTAACTTTTGCCACAATTCATGCAGAAATACATTCAAATCTAACTTCAGAAAGGAACACATTTCACCAAATATTATTGCTATACACCAACTTAATGTTTATTCATTTTTGGCAATTTTGTGCAATTAATCTGATAAGTGTCCGTTTTGTCATTCTTTTTCAAAAGATAATTATTATTATTATTATTTGGGTTTAGGGATCTTTTCGGTGATGGTAAATAGTGGCATGACGAATAATATAAAAACCCACCCAGTCCTACCTTTTAGCATTAAATTTGTGTACACAATATGTATGTACACATGCACGATATTTTAGATATAATGTATGTGATTGTGTGTACATATTTTTCTGGAATACATATATCAGCCATGTAGGTTGTGTTTGATATATCACATAGATCAAATTCAGCAGTGGTGTAGCTCTTCTGACTTCAATGGAATGGCTACAAGGATGAATTTGGCCTTAAGGCCAGACCCTCAGCTGGCAGAGATTGGCATCACTTCATTGATTTAATTGGAGCTAAATTGATTTATACAAGCTGATGTCCCTTTGTTTTAATACAAACAATTATAACATATACTATATATGTCTCTATCCATATACACTTTTTATATAGTGTTTGCATAGTACTATCAGTATCAGTACTTTTACATGGGACAATACAGGTATTATATTGGGGGCGGGTGTAATTGATTGCATTGAAATTTGCAGCCAAGCCTGGATTCAGGTCCAATCATTTCTGATTACTCTAGTTGGATATATTCCCCCTATTTCACACACTGAAACCACACGTTTTCAACACAGTTCAGCTTCTTTTGCTCAGTACAGTATCCCTACTAAATACTACTGTTGTTTAAACAAGTGCACATACCAATAATCTAAACAGTAGGAAACCAAGACAACCAGACAGGTCGACCCTTACTCTTTCCACATTACATATTCATCTCACCTTGCCTTTCTCCCACATTAAACCCCTTCATCATGTAAGCCCTTTTCCCCAAATTCAAATAGCAGTTGTGCAACCCTTTGCTTCCACCCCATATACAATCAAGAACCTCTGTCAAATTCATTTCAACACCATTCTTTCTCCACACATGCAACGGAACTTGTGTACATAATCCACATAATATTGTATCGTGTGTCCATATTGGCAGTTCTACTTAGGGTTAGTTGGCCTGTCTAGAACAATAGTTCTACACCCCATACGTATTTCTATATTGATATTTGCTTTATAAATCTTGCAGCTTCTTCCTAGGGGAACACTAACATGTATAATAGAAAAAATGTTAGCTTTGACATACTGGCTTGTTAACTACATCAAACTGTCAAAACTGAGAAAATAATGTCTGCTTACAGCAGTAACATTTGTTAGTGTGTTTCTTTCTGAATCTTCATTGATATATACACTGAGGGTGCATGTGTGCATAAATTTGTTGTTCTAGGAAAAGGTTGAATACTATTAATTAGAATAACTACCCCTAAAGATTCAGTGCTCATGTTGTTAATAGTCTTAAAAGATTACTTTTAAAGTCTGAGAATAATATAAATGTTCTATTGTCTAACTAAAGTTTAGAAGGTTTTAAACATCGATAATAGTGGTCAAAATATGAGCTGTATAAAATATCAGGTATAGTGCATCTGTGAATTAGAACTGTTCATACGGGAACTTGACTGGCTTTCAAAATATGATGGAAATGTTTCTTTCCTTTCATTTATGTTGCAAGCAGTTGTGTTGCTAGCTGTACTTTTAGTCAAGTATTAATATCCTTCAATATAACATAAAAATCAATGTGGGGAAAAATCCCCCTATTTTTAGAAATATGAAATTCGGGCAGAAAATTGCTTGTTCTACTGTATAAGCAATTTAGGCCAGATTCTGCACTGTGATAAACATGGTTGGACTGCTGAGCCAATATGGAACTGCACTGATTTAATTGACCAGTGGGCATCCTGGAATCCTATACACTGAAATTGATATGTTTCTTAGATAAACTTATATACATTATTGAGATATCACTGCATTTTTTGTTCTTCTTTTGCATTTTTGGACAGTAGTTTGAATGTAATATTTTTTCTCTTTCATAATAATTGGCAAACCTTTTTGAGAGAAGAACTAGTAAAAAAATGGCCTTCCTTTGAAAAGGAAATGATTTATTTTTTTTAATTCTCAATTTTTAACACTTGAGTTAGGTAACGTAATAATGACCCCAGCTGAAGTGTAGACAAGGATGAGGTGTGTTCAGAATCCTGTCAGTAAGCCAAAGGCAAATCTTGGTCCCAGTATGGTGCTACCTACGGCTAGCGAAGCAAGACTCTTCCTTGTCTACACTCAGCATCCATCAGCTTATCATCTGACTCCTCTTTAAACATGATTCACTTTACCAGTGAAGACAAGACCCTAGAAGTACATTTTAAATATTGTCCATAAATCACTACATGTGTTAGAGGAAGCTGAAAAATGTGGATATAGATTTTGTTTTCCTGTCCCTGTCCCACCAAGCCCTGTGGTTCTGGCATGATCAGATTTTTGGGATTGATTAAAGCTTGTGGTATCTCACTATGCTTCACCATTATAACCAAGCTTTGACCATCCTTGTGACCTGTGTACATATGGGCTATGGACAAAGCTGCAAGTTAGAGTTGCCAGAGTCTACTTTATACTTTTTTTTTTCATTTTACTTTTATTTTCCATTATAAATACAGGGCTAGGTTGTGATTTGGCTATGTACCTGCACTAGGGAGTAAGAGAAAAATTAGAACTCCCTTTATGCCTTAACATGGGCTACCTGGAAGCTGGATCTAAGCCTATAGTAGTAAGTGGAAGTACTCTTCTTAGTCCTTCTCTAGAGCAAGTGTCCAGGGAGTGGGTGGAGCCTTGGCTCCATCCCTGGCTATTCACTTGCTGGAGTTGATGAGCCAGTGTGGAGCAATTTGCTGAAATAAGCTGTTTCCCCCTCTTCCCTGAGAGGCAGCAGAGAAGGAACTGTTTTTCAGAATTGTGCCTATAAGCCACAATGGAAAATGGAGGGGTCTTACACCATACCACCCAGAATCAACAAACCAGCACTCTCAAACCATCGTACCATTGATGGTCATTCACTCTTCTAATGAAATGCTCACAAGACACATAAATCTACTTCTGGTTTTATGTTGTGGTCTGATACGTATCTTCTCCTTGTTCTGAATTCACCCTGACGTTGCTGGTTTTATTTGTTATATTCCTCAAGTTAATACTATTGAAAACCCTGTGGCTACTTTCTGAGGTGACTGCTGACAGGCCCACCCAAATCTGAGCAGGGGATGCAGTGATGCCCCTGCCCAGCCCAGGCATGGGCCTAGGCGCCTGGCCTGGCTCCCCTCCAGCTCCAGTGCTAGCCCTGCCCCCATGAGACCAGGGCAGCAGCACGCAATTCTGGGGAGCACCAGGGCCGGCTCCAGGGT
>NW_020664562.1:5006511-5059782 GCF_002925995.2 Terrapene triunguis | reverse complement strand
AAAAAAAAAGCCGCGATCGCGATCTAAAAAAAGACGCGATCGCGATCTGCGGCTGCAATTCGGCGGGAGGTCCTTCACTCCCAGGCGGAGTGAGGGACCGTCCGCCGAATTGCCGCCGAATACCTGGAACTGCCGCCCCTGTCCGGAACGGCCGCCCCAAGCACCTGCTTGAGAAGCTGGTGCCTGGAGCCGGCCCTGGGGAGCACACAGCAGGGCGGTTGCCAGGCGGGCGGAGAGGAGATCAAAAGAGAGATAGCGAGCTGGCGTGGGGTGGTGGGACAGTGCACACTGGAGAGCGGAGTCTCCTCTCAGAGCTGAGGGTTCAGGGGACCCCTGGCCAGAGCTTCCATCACCCCCTCGCAAGGCCAGATGCTGAGCCCTACTTGCCTCCAGTAAAGGCCGGATGGAGGGGATGGGAAGAGGTGACTCCATGATCCCTCCTGCCCATCCTGTCATTGCCCGCCACCCTGAAAGTCAGGGCCCACCCAAATTTGCAATCCTAGCTACACCACTGTCACAAGCTCCACAGGCCCCACTCGGGGGAAATCAGACTGTAAAAGATTTTTTTTAAGGGAAGCCTCTAGGTCTTTTCCTTGCAAAGATAGCCTTGAAAGTTTAAAATGATGTGAACTGATCACTAGTGTTAAAAGGAAAAAGCTGCAGGTTTCTACTTCTTTGGTGGTTGGCTGGAGGAGGAGGAGCTACGCATCCTTGCTAGCCATGTGTTTTATGTAAAATGAGTTACTAATGTATTCCAATGAATCATCCTCCTAACCTATTCCAAAGTACTCAGGCCATCTCAATGCATACTGGTGAGAGCAGTGTAAATGAAACTGATAATGGGTTTTTTTGGGTATCCTTTGTTTGGTTGGTTTGGGGCAGGGGGTTGGGGAAAGGAGGACACATTTTGTTTTGCCTGCCCCCACAAATGCATTAAAGCCACTTCTGGTCATAAGTTCAATTCCTGATTCTGACTTGTTGTGTGACCTTGGGCAAGTCGATTAATGACTCAGTTCTTCAGTTTCCCTCTATGTAAAACAGAGTTAATAATGTGCCATTGTGAAATGTTTAGAGATCTATGGGTGAAAAATGTTTTATAAATTTAAAAAATAGTGTATATATATCATCAGAGCTTCTTTCTGAAAACTAGATTGGAAATCTCACAAGTACTTGCTGAATTTCATCAGACTAGAAATATTCAGAAAATAGCCTCTTTTATGACATTTTAGTATTTGCACTTCTGATCCCAACTGAAGCCAGAAAGTCCACAGGGATATGAACATTAATAAATAGAGGTATAAATTGAGAGTGTTTAACAACACAAAATAATAGCGTGGGTTTTATTTTGGATTAAGTTCTCTTTATTTCTTCTCCTATCCGAACCATTTCTTTCTGTTTATTTACCATTTTTATGTGCCCATCAAGATTTTCTTGGCAAGTTTACATGTCATGTGTTTTGTTTTAAAATTATATAGAGACCTATGGTTTCTTGAAGCAGGCAGCCTAAGCTAAATCAACCACATTTTCCACCTTTGCACCTCAGGCCCCAACCCAGCAAAGTATTTAAACTCTAAAGTTAAGCACATGATTCGGTGCTTTGGTGGATTGGGGCCTTCAATCAAACACAAAGGAAAACAGAAATGGTTTGACACTATGCCATCAAAATCAACAAACCCACACACTGTCAGACCATCCTAAATTGATGGTCATTCATTCTTAAAGTGCAATACTCACGAGGCAAATAAACCTGTTTCTGGTTTTATGCTGGTCTAGCAAATATCTTCTCTTGTTCTGAATTCACGTTGACATTGCTTGTTTTATTTGTTATTTTTCCCAAGTCAATACACCTGAAAATTCTATTACATGTATGATTCTTTACATATAAAAGTATAATACCTGTTTTTGATACTCCTATCATCAGCTAGGCCGGCAACACAATGTAGATAATTATATATAGTACTCAGGCACCTATTGCTATGAAAACATCAAAAATTCGGTGTTTCAAAACCAGAATTGAGAGAGATGGTGCTGAACAAAAACACCACTGGCATAAGAGCTAACGTGGACCCCATAGGTAACCCGGAGCCAAATGATTACATAGGATTATTAGAAATATATCCCCAAGAACAACAGAAGGACTAAAGTAAGCAATTGTCACAAGATGACTTCCATCTGTATTTTGTCGGTATTAGTATAATATGCAAAAAGAATAATAAAGGAACTGTGGGATAAAAACATTTTACGTTCAGGAAATAAGATTCAGCCAATTCAAAGATAAACTCCCACCTAAATGCATACAGAGTGTTTTGTTAAAATATCACATTGAGAACATGTTTCTGAATAGGAGGGTGAATCAAAGAGAATGCCTTTGAAGAAGAAACAAATACATAGCAGGCAAAATCTCAGCTACCACCAACCAATGAAAACAAGCCTAAGCCACAGGTCATAAAGTAAATATGTAACCTGGAAAAGCTACCAACTGGATAAAACCCGAATTTCAATGAGAGATTTATGTCAAAGCATATCTGAGATGAGTAGCATGCTGAACAAAACCAATTATGCACAACCACAGGAGTTTCTCATGTTCTACTGTGGCCAATGCCCAGCAAAAGTTTTCCAGTGTGTTTTGAACTGGTTTCTTTCAAAGTCATTTCCACTTAGGTTCAATAGAATGCCATGATGATTCAAGGAGCTTGAATGTGAGTCAGGTGCCTACTGTAGGTAGCCTGACAATAGCCAAAGGAAATAAGGAAGTTAGAGAAAACAATTTGCCAGTTTAGTCCTCTGTGTTCAGTTTCTCACAGAACACTTGCTGGATTTATTTTTTTATGCATTTGTTAGCCACAGATTTCCATTTTATATTTGCAAGGACTCTAATCTTATGCAACCATTGTAGATCTTCAAAGAATGCCAACCACTAAAAGAAATATGGTTCATTGGGCTACCAACATAATTATGACTACAGTAAGAATACACTGGTACTAAGTTACTGTAACGTCTATCAGATCTGTCAAGCAGATCAGAGCTCCCCAGTCAAAGTGATAATGTACAGTATCTGTGTTAAAAGAACAGGAGTACTTGTGGCACCTTAGAGACTAACAAATTTATTAGAGCATAAGCTTTCGTGGGCTACAGCCCACTTCTTCGGATGCATATAGAGTAAAACATATATTGAGGGGATATATATACACACATACAGAGAGCATGAACAGGTGGGAGTTGTCTTACCAACTCTGAGAGGCCAATTAAGTAAGAGAAAAAAAACTTTTGAAGTGATAATCAAGATAGCTCAGTACAGACAGTTTGATAAGAAGTGTGAGAATACTTACAGGGGAAGATAGATTCAATGTTTGTAATGGCTCAGCCATTCCCAGTCCTTATTCAATCCTGAGTTGATTGTATCTAGTTTGCATATCAATTCCAGCTCAGCAGTCTCTCGTTGGAGTCTGTTTTCTAACACGGCTGCTACTCTGAAACCTGTCAGTATCTGTGTTAGAAGACACAAAGTATCCCTCCATGTATGTTCCAGTCCTCCAAGTTGGGAATTTTTCAGTAGCTGCATATCATATGCAACTCTGGACTAAAGTGTGGGAGAAAGGTTAAGGTTGGTCCCTAAAAAGGTTTAATTTAATTTAATATTATTTTGCCTCATTGTTTTCACCTTCAAAATCTGGTTGAAAGGTAGGCAGTATCAGCTGCAAAGGATAATTCACTCCTGATGATATTTACACGGTAGGCAGATAGCTTTGCTTCTAAAGACTTGGTGAAGCAGATTGTCATTTCAATGGATTAATTTTACAGTGGATTATACATGCAGGGCACTTGGGATATGTGGCAAGTGGCAAGTTGGGAGACTATTTCCAGAAAACATTGCTCTCTCTGAGTGCTGGAGGCTTTTCCTTTCTAGATGTAAGGTGTAAATTGTCTTTGATCCTATAGTACTTACTGAACCTATTGAAAAAGGCAGTAGTGCCTAGGGAAGGAGCCCATCATCTATATCCAGATACAAAACCTCTGTTCCACATCAGCTATAGCCCAGAACTATGCATGTTGAAGACCATAACCTTCTGTGGTTTGTACAAGTTTAGTCTGAACAGTTCCACAGGCTGTGAAAACCACAGCAATAATATTTCTTAGCTTCTCAGGGACAATATGGCAAACATTATTCTGAGAAATAAAGACTTTGGAGACATTATATCACTGAAAGTTTCAATGGGCTGGATTCTTCTTGTGTAAAAGTATAAATCAAGAATATCCAATGAAGTCAATGGTCCTGCACCTGATCAATTTATCTTCCCCACATACGACTATACCGCTACCACCAAATGGCCCAGTACTGAGATGGGATCAGCTCATGGATGAAGCTGATTGAAATGAAATCTGAACAAGAGTGTGTGTATGTTGAAAAGGAAAGCACCTTTGAAGAATTTGCAGCCACATCGCTGTCCCTTTGGCTGAAGGCACACACCCACAATTGGTCAATTCAGTCCATAATTTAAGAGAGCTCTTTAACTTCTTCCTGATGCTAAGCTCTCACATAGCATCATCCATGAATAATGTTTTCTATTGTCTCCACTTGGCTAGGAGATTCCATCCCATCCTGAAAGACAGTGACCTGGCTTCAGTTACACATACTCTTGTCACCTCTTGTCTGGATTTCAGCAATGCAATATACACAAGAATGAAGCCATTCGCCTTCAGGAAACTCCATGTAGCACAGAACATTGCAGCACATCTCAGAAGTACCCTCAGAAGACATCTGCATGGCTGTGTGCTTTACACTCACTTACACAGTGAGTGTAAATGACCACAGGATATCCAAGATAGCGGAGAATGAGAAATATTGACCATTTTATGGTGACCATTCCATCATAAAAATGCTTATGATATTGACATAAAGTTATGAGGCCAGGTGGCCTAGAGAATAGGGCACTGGAGTGGGACTCAGATTTTGGTTCTATTCCTAGCTCTGCCTCTGGCCTCCCGGGTGACCAAATCTATTCACTTCTCTGTACCTCAGTTTCCCCATCTGTAAAATAGGTATAATGATATGTATCTGCTTTGTAAAGCTCTATAAGATCCACTGAAGAAAAGAGCTATTATAAGAGTTCAGCATTATTATTAACATCCCGGTTTTCCACATTGTGGTAGTAAATGCTTTGAACTGAACCAATCTGCTGCACACTCTAAATGAAGTGATTTAATGGAAGTCCTGGATGGAAACAACCATAACTATCAGTAGGGTCAGTAACTCAGTAGTGAACATTATTCACTTTCAATGAGACTAAACTTCTAAATCACTTAGGGCCAGATTTTTTATAAGGTATTTTTTAAAAAGTGCAAATAAGTGGGGAGTGCCTAGGCACTTTTGAAAACTCTTACTAGATGTCTCCCCCGGAGTCCGACCTATACCTCATCATAGTGGAGAGGTGTAACATCTGAAGTAGGGGATCTCTCATTGAGCTATGCCATCAGCGATGAAGGCTCTTCCGAAATATCACCTTGGGCATTATGCAAGGTGGATAGGTCCAACAAGAATCCTGAAAATGATGGCTAACACAGGTGGCGAAGATGCAGTGCAGCAGCTGCACCTAGCTACCCAAGGTGAAGGAAGTCGCTGAGAAAGACTCAATGGCTCGGGTCACATAGCATGAAGCCAGTACTGGTAGACCAGGAAAAGGGTCATGTTGCTGTGCCTCCATCTCATCTCAGTGGGACGAGGTATTTTTTTGGAACAATCGTTTGCTCTTGCTTTTGACCATGAATAACTTAGCACTCTGCACCAGGGTTAAAGCCCCTGCCTTATTCTCAGATGTAGATGCCTTGCCAGTGCCGACTTCCCTCAGCACAAATATGATGGGATCGTGCCAAAGATACTCTAGGGATGCGCATCCTCTGATGTTGGCAGGCATGTCTGCAGTATACTGTATATGGTGACAATGCATCCAATTGTATCTGGGATCTCCACCTGTCCATCAAAATTGCAACCTGGAATGTTGAAACTCTTCACAGGCGTGGTCATCAGGTCACTGTCTCATGTGAAATGGACTGTCTTGGCATATCAATCACAGGCCTAACAGAAGCAAGGCTGATAGATCACGGACGTCATAAGGTGGAAGATTCCTCACTTCTGTATTCTGGCAATCTCAACCACTGACATGGGGTAGCTCTGCTACTGTGAGGCAAGGCCAAGTCCTCGTTGATAACCTGGATGCCCATGTCTTCTCAATTAGACATTGGCATGGTTACCTCGCTGTCACACTAGTCTATGCGCTGACAGAGGAATCTGTTGATTCAGTTAAAGATCATTTTTACGATCAAGATCAAATGGAATCTCTAGTATGCACAGTCCCTCCATATGATAATCTCATGATCCTGGGCGACCTAAATGCAGTTACTGGCTCCCTGTGAACTGGGTTTGAAGAGGTCATTGGTCATTATGGTTCAGGTATACCTAATGATAACTCTTGCTGCTTGCTCACATTCTGTGCCTCCCAGAATCTTTCCATTCTTGGGCCATAGTTCAAGCGGTGACGCATACATCAGATGTCATTGATCTCTCACAATCACGTCACTCAAATGGAGTTGGACCATATCATCACACGTGACAGGCGTCTCTTCACCTTCTGTAGAGTATATTGTAGTGCAGAATGTGCTGCAAACACAGATCACCACCTAGTGGTTGTCCATATTGTGTTGATGCTCCAATGAGGAAGTAAACCCTCTGAGATGATTAAGAAGTTTGACATTGATGCACTTCGCATGCCAGGTTTAGCTAACGGGTTTTGTATCGATGTCAGCAATAGATTCTCGGCTCTAGCCAACCTGCCGAATGACACAGACGTTGCCTGGTCTCTTTTCACTTCCATGCTCTACCAATCCATTGAGCAGACAATTGACTATAGGCGTCCAGCACGCTGACCCTAGCTATCGGAGGAGGCCTTCCAGATAATTAAATTGAAGGCCACAGTCCGTCAGCATGGCAATAAGAGCACTCACAAGCAGCTGAAGTGAAAATTTTACACCTTGGCATTCCGTGATCGCGAGGAATATTATAACCAAGTGGTGGACAATGTTGAATTTGGCTTAGCCAGGGTCGACTTAAAACCAGAATTTCACACAATCCGCAACCTCAGTGGTCAAAAGGTAGTCACTACGAATGGCATCCTGAACGACAGCTAAGGCCATCCATGTAAATTGGACGAAGACATCCTCTCATGCTGGGTGGAACATTATTACAGTGTCTTGAACTACTCTCCAGCTGCTGCTTGCTCAGAGCTGAATAATCTGGCAACCACTTTGGTTCCGAACCCAGACACTTGTACTGATGCACCAACACTGGATGAAGTGAAACATGCCATCTATAAACTGAACAATGGACACACAGCCAGCGCTGATGGCTTCCCCCCCGAGTTGTTAAAATGTGCTGTTGACCTATAGCAGAATCACTTCTGGCCATTTTTCATCTGGTGTGGAGAACTGGAACTTTGTCAACCACCTGGAAGGATGGTATTGTGATCTCACCTTCTAAGGGCAAGGGACCGCGCAGTGAATGTAAGAGCTATAGGCCAATCACCTTGCTGTCCATTCCAGGGAAGGTATTTGTGCATGTTCTGCTGGTGTGCTTGGAGCCTCTGTTATATCAGAAGCATCACCCTCAACAGTCAGGCTTTACGAGGAACAGGTGCACCTTTTGGTGCTCCGTTTGTTGTCGGAGACACACCATGAGTTCAGGAAGCCCCTGCATGTAGTGAACATTGATCTTAAGGCTGCATTTGATTCAGTTGACCATGTCATGCTATGAAGGCTGTCATAAACAAATAGTTAAGGGTTAATGCCTCTTTTACCTGTAAAGGGTTAAGAAGTTCACCTAGCCTAGCTGACACCTGACCAGAGGAACCAATGAGGGGACAAGGTGGTTCAAAAGGAAGGAGGGAAGTTCCCTTTGTTTAGTTTCAGTTTAAGTTTTGACCAGAGTGGGAAAGCTCCAGAATTCAGCCTCTTATCAAGTAGTGAGTATTAGTGAAGGAAATAAATAGGTTTATATTTATTTCTTTGTAACTTGTCTTGGGCATTAGGGAATAATCAAATTGGGTATTTTTTGTGGAACTAAGTTTTTGCCCAGAGGGACATCCTCTGTGTTTTGAATCTTTTGTCTGTGAGAGTAGCTAGTATGCTAATCTCTCCCAGAGGGTTTTCTTTTACCTTTCTTTTCTTTAATTAAAAGCCTTCTTTTTAAGAACCTGATTGATTTTTCCTTGTTTTAAGATCCAAGGGGGTTGGATCTGGCTCACCAGGAATTGGTGGGGGAAAGGAGGGGGGATGGTTAAATTCTCCTTGCGTTAAGGTCCAAGGGTTTGGATCGGTGTTCACCAGGAAATTGGTGAAGAAGTCTCTCAAGGCTACCCAGGGAAAGGAGTTAGAACTTGGGAGTGGTGGCAGCAAAACCAGATCTAAGTTGGTAATTCAGTTTAGAGGTTCACATGCAGGTCCCCATATCTGTACTCTAAAGTCCAGAGTGGGTGTGAAGCCTATAACAAAGGCCTTAAAGAGCATAGGTGTCCCTATCACACTGCTGGACTTGATTAGAGAGCTGTATAATGGAACCACTGACCAGGTAAGTCTGGGGAATCAGATGTCAGCACACTTAAAATCTGTATCTGGTGTCAGGCAGGGCTCCGTCTTGGCCCCTCCACTTTTTTGTCAGGCAATGGATTTCATAATGCAGCATTCCGTCAACTCCATAGGCATTAAGATTGGTGATTTCTCGCTCTCAAACTTTGACTACGCAGATGACATTGTTAGTCTATACAGAGCCCCAACGGGTTTCACGAGGCACTCCAGGAAATGGGTTCAAGAAGTCTGTTCGGATGTTGGACTCTTGTGGGCCATCAAGTCCTTGCAGCTGCGCAGGAACGGACCAAATGGCGAACGATCGCTACGTCCGACTGTTCAGCTAAGTGTTGAAGACGACTAGATGTCTGTTTGTGTCTTTAGGCACCAAAATACCCTAAAAAAAATCCCACCCTTGGGCCTTGCAACGCCAAGACAAGCAACACCTAAATCTCATTTAAAATTTCTGGGCCTTAGGTGGTTTTGAAAACTCCACCAGAAATCTGCAGAAGGCACCGCATCTCAGCACACATGCACAGCAGACTAGTTGCCCATAAGAGCAGGTTTGTGAATTTCATCTCTATGATGCCCAAGCACACATCTTACTATCCCTAAACTTTGTCTGGCATTGATATTGTGGGTCTGTGTGAAGCAAAGGTCAACACTGAGAACTTGTTTGATAATTAAATCATAACCTAATCAGAATGAGGTGTTCTGAATCTTTTCCTATAACATCTTACTTTATATGAGGTTAAAAAAAAAAGTGCTACAAAAAAAGGATATTTTAGTGCAACCTTTAAATTAGCACCATGGATTACACCCAACAAAGCAATATATGATGATACTATTACTAAAACAAAAAGGTGCCAAATTCACGATGAAAGGAATGCAAGGATTTAATATGTGTACAAGGCAATTTGAAACAAATTGCTCTAATGGACATTACTGAATAAAAGAAAGGGTGATTTCACCCACTGTGCAGCATAGCTTTAGCACTTACATACCCCTTTGACTGACGCAGTTGAAATGTTTTATTATTTTAGTTACATTTGTGCCCATCAGTCATAATAAATATATAATCTTTAAGGTGATGTTTTTGTAAGTCCAGTTTTTGTAAGTAAGTTTTGAACTCTGGTATGATTATACTTTAAGGAATTTTGAAAAAGAAAATTAAAAACATCTGTTATTAAAGCAAATGCTGAAGCTATATATGTAGTAATAATAATGTATATATTCTTATGTAGCCCTTTTCATCAGTAGATCTCAAAGAAAATAATCATCATCTACATTTTAAAGATGGGGAAACTGAGGCATAGAACAGTGAAGTGACTTGCCCAAGATCACACAGCTAAGCCCAGAATAGAACCCAGATCCCGCAGTCTGTTATCCCCCAGTGTGTTATCCACTAAGCCCCACTGCCTAACTACAGGGAGAGAATTTCAAAAGCTCCTAAGGGATTTCAAAGTACAAGTCCCAGTGACATTCTACAGGACTAGATATTTTGGAAAACCTACCTCATAACTGGTATTAGAGTCTATTACCATTCCATCAATACCATTGTTTCAAACAATCCTGTGTTTAACAGAGATTTGCCAGATGCAACCAGGTTTGCATAGCTCCTGATATGGAATGCCACTGAGGGTTACAACGTTACATTAGCTAGGTTGTAAGAAGGTATTGTGACTCTAATGTATGCTCCTCAGAGGCTTAGCTAGTCTGACCAACTGGCGGAGGCTTAGGTAGTCTGTCCAGCATTTTTTTTCCCAACTGAAATTGGGTTTTTGACTAAATTAAAATTTTTACAGAAAGCCTCTACTTTTGTTGAATTTTAAATTTGTCAGAAGACAACAAAAAACATTTTTCTCTTGCTGAAAAAAACAAATAAAAATAGTTTAATAGCCAAAAAAAGGAAGAAATATATGATATATTTCTTCCCTATATGAATTTGAGTGAATTAGCAAATTTGGAGACAACACCACTAAGTGAACAACAGGGCAAAGGTAATAATTATGGACATTTTTTTTTAAGCTGCTCATTCGAGTATGAGCACTTAGAGCTGGTTGGAAATGGAAGTTACATTCCACAGGAAATTCCAACATTTCAAAATTTGTTTTTGTTACAAATGAGTATAAAAAGAAAGTTCAGGTATGATTAATGTTCAGCCAGGCAGAATGCATTTCTTTCTCCATTAGTTTCTTACCTTGTTGCTCTTTGATCAACTTCTACAAGTATTTTAGCTGTGAAGAAGGAAATCAGGGCCAACGAGTCAAAATGGCATCAATGATTGATTTTTAATGGTGCTCTCAACCTGCCGTGGGGAGCAATTTTGAATGATGGAACTGACAAAGAATAGGTCAGATTGTAGTGGGAAATCTGAAGAATGATGCTTGAAGAAAAGAATGAGCTAGGGAACCAAAGTTATGCAGAGGTCCCCAATTCAGCAAAGCATTTAATACATCCTTAACTCCTATTGACTTCAATGAATAAACAGGTTGGGAGAGAAGAGGAGGATTGAAAGAAAGAAACAAGTCACATAGTAAAGAATATCTATAAACAGCCAAAGCCTAAAAGGATTTCAAATACAGAGGCCTGGCAACTCTAAGATTTTGTGTTTGTTTCTTTCTTTTATTTACGCCATGTGACACAAAGTACTCTGTTTTAGTTCTACAACATCTGTTTCACTGCATTTTTAGTACTTTGGAGCCCAATAAAAACAATGATTTCATTTTAAAACATGTTTTGTTTTCCGGGATGCATTTAGTCTACCTTAATGCTTAGAAGCTTTTAAGTTTTTCCTACTTTCCTCCCCACAAGAAATAAAGCAATGTGAATACCTAGGAGAAAACTCATCTGGTGGCCTTCATTTTCCTCTTACTTACACTAGGGGAAGCTAGGTGTAATTAGATAAAACCACTGTAAATTAAAGGACAATTGGCCTTATGTTGTGTGGAGCATGTTATATTATTTATCTGTTTTGTGCATGCTGTCACTTTAAGGGTTAGTCTACAATGGCAACGCAGCAGCGCTTTAACGTGGCAATGCAGCAGCACTTTAACGTGGCTTGTGTAGTCGCGGCAGAGCGCTGGGAGAGCTCCACCAGGGGCATGGCCTACACTGGTGCTTTACAGCGCTGAAACTTGCTGCACTCAGTGGGTGTTTTGTCACTGAAGCCAGTTGCTATTTTGTGTTCAGCAAGGCTGTCACTGGACAGGGGAGATTGGCCAGAACAGTCATCCCAGGACCTGGGTTGGAGGGGGATCAAGAGCAGGTCTGTGGCTCAGAGCATCTGCGGCAGCAGAAGCAGTTCTGATTGGCTTCTAATACTGTTGAGAGCAGTCAAATGAGTTCCCCATACCAGGAGATGTGCTGAAGATTCCCCCAACATCCACCCACTCACACGCACACATGGGGAATCGTCAGGAAACCAATCATGCCTGAGAGAGGCAGATACAAACAGCTGGGCTGAACTAGGCGAATTAAATGTGTTCCATAGTTAAACAATAAAAACATTGAAAGATTGCACCAGAAAGATTGCAGAAAACTGTGGGGTTTTGCTCTGTATGCAAGGGAGTATTTTTAATTTCCAAAGTTATAAAATCTCAGAGAATGGGAAGCAAGATGCTAACATCACAAATGACACTTTTAAGTGTTTTTATTCAATATGTATTCCAAACTTCATGTATGTCATAGAATGAGCACATGCATTCTGACTTTGGAGTTGGGGATACTCCTGCCTGCCATTTTCCCCGGACAACCCCTCACTTTAAAGCAGGGCAGAGCAACAAGGCAGCACACTTTACTATTGCTGCTACCTCTGCCAAGGAGCAGTACATGTCAGGGCCTTGCAGATCAACCTCCTGCTGGAGGAAAAATCTTACTGTAGTCCATTACATTATGTACACCAGTCCTTAAACAGATGTGGTCACAAACAGCATGCAGACAAACCTGGCTTTTAGAAATCTCAGCCAAAACATAAATACCTCATTCCCAGTGTTGATAAATTGTATAGTCAGTTTCTTGACCACACTTTGATTCATTATGAAATATATTCAAAAGGCCAAATAACCAATGTCAGTCAGGTTTATTGCTCTAAGCCAATACTAATACAGTACCAAAAAAAAAAAAAAAGGTTCTATATATTACCAGTCTCCAGGAAGCATCTTGTGCAGCGATGTTACATTCACCTTATGCAGCACCTTATGTGCTCCCCAAAGTTATATACCTAAAGACATCTTTTTTATACCCTACCTGTTCACAAGTAAAAGGTACTGTGAATGTCATTTGAAACTAGGTTTAACCAATCAGCTTTCTACCTTATTTTTCTGGTACCATGGTGTACTCCTTATGTCTTTATTCTGGATACATGCATTTCAGATACCAAAAGGCATGACAACACCTTCTAGGTTTGTGCTAGGATAGAACAATCATGTGTCTTGTCCTCTTTCTTTGGGTTATTCCAGTACAGACCTGTGAAAGTAACTTCCTTTCTGTTGCTATAGTAAAAGCACTAAGCACTCATCTGTCCTGATCTTGACAGCTTGCCTATTTGCTCAAGCCAAAACTTACTTCAGTAAATGCCTAGGGGTTATGGGATACTTAACATAAGTGATCAGGGTTATACAAAAATCAGACCAATTTAGGCTATATTATATCTATATCTATATCTGTATGGTGTGGGTAATACATATTAATACGATATGTATATATGCTAGCCAGCATATATAGTCAACATCAGGAAGCAACTCTATACCAAGAAATTGACTAGTAAGAGAGATTAAGGCAGAGAAAGAGCAAACTTTCTTGCTGTTTTAAGAAGCCACAGCACCAAAAACAAACAATACAGCATTTCTTCAAGGACTGTACACTACTTGCATGCTAAAAAAAAGAATTTACAAGCCTTTGTGTAACACAGCCACTTGTTGATTCCTGCCATAACAATGCAATGCAGTCAGAGGAGCTTCCATGAAACGGGGGGAAAGTGGTGCATGGCAAAGAGGTGCAATTCTCCTGGGTCCTCTCCACACAAATATATGGAGGGAAACATGAGGGTCTATTTAAACTAAATGGTAACTACTGGAATAGTAAACACCTGTGTCTTAACCAGTTCTTAAAGTTGCAGGGGATATGTGACAACTAGCAAACAACTCGTGGCCACTTTATAGAAACAAATTCTATTGTCCCGCTATTTTCCCATAGCTAACTCAGTGCCAATAAATCCAAGAATGATACGGACCTTTGGCAAGGTGTCCAGATATCCCCTTTATTTTCTTTTTATATTGGCACCCAATCTTCCGCATGCCTCAGTGGGATGTTAAAACACCGTAGCTTAGCTCTGACAGCAATACCCTTTTCTTTATTGCCAGCTGTTAATTTACACAAAAGTAAATGCAGGAAAGGTTGAGTTGACCTCTGAAATGATTGACTGTCATGATGGGAAATTCCCTGACACAGAGAATCTTTATGGGACAATATTTTAATTATTTAGACAGAAATCTCAGCTGAGCAGACTGTATAGCACATGTTCTCAGTCTAGCTTTAGACAGAAATGTTCCTCGACTTAGCTTGCTGGATTATGTAAGTGTACAATGGATTTAAAAAAAAAAAAGCACTGCTCTAGGGCGTCAATCAACTGGAGATAGAATACAAAACTTCTGGCATAAACTCAATATGTTTTTTTCTTTTTTTCCCTCTTACCTGACACTGAGAATCCAAATTTGATTTGTTATCGTTCAAATCGTCCATGAAATTGCTCAGTAAAGATCACAGTAATGCATATATGTGAAACAGGCCCTAATATTTGGAACACTTGTTTAATATGGTATCCTCCCCCCCCCCCCCCCCCAAAAAAAGGTTACTTTCTAAAAACAGGCTGTGGAACAAATACATGATATTTGCAAAGACTGATGATGATGCTGACCAATAAACAAAGACTGAATAAGGAAGCTTATTAATTACATTGTAACAATATTGTGGGAGGCAGTGTGTCTATTCCTGACTCTCAGGCTAACCTTATGTAAGTTATGAATCCTCTGTGTCTCAGTTTCCCTATCTACAAACTGGAAATAATAATGCCCATCTGCTGCTGTGAGTAGAACTGATCTGAACTTTAAACGACATTTGTTTCCAATGCATACATTTGGAATATAGAAAACACCCGTGAAATTGGAGAATTTGGCAAAAACAATTTTGTTTACTTACAAGTTGTTTTGAAGGGAACATTGGAACAATTCTCTTTCTGACCTAACTTGTCTCCCAGGACTAAAACTCCCTGAGTTCACTCATGAACCTTCTGTGCTGACTAAACATGCCTCACAATCACTATTGGGGAAGAGGAACAGCTCCTGCTGCATCTGTGTAGGTCCTATACGGCCCCCATCTCTGAAGTATTGGAGTGCCTCCCAGCAGTGAAATGTAACAAAATAATGTATGTCTCCTGCCACTGGGCACACTTAGGCACCTGTTTAGAAAATGCTGGGCTTCGAGGCAAGTCAAGTGGGATGTCCTTCCTTAAACAAAAGAGCAAGCAGAAGGTGGGGTGACTCTCAGATTTCTGGACGATGGGATAATAGGGACAAAATGGATCTAGTCCTTTCCTGGAGGGGACATTGCAGCATGTTCTTCTCTAAGGGTACATCTACAGTACAAAATTAACTCAAACTTATTCTATTCAAATTTTCAGAAGCGATTTTATACATTCGGTGTTGTGTGTCCCCACTAAAGCGCGTGAATTCGGCGGAGTGCATCCACAGTACCGAGGCTAGCATCGAATGTCGGAACAGTGCACTGTGGGAAGCTATCCCACAGTTCCTACAGTCCCCGCCGCCCATTGGAATTCTGGGTTAAGCTCCCAGTGCATGATGGGGCAAAAACATTCTCGCGGGTGTTTCTGGGTGTGTGCCGTCACTCGCTCCTCCCTCTGTGAAAGCTACGGCAGACGCCATACTGCCAGCAGACGGTGCACCGCCTGTCTCCTGATACTATGAATCCACCCCGCATGTCCTCTCGTCTTTCTATCTACTCTTTTATCTAACCATTTCCCGCCTTTTTTCGGCTACCATGAACCAAGCAGCACAGCTTCCGCCGCAAACTCTGCTCTCCTGCTCTTGCATCGCTAGCTAATTTTTCCATATTGTCGGTCCTGGGATCCTGTGGAAGCTACAGAAGACAACCATTTCCCGCCTTTTATCGGCCATCTTGAACCAAACGGTTCTCCTACGTTTCGCACCCTTTTTCCAGGATTACCCATGCAGGCGCCATAGCACAGCAAGCATGGAGCCCACTCAGATCTCCGCTGCAGTTTTGGCCATTATAAATACCTCATGCATTATCCAGCAGTATGTGCAGTACCTGCAAAACCGGGTGAGGAAGCGACAACAGTGCGATTACTATACTGATGAGGACATGGACACAGACATTCCTAGAACACGGCATGTGGCGACTGGGAAATCATGGTGGCATTGGGCCAGATTCATGCCGTGGAATGCCGATTCTGGGCCCGGGAAACAAGCACAGACTGGTGGGACCACATAGTGTTGCAGGTCTGGGATGATTCCCAGTGGCTGCGAAACTTTTGTATGTGTAGGGCCTCTTTCATGGAACTTTGTGACTTGCTGTCCCCTGCCCTGAAGTGCAAAGACACCAAAATGAGAGCAGCTCTCACAGTTGAGAAGCGAGTGGCCATAGCACTGTGGAAGCTTGCAATGCCCGACAGCTACTGGTCAGTTGGGAATTAGTTTGGAGTGGGAAAATCTACTATAGGGGCTGCTGTGCTGCAAGTAGCCAACACAATCATTGACCAGCTGCTATCAAGGGTAGTGACTTTGGGAAATGTGCAGACCATTGTGGATGGCTTTAATGCGCTGGGGCGATAGACGGAATGCATATCCCTATCTTGGCCCCAGCACATCGGGGCGGCCAGTACGTAAACCGCAAGGGGTACTTTTCCATGGTGCTGCAAGCACTGGTGGATCACAAGGGACGTTTCACCGACATCAACATGGGATGTCCGGGAAAGGTGGATGACACTCGCATCTTCAGGAACTCTGGTCTGTTTGAACAGCTGCAGGAAGGGACTTACTTCACAGACCAGAAAATTACTGTTGGGGATGTTGAAATGCCTATAGTTATCCTCGGGGACCCAGCCTACCCCTTAATGCCATGTCTCATGAAGCCATACACAGGCACCCTGGACAGTAGTAAGGAGCAGTACAACTATAGGCTAAGCAAGTGCAGAATGATGGTAGAATGTGCTTTTGGACGTTTGAAAGCGCACTGGCGCAGTTTACTGACTCAGTTAGATCTCAGCACACCCAATATTCCAATTGTAATTGCTGCTTGTTGTGTGCTCCACAATATCTGTGAGAGTAAGGGGGAGACTTCTATGGCGGGGTGGGAGGTTGAGGCAACTCGCCTGGCGGCCAATTTCGCTCAGCCAGACAACAGGGCAATTAGAAGAGCGCAGCAGGGCACGCTGCACATCAGAGAAGCTTTGAAAGCCAGTTTCATGATTGGCCATGGTACGGTGTGACAGTTGTGTTTGTTTCTCTTAAAGTTACCCGCCCCCTATATATATGAAAGGAAATAAAGTCAAAATTGTTTAAAAACTGTTCTTTATTATTTATTGCACAACACATTGAGAGAAATCAGAAAGTAGACCAGCAGCGGAGGGTGGGCGGTATTGGGTTAGGACAAGTCCAGAAACCAAATCATAAGTTCGCATATGCCAGCTTTCTGCTGCTTGGGCGATCCTCTGGGGTTGAGTGTGTTGGTCCACGTAGCCTCCCCCCTCATGTTCTTGGGCATCTGGGTGAGGAGGCTATGGAACTTGGGGAGGAGGGACGGTGATTATACAGGTGTTGCAGCGGCAGTCTGTGGTCTTTCTGCCTTTCCCGCATTAGATCCACCATACAGCGGAGCATGTCAGTTTGCTCCCCCATGAGCTTGACCATAGCGTCCTGCCTGCTCTCATTGCGTGCGTCCCTCCTCTCCCCCATGAGCTTGACCATAGCGTCCTGCCTCTCTCATTGCGTGCGGGAGGACTGCATGAGCTCAGCGAACATGTCGTCCCGAGTTCGTTTTTTTCCGCCTTCTAATCTGGACCAGCCTCTGGGACGGAGTAGATAGGGGCCGCGTTGAAACATTTGCACCTGCGGGAGGAGAAAAAGGGAGGGTAGTATTTTAAAAGATACATTTCAGAGAACAAAGGGGACACTCCTTCTCAGTGAAACAGGGAATTCATAGTACACAGCACATATTCTTTCTGTACAAGTTAGCATTTTGCCTCTTATACTGAAGTGCCTGCCACTTTGGTGTGAGTAAGCCATCACACACGGCCGGGCAACAGAATTCAGCTTGCAGGCAGCCTAGGGGCATGCGGGGTTCTGCTTCTTCTACATTCATTTCAATGCTTTCAAACTGCTGGGCCCTCTTTCCCATAGCAAGCAATGCCTGGTGGGTTTACCATATAAAAGGAGGGCTTGCAGGCTCCCTGGGATGATCGCTTCACACAACACACACACACACACGCACCCACCGCGTGACTCTGATGAGGCTCTGAGCAGGGATGAGCCCTTTAAACTAAATGTGAACAGCCCAGCTCGGCTTGGTTCCCCCCCCAGCCCCTCACCGCGTAGCTCCGATCAGGTTCTCACTCACCAGAAGTACCTTCTCCAGGGTCAAGGTCCGGGAGCCCGCCTTGGAAGTGGGGGGAGGCTATTGGCTCCAGCATTAAGAATAGTTCCTGGCTAGGGGGGAAAACGGATTCCCCACTTGCCGCCTGTGCACTGTCCTCCTCCTCCTCTTCATCCTCCAATGACTCTTCCTCCTCACTCTGTGCATCTCCCCCTTTGCAGGTGTCCATGGACAGTGGTGGGGTAGTGGTGGCGTGCCCCCCCCCATAATTGCATGCAGCTCACGGTAGAAGTGGAATTTATGGGGCTGTGACCCAGAGCGCCCATTCGCCTCTGGGGCTTTTTGGTACGCTTGCCTGAGCTCCCTGATTTTTGTACGACACTGCTCTGTGTCCCTGGAGTAGCCTCTTTCCATCATGGCCCTGGAGACTTTAGCGTACATATTTGCATTCCTTTTTTTGGAACGTAGTTCTGCCATAACAGATTCGTCTCCCCAACATGCAGTGAGATCCAGTACCTCCCGTTCGGACCATGCTGGAGCTCGTCTGAGAATCCGGGACTGCGTGATCTCTTGTGATGGTGGACTCTGCATGGTCGACTGTGATGGTGGACTGTGCTGATGGTCACCTGTGCTGATGGTGACCAAACAGGAAATGAAATTCACAAGTTCCTGGGGCTTTTCCTGCCCACCTGGCTAGTGCATCAGAGTTGAGAGTGTTGTCCAGAGTGGTCACAAGAGAGCATTCTGGGATAGCTCCCGGAGGCCAATAACATCGAATTGCGTCCACAATACCTTTAACCCGGGATTGCGATCTCGATTTAAGCGCTACTCCACTTGCCGAGGTGGAGTACAGAAATCGGATTAAAGAGCCCTTTAAATCGAAAAAACCAGTTTGGTCGTGTGGACGGAATCATTTTTTTTTCCGAATTAACTCGTCTAATTCCAAAATAACAGACTAGTGTAGACCAGGCCTAAGAGAAAGCAGGTTTCCTCACTGCAGGGCACAAAAAGCATGCACTGCAGATGCATGAGCAGGCATAGCTAGCAGGAAATTGAGATCCCTGCTCAGCCAGTCAAATCCTCTCTCTCTACTTCACTGTCACCAGAAATATGGGGATAGCTGTGATCATTTGGGGAAATGTAAACAATCTACAGCTAAGTATTGAGTTAAGATTTTCAAAAAACAGTAGTGGTTTGGGGTGCCCTAATTTTTGACTGGCCAGTTAGAGATATCTCAAAGGAGCCTGTTTTTTCAGAAGGCAGGTACTCAAAACTTTTAAAAACGCAGGCCTTTTTAAGACATCTCAAATTGGGCACCCAAATATGGAGACAAAAATAACTAGCCATGTTTAAAAACTTGAACCTTTGAGTGTTTATCTGGACTGAACTTCCAAAGCTCTGATGAGTTTATTAATTTTGACAGAGACTGCATTAACTATTTAACTATAGCAAATGAATTAATATCTATATCAATAAATATCGTGAAAAGGAAGGAAAGACTGCTAACTAAAAGTGTATAGTGCTGGCCTAGGAATGGGTCCATCATTTTTTCTCAGGAATTACATTATCTAAACTAAAAGGAAAATATACTTTATACTGCCTTCCCCTCCCCTTCCCCCTGAATTTCTGGTAAATTGTCAATCATGTCAGTGGTTTTATGACCTTTTATGCTGCTTTGGTAGCATTTTCTATACTTAACATCATCACGTCCTATAATTTTACTGCAGTAACATCAATCTAAAATGATCTTATTGCCATAAAGCAAGGAATTGTCATTAAGACATCTTTTCAAATCATAAAATTGTTTAAGTAGGGGAAGCGGGCCAAAAAGATAAGTTCCCTCAACACTAAAAGACCTTCACAAAGACAACATAAGGGCTTTGGAAAACTCCAAACTGTTTTCATATGAAGGATAGGTAAAGGATGAAAATTTGAGAGAAGAACCTCTTGCTTCTCTTGTTGTTCCTTCTTTTCTTCTTTCCCACTCTCATTATTTTAGTGTTCCAAATACTCAGGACATCTATTTTCACTATGCTTAGTCAGCATTTCAGAAGCAATGCCTTCTACTCAATGCCTCTTTAACCCATAAAGAACATTTGCCTCATTCACCATCGCATGCCAAAAACCAAATGGTGGGAGGAAAAGTGCAGTGAAAACCTTGGCATGTTGTGGAGGATCTGGCAAACTCCCATCAGCCTGGATCACTGGAGGCAAGCATGCAGCAGGTCACCCTCTCAACAATAATTCACATGATACAGCCAAGAAATCTAAGCCCTTTAAACTTGTGCCAGTCCTTGGATTGTATGGGAAGAAACTCCTGCCACTTCTGGGGGAGAAAGAGCAATCCCCACCCCTCCTGCATCATACAAGAATTGGAAGGAAACTGCAAGTGAAATTTTATGAGGCTTCCCCCGCACAAGGGGTCATGTTAAATAACAGGATGTTATATATGACTTTGCAGTCGGTATAGACAGAGACAAGATATGTTTTACTGAATGTTGTGCCAGCTGGTGGTGGTTAAACCTATGATTACAGTAGGATATAGGGTATGTCTGCAATGCAAAAAAACCAACCACACAGCAGCAAGTCTCAGAACCTGGATCAATAGACTCAGGCTCTGAGACACGACACTGTGGGGCTTCTTTTGCAGTGTTAGATGCATCATTAACCACAATCAGCTGGCATGATGTTAAACACAGCTTGTCCCTGTTCCCACTAACTGCAAAGTTGTGTTTAGGATGTGTAATGTTGTCAAATTAATTTGATTTGTTTTTACCTAGAATATAATATGTAAATAATAATGGACTGTCTTCCTGGGTCTAGGTGGCCACTCTAGGGATCTAGGATAAGGAAAAGCAGCCTGAGCCTGAACACAACTCAAGTTCTCAAGTGAAGATAAAACTCTATATGGGAATTTAACTTGAGCAGGGGAGAATCTGGCCTTCAGGACCAAGATATAGTCAGCATAGTATATAGTGATGTACTACTGCTCTGTTAACCTAGTCTTTGCAGAAAACATCTCCAGTCAAACAACGCTAACTGTGAGAAGCAAATAGCCCAAAATGGAAGAGTGATTTTTCCCCCACGGTCACTCCTTGTAACATCTTCCCTTCAGAACTCTGTGCTTCTAGCATGATTAGCATCTACCCCACCCCTGTACTCCCTCTAAGAAGGGATATTGTGCAGGTGTAGTGATAAGATGAAATTGGAGCGAGGCTCTTAAGGGTGCCATGGTCAGGTGCAGAGAATCAAGCAGTATTATGGAGGGGTTGGCACACTGAGGCTGGAGCTTTATCTTCCTAGAGAGCCACAAGGACTTTTGAAGGCTGCACTCCCTACCGGCTGTGTGATCCCTTACACTCCTTCACCCACAAGAGAAGGGCAGTGACATTCTCCAGTGTGTTTCCAGCATTATCTTACCATGGAAGAGTATATATAGTATCCCAGGCCCAGTTCTTTGGCATTTCCTGGAAGATGCCGAGTGTCCTAAGGTCCCAGTGGTGTCAACAGGAACTGAAGAGGATCAGCACCAAAGATTTATAGCATGAGGTACAGCAGTTAAATGATCAAAGTAGATAATTCTGCTTCTCATAAACCAAATCAAATTTGGCTTTTAAAGAACTGATTTTTTTAATTGACTACATCTCTGGTCTTGTAAAATTTCAGTTTTCCCAGCAACAGAATCAATAGGCTATTATATCTAGAATCTGTTGAATTATTTAAATGTGCCAAATTATTTGTGCAAATCATTTTAAAAGGCAGATAACTGTACAATCCCTGATCACAGAAGTTCACAATGTCAGCACAGCTTCCTCTCCAGTTATAGAGTTCTTCCATCGGAGACATGGAAACATTATGATATTGTCAACAAAACAGTTGTGTGGGAAATTTTTGCATACCAAGCCTATCTGTTACTGAAGTGTACACCTAAAAGAACCATTATTCCATCCAGGAAGAGACAGGAAATATAATCTCACTGAAATAATTTTTAATACAGTGAGGCAGTCTTGGGCATGTATGAATGACCATTATTATTTGCAATTAAATACACTGAATGATGTATTCATAGCAACTTGTATTACAACAAGCACATAAGTACAAATCCTTTTGCATTGAACTGTCCATTCACACTGCATAATATATTTAGCAGTAAACCGTGTGGAGTGCAATGAATTTTTTTAGTAGCTTTACTGCAATTCAATTCCATTTTAATTTGATACAATGTATCTTGAAATGTTTGATAGAGAAAACTATGAAAACACTTTTTAGAGCCAGGAGCCACTATTCCCATTTTACAACAACAAGGCAAATGATGTATGAACATGGCTAGACTAAAAAGAAAATTAATGTGTTTTACATCAGGAATAATAAAACATTCTAATTCTTCTGTTGACATTCCGCATTCCATCGTTAAATGTTTCTGCAAAGAGAATTTATAAAAATCATTTCAGAAAGGTGCATACCATTTGACCCAGATCAGAAAATGTGTTTTCTTTGTGGGTTTATTGTTATGAAGTTCATTATTTTGGCAGTGGTTTCACTCTGGTTGAGATATTGAAAGAAAGGCTGGCAAGTGATTGGTTAATTCCCTAGTAGCAGGATTTCTATCCCCCATCTTTTGTCAGTGGAGGATGTCAGAACACATTACTTGGATGAGTTAGAAATTCTAGAGATTTGCAACTTGGAAAGGGGAAAGTATAATAATGTATTTTGTGGTATAATGGGCTCTCTCTTGACCTTTGTTATGGCATTGCACAACAGTGGTGCCACCCCAGAAGGAGCTGCTGGAGGCATTGTGTTTCAAGGAGGTGTAAAGCCAGAGCTTCACAGCATACAGAAGAAATACAGAAACTGTGGGTATTTGGTTTTGATTCAGAGCACCAGCCTGGGAGCTAGAAGGTGGAGAGAGTGAGGGAAATGTGGCAGAGAGAGGAGAAGCATTAGAACTATGTCTGCTCTAGCTCAGTGGTTCTCAAACTTCATTGCACCGCGACCCCCTTCTGACAACAAAAATTATTACACAACCCCAGGAGGTGGGACCAAAGCCTGAACCCGCTTGAGCCCCACCATCCCAGGCATGGGGGGCCGAAGCCCAAGGGCTTCAGACCTGGGGCACAGGTCCTTGTAACCTGAGTCTTGCCACCCAGGGCTCAAGCGGAAGCCTGAGCCCCATCACTCTGGGCTGAAACCCTTGGGCTTCGGCCCCAGGCAGCGGGGCTTGGTCTTCGGCTTTGGCCCTGGGCCCCAGCAAGTCTAAAACCAGCCCTGGCAACCCCATTAAAATGGGGTTGCAACCCACTTTAGGGGCCCAACCCACAGTTTGAGAACACCTGCTCTAGCTCAACCACTTGTTATTGGGCTTGATTCAGGAATCATGGGATGAATTTCTATCTATCATGTGTCATTCAGGAGGTCAAACTCAATGATCATAATAGTCTCTGCTTCAATTCTGTTAAATCTATGAAGCATGGGGAAGAGATATCCAATTGCAGCATTAACCATAAATATAACACCACCACACACATTCAGATTTCAGTTCTGAAACTTCTACATGAAAATTACAATTATAGCAATAATTAATTGTTATAGCAATAACACCACAGACCACTCAACTTCAGAACTTTTCCTAGCTATTAAAAGAAAAAAACCCTCAATTCACATCTTTCTGACTTCTACAAACCAATACAAAAGCACATATATGTAATTTCTGAGACATATTTCTGAGACAATTTCTGACAGCCACACTAGCACTATGTTAAAATACATGAACTTTATAAATACAGATAGTTTGAAATTTAATATTTTAATTTTAATGTATTGTTATTATTTTGCCAGAAAATGCCAGTTCATCAAAACTTAAACTGTTAATGGGAAAGGGGTCAATTTTGACAAATTTCTTGTTTCTAAATAATCTTGGGGGAAAAGTTTCAAAAGTGTTGAAATGTCACATTTTGACATTTTCAAAATGAAAAATGCTGGTTTTGGTTTTTTTTATTTTGTAATTTAAGCTAATTATAGTAAAATGTTTGAAATAAAGTTGAAATGAAAACTAAACATTACACAATTTTTTTTAAAGTTGCAATTGACCCAAACTCCCCCATGCTACCATCACCCCCAGATTGTCTGCTCATGACAATTTTCAGGATTTCAACTTTTCACCCTGATTCAACATGAACATTTTTTGAAATCTTAAAATTTTTCCTGGGATGGGAAAATCATTCGCTGCTTAACTAGGCTTATAACCAATATACTGGCAGGAAATAAGGCTGCACTTTGGTTGTTGAAAATCAGGATGGAGATGATGATGATGTTCGTCCATCGTTATCGATGAAGACCTCAACAACTCATTCTTTCGATGACCGGGCTCTGTGCGTCTGAAGATGACTGATCAGTCCGATTTGGGCATGAAACGTTCTGTCACACGTCGGGCAGACATGTAATGGCACTGTCGATGATGTACGAGCAGCTCTGGACTTGCGCAGCTCACGCTTTTTTTCAGCCTCAGCAATACGCCTTGCCTCAGAGGTATTACTGCCTGTGTGAATGAGGCTGCGCCATGCTGGACGGTTCAGTGCGAAGGTTTCCCATGTGGCGGTGTTGATCTCGAAGGACTTCAAAGAGGTCTTCAGCGTGTCCTTGAACCGCTTCTTTTGTCCTCCATGGGAGCGCTTTCCCTGAGTGAGTTCTCCGTAGAAGAGCTGTTTAGGAATGCGTTCGTCTGACATTCTCACGACATGTCCGGCCCACCTGGTCTGGGCTCTCATCAGCAATGTGTGAACTGACGGCAGACTGGCTCTAGTAAGGACATCAGTATCTGGCACTTTGTCCTGCCATCTGATTTTTAGAAGCTTTCGCAGACAGGAAATGTGGAAGTGATTGAGCCTTCGTGCATGACTGCGATAGACAGTCCACGTCTTGCAGGTGTACAGCAGAGTTGGAAGCACCACTGCTCAGTAGACCTTCAGCTTCGTTGGTAGGCTGATCCCTCGACGTTCCCAAACGTTGGAGCGCAATCAGCCAAATGCAGAGCTGGCTTTAGCAATTCTGCAGTTTACTTCATCATCGAGTGACACTGCTCGGGAAAGGGCACTGCCCAGGTACGTGAAGTGGTCCACTGTCTGAAGTCTCTGTCCATTTACAGTGATGGATGGTTCTGAGTACGGAGCGTGGGGAGCTGGCTGGTGCATGACCTCAGTCTTCTTGATGTTAATGGTGAGACCGAAGTTGTTGCATGCAGTTGAAAACTTGTCCATACTGGCTTGCATTTCTGGCTCTGTACTAGCATTCAGAGCACAATCATCGGCAAAGAGAAAGTCTCGAAGTACAATTTCCTTCACCTTGGTGATGGCACGCAGTCGCCTCAGATTGAATAGTTTCCCGTCAGTTCTATACTTCAGGCCTACTCCTTCAGTGCAGTGTTGAAAGGCATCAGTCAAAGTGGCAGAGAATATCATGCTGAACACAGTGGGTGATAAAACACACCCTTGCTTGATGCCGTTGGTGACTGGGAAAGCCTCAGATGTTTCACCGTCATCCAGGACACGAGCCATCATACCGTGATGAAATTGACGTACCATTCGTATAAAACTCGCATACCTAGCGATTGCCCTTCCTCTTATAGAGGTGCAAGATGGACTCGTCTCTAAATTCTTGTGGAATGGTTCCCTGCTTCCAGAAGGACTGAAATAGCTCAGTGAGTTTCCGTAGCACCATGGGTCCACCGACTTTGTACACCTCTGCTGGTATGGCATCTGACCCTGGGGCTTTGCCACTTGACAGCTGATTGATAGCTTTCTTCACTTCGTCCTCTTCTGGTGAAGCATCCATGGAGTCATTGACTGCAACCTGGGGCATCTTGTCAATGGCCTCATCATTGATGACTGAGGGGCGATTGAGAATTGCTTCAAAGTGTTCAGCCCATCTCTGGAGAATCTGCGTCTTCTCTGTAAGGAGCACAGTACCATCAGAGTTCAGGAGGGGAAAGCTTCCAGAAGACTGTGGACCATAGAGTGTGTTGAGGGCTTCATAAAACTGCTTATAGTCGTTCCTGTCCGCATATGCCTGTATTTCACCTGCTTTGGCGCTCAGCCACAAATCCCGCATTTTGCGCAGTTGGTTCTGTACTGTTCTGCGAGCGTTGATAAAGGCGGTCTTCTTTGCCGCTGAGTATGGATCGTTTTGATATGCACGATGCAGGCGGTGCTTCTCAGCAAGTAAGGCCTGGATTTCTGCATCATTTTCGTCAATCCAGTCTTGCCGCCTGCATGTGGAGGGCCCCAATACCTTCGATGCAGCTGTATGGACAGTGTTGCGGAATCGCTCCCAGTCTTTCTCAGCGTCATCCTCAATACGAAGATCAGTAAGCTCATTCTCTAGGTCTTCCGCTAGATTTTCAGTGATGCGGCTGTTCTTCAGCTTCGACATGTTGATCCTTTTGAGAGCCTTACAGCCTTGTGGTCGTCTCTTCGGCATGATACGGAGCTTCATTTTGGATACTATGAGCTTATGATCCGTCCAACAGTCAGCGCCACACATAGCTTTTGTAACCCTGACATCTTGTCTGTTCCTTCTCCTGATGATGACATCATCGATCAAATGCCAGTGCTTGGAACGGGGATGCATCCACGAAGTCCTGTTACAGGTAGTAAGGCGGAAGACCGTATTGCTGATCAGAAGGTCATGTGCTGCACAAGTTTTCAGCAGTAACAGGCCATTGCTGTTACACTTTCCCACTCCATTTTTCCCGATGACTCCTTCCCAGGCTGCGGCATCGCATCCTACTCTTGCGTTAAAATCGCCAAGCAGAATCAGCTTGTCTGTGCGGTGCACTGACGATAGCAGAGTATCTAGTTCTTCGTAAAATTTATCCTTCACATCCTCTGGGTTGGTCATTGTAGGAGCATATGCGCTGATCAAAGTAGCTTGTTTTCCTTTTTGAAGTGGAAGCTGCATTGTCATGAGCCAGTCATTCATACCCTTGGGGGAACTGGCAAGTTTCTGAACAAGATGATTCTTTATGGCGAAGCCAACTCCAGATTCGCGATGCTCATCACTGCTGCGGCCACTCCAGAAGAATGTATAGCCACCGCCTGACTCGGACAGTTCTCCTTCATTAGCAAGGCGAGTTTCGCTAAGGGCTGCAATATCAATGTTGTAGCGTGCGAGCTCTCTAGCGACAAGTGCTGTTCTTCTCTCCGGTCTGTCTGCCACGATGTTGTCCAGTAACATGCGCACATTCCATGTGCCAATAGTGATCGGTGTCACTCTAAGTTTTGTTTTTGTTCGGCCGCTTTTGTGGGATCCCCGCCAGGCGCGGTATGCTGGCCAAGGTAAGGTGAAGCAGGCAATGTTTAGGGCACCTTTTCTAGCCCCCTCCTCGTTCTACGGAGGTGAGCAGTGCAATCCTGAATAGGGCTGCTCAGTCGCTCAAGAAGATGCCGAGCTCCACTGCTGCTTCAGTCAGTGAGGAACGACCATTATGCCTGAGCCACCTATGTGCAGGTCCGTGGCTACAACTCCCAGTGTATCCACAGCTGCTGCTTCGTCGCTCGCCCATCGCCACAGGACTTGATATGATGTAATATGATATGATATGATGTCGAGACTTGCACGTGAATTGGATTAAAGTGAAGGAGAGTTGCGCAACGTCAGCCTCACTCTCTCTTCCCAGTTCCTATCTGTTTCCAGTGGTAGGACAGAAGTCAAGACGGCTGGAGATAGGGCAGGACACAGTGGATGACCAGGACGCCTACGTGTCTTGTCGTGCTCTTAAGCGTTCCAAAATGCTTGCTGTCACCGCCTTCTTGACCATTGAACCAGGTTGAACCAGGTTGCCTCAGTCAGCCGGATCCAGCCTTCACATGCAATGGGTAGACAGGCCCTAACTCACCGAGAGTCTCATACTCATCGGCTACCCTCACCTGGTTTAGCCCGCCAGTCGAGACGGTCTCTGGGGTGTGGCCGCTGTCGCATGCTGACAGCTACTTGGAGCCACAGGTGAGAGCTGGGTGTCAAGTGGGGACCAAAGTGGATGAGCTACTCCTAGGAGTACGACTGCTCCCTCATCAGAGGTACTACCCCTCCCTGACAACCCCATACACCCCAAGATGGAGATACATATGGAAGAGAGGAGTAGCTGACATTGAGAAGTGGAGTATAATGTGATGTCAAATGAGAACTTCTCATTTCCTTTGATCTTATGACATTTGTTAGTGCAATATTGGTCAAAGATAACCAAAATGTTTTGTTTGGGGCTCTCCTAGCTTTTCCAAGAAGATTGCAGCATTGCCAGCTCTTGTGATTTTAATCACAAGGCTTGAGATATTTTGGATTTTCTTAAATCCATGTGAGACATTCAGCTATCACATTTTAAAAAAATAAATGTCTAGTCTTCATGGTTGCCGAGAAAAGGTTATAAGGGCAAAGCTTGATGGTTCAAAGCTCAGTAGGAAAATAAAATTAACTTTAAAAAAATAATTATATAAAGAAAATCTCCTACCCATCGGCAGCTAGCTGGGCGAGGGTGGGTGGAGAAAACCTCTTTGTCAGGCATGGTGGAATTGCATAGCCAGAAACCAAGGGCCGCAGCAGTAGCCATGGCAGCAAGCCATTGCAAGCAAATAGGTCACCTTTATGCAAACAAAGAACCTCCCCCCATTTCCAGTAAGTTCAGGCTTATCCACGGATCCAAAAATATACCAGTCAGTAGGTCTATGGATATCTTGAGACATTTCTGGTCATGCAGTAGTCCACCAACATTATCTCAACCATCTCCTAAAAACAATGTAAAAATGCAAATATAGCAAAAAGCTGGAACTGAAATCAGGACTACACCAAGCAGACATTCGCTCAGTTATGTTCAGAGACAGAGCTCTGTTTTACAGATAGATCTTCCCTTTATTGGTGCTCAGCAGTCAAACTGGGCACCCTTTTTTGGGGGGGGGGACAAAAATTGGAAAATGAACAAAAAATGGTTTTGTGTGTGTGTGGTGGGGGGGGACATTGTAACTAGTCAGGAATTTGGTTTGAATTTGACAGTTTTTTGGCCAAAAAAAAACAAAAAAACAAATCAAATCACATAAAAACTTTAGAAAACTTTGAAACAAAATGTTTCAATATTTGCAATCAACTATTTTGACATTGTTTTAAAGTGACATTTTCAAATCAAAATGTCATTTCAAATTGTTTTGTTTGACCGAAATACATTTTTTTCAAGTTTTTGGTTCACTTTAAAATCAAACCAAGTTTTGGGGTTTGAAAGATTTTTTTTTCTCCTGGATTTTTTGATTCAGCCACTGAACTGAAAAAATCAGTTATTCACTCAGCTCTGCTCAGCTGCTCAAATTTGGACAGCGTATTTTTGATGCACAAAATCTGGGAGAAAGGTGACACTTTTATTCAATCAAAGGGAAAAAAATCGTCCTATATTCACAATTTTGGGGCTAAATTTTTACATGCAGTCCTATCTACTTCACCTCAGTTACTCAGCATTGACTGAATTAATCAGATATAACACCATAAATAAGGTCTCTTCTATTACTTTATTAAATGTTATAGCACTCCCTTTTGAAAACAGTGCTCTGAGATATCTTCTTCTGTTAACAAAGGAAACATGATGACTGCAAAGGGAATTCTTGGAAATAATATCTGTTTGGATATTCTATTTAAACAAAAATGTAACCAAAATATACTCAAAGCCTTTTACAAAGGTGGACTGCTGTAAAGCTGGGGATCCAGTCTGTTTTGCAGACCGTTCTGAAAATGTGGGGGTTTGTTTTGAATCAGAATGAAACCAAATTTTGAAATGTCAAAATCCTCCAACACACACAGTTACTATTCTTTTATCCAACTCAAACATGATATCATCTCCCTCACTTTCAGCTACTGATGGGCAAGCCTGTTAAGTGTTTTCAGTGGAAACAAGCCAGAAGCAGAACTTTAAACCTTGACTTTGTCCAATGTCAGTGTGTCTGAGGGGAGTCTGTTAATTCAGATGTAAATAATCTGGAAATATAATCCTCATTTTCTTTAATATTTATTTTATTTACCAATATTTCCAAGGTGTGCATTACCATAACACTTGAGTACCTCAATAATTAAAGGTAAACCAAAATTACCTCTAGAAGACAGTTTTTTTCCTTTTAATCCAGTGCTCTGCAGTGTTGACTAATTCTCTTGCAATTCATTACTATATGATTGTCTGGGGAAATACTTTTTCTCCCCTAAATGATACTTCAAGTGCATATGAGAAATGGATGCAGTTACTTTGCAGCAGTGTAGGAATGGTTGGCCATCTGGCATGAATGATTGAGAGCGGCATAGATTACAAGAACTTTCTGACTGACCATTTGACAATTATTCAGTTAATTACTTGCCCTACTATTGATAAGAATCACTTTTCCTATTTTAATAAGAGGCAGGCACATGACTGAGGGGAAAGAAAAGGGAGCTACTTTTGTTTAAGCTTAGGAAACATATTTTGTAGAGAGTGAAAGCTTAGCTGAATTCTTTTTGCTCTGACTAGTAAAGGGGGGAGAATGCCTAATCTGTGTAAACATAATATCAAACTTTTGAATAAGGGGATGTCAAAGCTGATTCCCCACTCTGGCACTTCGAGTGCAGAAGGTGGGGGCCCGCAAGGATTTAAAAAATTAATACTGGCCACTCCAGGCTGGTATTAAACTCCCAAGGTCACAGCTTCTCTCTGACCTTGGATCGGTAGATGCTGCCACCACCCAAATGCAAAAAACCACAACACCTTTGAAACCAGAAAGGCACACTTGGGAATGCCTTCCTGTGGGGTACCCTCAAGCCTACCCCCCCCCCCCCGGGAAGAGCTGAGAAAGAAAAACAGAGGAAATCAGCTGTTGCCACCAGCTAATTAAACATATGCACAAACCTCTTAGGACACCAAAAATCCAATCCTGTTCTTAAAAAAAGGTAAATTTTATTTAAAAAGAAAATAAATACATCTGGAACTTTTTGCCACATTTAAAAAAAACACTTACAAATTTAAACATCAAGAATAACCTTGAGGTCCAGCTTAAAGGTTACAAGCAAAACAAAAGCATTTGGGATTAGCACAGAGGAGTCCACTAGCCAATAAAAAAATAAAAGAAATAACTCTAATTGCGTCTTCCTAGACATTCCATAATTTACTTACATTTCTGGGGTTTCAGATAAGCAAGCTTTAGGTATGATCTGACGGTTTTTCATACCTGGCTTAAAGCTTCTTACAGCATAATTGCTCCCTGTTCCCCTCTTTCCTGGAGAACCACAACACATAGACAAAGGGAAGCTTGTTCCCAATTTTAAAAAAGTTCTAGCCCTCCTTTCCTTTGGGGAAAAGGAAATTGTATCTATCCATCCAAGTATTTATGTTGCCCTCATCATCATACCTTTTCCCCCTCCTTTCTTCATACCAGAATAAAGCCTTCCTGCAGAAAGTTAATGCATTCCATACAGCAAAGTGGACCCTGGCAACCGCATGACATGGCTGAATTGTCTCTTGGATGTTCCCAATTTTGCATATTCTTTATAATGATATTTATTGTGGCAGGAACCTGCTATATTTCTTCATGTTTGTTTATACTAGCTGTTAACATGACCCTCAAACACTCTTGGTAGTTTGGACCCCAATTCTTTTTACACATTGCTGGTGTACTAAAGATTTTTGGCTCTTTCAACTTTATTAATAATTTATTATTTGTATTGCAGTAGAATGTAGGAGCCCTAGTCATGGACCAGGGCCCCATTGTGCTAGGCACTGTACAAACACTGAACAAAATGTATGCACCTCAGAAGAATTTGCTTCTTCCAACTTTCTTCCTTCTTTTTTTCACTCCCACTTCTTCCTCCAACCCATCTTCCCTCCTGGACCTCCAGCTTAAATGAAGCCATTTGTATATGGTTTCCCTGCCACACATACTGAAAATCCAACATATACGACAGGCTAGATTTCTAGCCGTGGTAATTTAGCTTTAAGTGCTGGAAGAATTTACCCGTTGATCTCATTATTATATACATTAAATCAATGATCACAATGACCTGAGGCTACTTTCTGTTCCTGTTTGAGAAATTCATTAGAAGATTGAAAACTGGGACTGTCATCTGTCAGATAATTAAACCAATTTTAGCTGTTTCACCCAACCATACTTTGTGTACTACATAGCCACAAAGACCGGTCATGCTGAAGCAGATCACCTACTTTAAGAACAAAAAAAAAAAAAAAAAGAGAGAGTTAGAGGATGCTTTATAAAAGGAATCATTTGATGTGTTCTGGTAGATACAAAGATGCTCTTGGAGGATCTATAAAAGGTCAGTTTTAAGGTCTGTCAATCAGTTTTGAGGATTATAAAATAGCTAAGGAAGATAGGATCATGCTATGTAAGCAAGCTGGATGGTTTACTTAGAAAAAGCATACAGGGCTGAATTCTCTGCTGGCATAATGCCAGTGTGATCTAATTGGATTCACTGGAGATACTCTTCAGCATGAGCAAGGTTATTAGAGGTCATGGCAATACACTAGCAAAGAATTTGACCATACAACTCCAGTACTGAGGAACCTTTTTTCATATGCACTAAGGCCACTCTATAGCACTCTGGTCGTGTAAAGGCTCCTCAAAGTGGCAATAATTTTCATTTAAGTTCACTTTAAGGCCCTTTTACACTGCCAGCGTGGTGTAATGGAACCCTTATGTGAATGAAAATCAGGCCCAGTGTGTCCATTTTACAGCTGACATGATCGGTCTCTCAGCTTCATGGCAATGACTAAGCTTCAAGTCAGTTCAGATTTTAGACAATCAGTTCCCGGTTTTGTTTTATGACATTTTAGGGAGTATCTGTGCTTGCACTTCAGGCTGTTAAAGAATTCCACTTTTCTCATGTTTGAGCATATATCTGAAGCATTTGTCATCAGTTTCTTTATAAAACTTATTTGAAACTCTTGCATTTTCTATGACATATATCTGATCTAAAAAAAGACAGGAAGAGGAAAAAGAAGCAGCAGCAACAAATCAGAACTCTGTGGTTAACACAATCAGTGTTTTTTCTACACAAACTTTAGCTTCTCTTGACAATACAGAAGCTGGATCTAGCTCTAGAATATGGATGTTGATCCAGTGTCAGAGAGAAAAAGAAAGATTTTTGAAAAAACAAACAAAAAAACTGAAGGCTTTTTCAAGATTGGAAGAAATGTTACTCATGCTATTGTACGGTTGAAAAAGCTCCCCCAATCCCCAAATTGTTACGGAAAAAACACAGTATCACACCATGATAACACATAAAACACTAGTCTAATTTTAATTCTACCCAGCCGTGAGCCATCCGCTGTTCTATACAAGATAAATGAATCACACTCTAATTGCCTTTCACATGCCTCACTCTATTCTGAGTCTGAAAGTTATGAGAATCTAATGTCAAAGCACTTTTGGCCAAATCTTAGGCAACTAGACCCGTCAAATATAGTAATACTTTGGGAGGAATATTAATTATGCAGGATATGAAGACTTCAATCTGTTCTCTGGTTTAAGTAGCATACAATGCTTAACCATCAATTTGAACAACATAAATCATGAACAAGGTAGGTCAGCATGATGTTAACTCTTCCCTGTGTGAAAGCAGTGTGATCGCCCACTAAATAGTCGAATCAGTTCACACTTTACATAAATCACCTATCTTCAGCAGACAGGCCTCTAGCACACTATTGTAGAAGCTCAGTGTGCTGCATCCCTGCATGCACTGTATCTCAGAGGATCTCTTTATCAGGTTGGATTAAACTCAATTACTTTGCTACCATTAACCATCAAACTGGAGCAGCCTCTCCTGCATAGGATTACAATTTAGAGACGGCAATATTCCACTCAAGGTCCAAATGCTCAATTGCTAATTGAGAAAGGAGGATGCATCTGGTACATCTCCTGACTGCCCTGCAGAAGCAGAGTTCAGATGATATTTTTTCTAGTGGTCTTGGTTTGTTTGTATTGCAAATTCATATCCTCTCTGAAGAATCTATAGGGCCAGATCCTGGAATGTGGGGTGACGGCTTTAGGGAATACTATCTGCAGATTTTGGCTGTAGAGAGCCCGCACAGATGTATTTATGTTCCTCCCACTACTGCTGGTGCGGAGGTATGGCTAGAAGAAAGAGGGAATGGCTTCAATGTCTACACTGCATTGATCCCAGCACACAATACCTCATGCCTGTTAACAGTCAGTTTAAATTAATATCACCCTTAGCTGCTCCAATTTACATCCAGAGACCCCCATGTCCACAGGATTGGCAGAGTGCAAAACTGAACTTTGTCACATTTGCACACACGTGCATACATACGCAGAGTGCATTGAATTTTCCTGGTCTTTTGCTGCAGATATGGTCATAGAGTTACGTTTAAGAAGTGTAAAGCAACAACTCCTTGTTGTTTTTCCAATGAAACAGGATGCTTCTGTCAATATTTTGTCTATACTATATGTATGATCATATATTGTGGAATAGCTACATTTTAGCAGGTATAATTTGTCATATAGGTAAATGCAGTAGAATATTAAAAAAAAGTGCTTGACAGTATGTGCTATATTGATTGTATTAATTTGACCAGAAGGACTCCAGAGAGTGAATTGCACTCCTGTTCATGATTAATTTACTGTACTTCTGCTAGCAAGTAGCATGTGAGAAGCCCCTTAAAGAGGTAATGATAAATGGAACTCAAGCTTCAGAAGATTCATTTCTGTCTGGAAGTTTGAAAATCTCGGTCTTCAAGTGAAGTCAAAATTTCCCCAAATAAGTTGCTACTTTCCATATATTGAGGTACTTTTAAATATTTTGCAAGATCTACAAGGCAGTGAACATGTCTCACACTCTAAAGGACTGTAAGTTTACAGTGGTGCTAATGATTTTTGGTTATATGGTCATTCCTCTTTTAGTACAGTGTTTTTAACTGCAACACTCTATTCATTTGAATGAATGCAAGATAAGATTTTTAACACTAGAGGGACTGAAAGTCATGGTAGCGACCGCAAAACAAATTAGAGAAAGACCACACAATTGCTAGAGATACATGATGGAAAACCTGTGGATTTCCCTTTCATCACCAAGCATTTAGACTGCGATTTCAGAGAGTTTTAAGAGAATTAGGAACCCGAATCACATTGAAAGTGAATGAGAGTCAGATGCATAAATCACTTAAGCTCCTTTGAAAATCTAAGTCTTATTTGCCCCCTGATTTTTAGAAGATCTGTATGGAGTTATAGTGATATGATACATGCAGTTCTCTGGGAAGAGGGTTAATAGCTAAGCTAAAGAAGACATGTGTGGGTTTACTTGTCACCTCTGTACCAGTTCAGAGCTCCCTAGGAAATTTTCATAAAAAACTGAAAATAGACTTTTGGGGTGACATATTTTATTTTAATGATTTACATTTTTGGATTAAAAATAGTAAAACCATTAATGAGAATAAGTGTTGGTCAGTTCTAGCCTTGACTTTTTTTTCTCTTTTGTTTATTTAGAGTTATTTTAAGGACATGTTTCCCTCTATTTTTTTTAACAAGTTGCAATTATTCTGCATCCCAAGTGCAAAGCTGAGCAACTGCCACTTTTCATTGCTCTTGAATTGAATCAAGCAGCATTTTCTATTCAGCTATTATAGGTGAAAACTTTAGATTTAAAAATGTAAATATAGGATATTTGTGTGCTCTTTGGACAGGATCTTCCATCCTGGGCACTATCTTAATGTGAAAATTAATAATCAGGAAAAGCTCTTGGGCACAAGGAAGGATTAAATTTAAAGGCTCTCTAGCACTGTGCATAGGGAACCAGATCCTGCAGCTATGTGGTAAAACTTCAGCTTTCCATGAATATAAAAAAGGCTTGAAAATATGACCCAGGTGTAGCCACTGCCTACTTCAGGCTGCTGACAGCCTAAAATCAATAGTTCCAAGAGATTTGAACTGCCCCAAACATCTTCCCTCAGAAATCTACTGCCACACCAAGGAAACCATTGTGACCGCTCTGGACAGCAATCTGAACTTGGATGCACTGGCCAGGTAGACAGGAAAAGCCCCGTGAACTTTTGAATTTCATTTCCTGTTTGCCCAGCATGGAGAGCATAGGTGACCACGCAGAGCTCATCAGCACAGGTAACCATGCAGTCCGAGAATCGAAAAAGAGCACCAGCATGGACCGTACGGGAGGTACTGCATCTGATCGCTGTATTGGGAGATGATTCCGTGCTATAAGAACTATGTTCCAAAAGACGAAATGCCAATACATTTGAAAAAATCTCCAAGGGCATGATGGAGAGACGTCACAATAGGGACTCACTACAGTGCCGTGTGAAAGTTAAGGAGCTCAGACAAGCATACCAGAAAACCAAAGAACCAAACGGAAGGTCCGGGGCAGAGCCGCAGACATGCCGCTTCTACGCTGAGCTGCATGCAATTCTAGGGGGGGCCGCCACCACTACCCCACCCTTGACCGTGGATTCCGAGGAGACGGTACTCTCAGCCATGCCTGAGGATTCTGTGGACAGGGAAGTTGAGGAGAAGGAGGAGGAGGATGAGCTTGCAGAGAGCACACAGCACTCTGTTCTCCCCAACAGCCAGGATCTTTTTCTCAGCCTGACTGAAGTACCCTCCCAACCTTCCCAAGGTGGTATCCCAGACCATGAAGCCATGGAAGGGACCTCTGGTGAGTGTACCTTTGTAAATATAAAACATGGTTTAAAAGCAAGCGTTTTTTAATGATTAATTTGCCCTGAGGACTTGTGATGCATTCGCGGCCAGTACAGCTACTGGAAAAGTCTGTTAACGTGTCTGGGGATGAAGCGGAAATCCTCCAGGGACATCTTCATGAAGCTCTCCTGGAGGTACTCCAAAAGCCTTTGCAGAAGGTTTCTGGGCAGTGCAGCCTTATTCCGTACTCCATGGTAGGACACTTTACCACGCCATGCTAGTAGCAAGTAATCTGGTATCATTGCATGACAAAGCCTGGCAGCGTATGGTCCCGGTGTTTGCTGGCATTCAAGCAACATCCATTCTTTATCTCGCTGTGTTATCCTCAGGAGAGTGATATCTTTCATGGAAACCTGGTTGAAATATGGGAATTTAATTAAGGGGACAGAGGTGGCCGTTCCTACTGGGCTGTTTGCCTGTGGCTGAAAAGTAATCCTTCCCTGCAGTTAGCCAAGCCGGGGGGGGAGGGGGAATCATTGTCGCTGAGCTTTTTGCGTTTGGCTAGCAGGGATCTTCCCTGATACCAGCCATGCAGTTGGGGGAGGGATAAAGCGATCATCCCAGAGAATTGGATGTCGGGGAGGGGGGGGGTTAGTTTGGTTTCTGCTGCTGCACGTTAACAGGAAAAATGTAGCACTCAATGGGCTTTACTTGGTATGTGGGAAAGAAGGGCGCTGCTTTTATGAAGGTTGCAGAAGCCGAAAGACAATGGCTTACCATAGCTGCATGCAAGCCAAATTCTGTTGCCCGGACCTGTGTCTGTGATCTCTAACACCAAAGCCGCAGGCACTCAATATTAAGATGCAAAATGCTACCTTGTACCAAAATCACATGTGCTATGTAATGTGAATAGTGTTGTTCACCGTTAAAGAGTATAAGCATTGTTCTATAAAATGTATTTTTTCCCTCCCGCAGCTGCAAATTTTTCAAGCCTCCCTCCTCCGTCCCGAAGGCTATCTCAGATAAGGCGGTGAAAAAAAGTATGCTAAACGAAATGTTCTCTGAAATCATGGAATCGACCCGCAATGAAAGAGCTCATCTGAATTAGTGGAAGGACACGGTATCACAGTACAGGAAAGCTGCCAGTTAACATGAGGCCAGTAGGGACGAACGTGAGGCCAGGAGGGATGAACATGAGGCCAGGAGGGACGCTCGAGATGAGAAGTGGCGGGATGCAACGCTGGGGCTGCTGCGTGATCAAACGGACATGCTCCGGCGTCTGGTGGAGCTTCAGGAACGGCAGCAGGATCACAGAGTGCCGCTGCAGCCCCTGTATAACCACCCTCCCCTCTCCCCAAGTTCCATAGCCTCTTCACCCAGACATATAAGAACGCGGGGGGGTGGGGGGAGGCTCCGTGCACCCTGCCACTCCACCCCAGTGGACAGCCCAAGCAAAAGGCTGTCATTATTTTGAACTTTTGAAGTGGCCTTTTCTTTCCCTCCTCCCAAACCCCACCTGGGCTACCTTGTCACTTCTCTCCCTCTTTTTATAATCAATAAATAATACATGATTTTTAAATGATAGTGACTTTACTTCCTTTGAAAGCAAGCTGTGATCGAAGGGGGCAGGTGGGTTGCTTACAGGGAATAAGTCAATCAATGGGGCGGGTTTTCATCAAGGAGAAATAAACAGAACTTTCACACCGTAGCCTGGCCAGTCATGAAACTGGTTTTCAAAGCTTCTCTGATGCACAGTGCTTCCTGGTGTGCTCTTCTAATCGCCCTGGTGTCTGGCTGCACGTAATCAGTGGCCAGGCGATTTGCCTCAGCCTCCCACCCCGCCATAAAGGTCTCCCCCTTACTCTCACAGAGATTGTGGAGCACATAGCAAGCAGCAATAACAATGGAAATATTGGTTTGGCTGAGGTCTGAACAAGTCAGTAAAGGGTGCCAGCGACTCTTTAAACATCCAAATGCACATTCTACCACCATTCTGCACTTGCTCAGCCTGTAGTTGAACAGCTCCTGACTACTGTCCAGGCTGCCTGTGTATGGCTTCATGAGCCATGGCATTAAGGGGTAGGCTGGGTCCCCAAGGATAACTATAGGCATTTCAACATCCCCAACGGTTATTTTCTGGTCTGGGAAGTAAATCCCTTGCTGCAGCCGTTTAAACAGATTAGTGTTCCTGAAGACGCGAGTGTCATGAACCCTTCCCGGCCATCCCATGTTGATGTTGGTGAAACGTCCCTTGTGATCCACCAGTGCTTGCAGCACCATTGAAAAGTACCCCTTGCGGTTTATGTACTGGCTTCCCTGGTGCTCCGGTGCCAAGATAGGGATATGGGTTCCATCTATCGCCCCAGACCTGCAACACTATGCGGTCCCACCAGTCTGTGCTTGTTTCCCGGGCCCAGAATCGGCATTCCATGGCTATAACCTACCCCATTAACAGCATGATCTTCAAAGCGCCGGGGCCCGCGGTTTGAGAGAATTCTGTGTCCATGTCCTCATTACTCTCGTCACCGTGCTGCTGTCGCAGCCTCCTCCTCACCTGGTTTTTCAGGTTCTGGTTCAGCATAAACTGCACGATAATGTGCGAGGTGTTTACAATGTTCATGACTGCTGCGTTGAGCTGAGCGGGCTCCATGCTTGCCGTGGTATGGCGTCTGCACAGTTCACCCAGGAAAAAGGCACGAAACAGTTGTCTGCCGTTGCTTTCACGGAGGGAGGGGTGAGGCTGTACCCAGAACCACCAGCAACAATGTTTTTTGCCCCATCAGGCATTGGGATCTCAACCCAGAATTCCAATGGGCCGGGGAGACTGCGGGAACTATGGGATAGCTACCCACAGTGCAACGCTCTGGAAGTCGACACTAGCCTCGGTACATGGACGCACACCACCGAATTAATGTGCTTAGTGTGGCCGCATGCACTCGACTTTATACAATCGGTTGCCAAAAATCTAATTCTGTAAATTCGGAGTAATCCCGTAGTGTAGACATACCCTTTGTCTTCACACACACACAGTCTGCCAGCTCCTTTCCTACCCTTTGTTACACTCTAGTCTAGTATAGCATGGATGTAAGCTCAGAAGGCTGTTCTAATTTATACTAGTTGCCAATGACCCTCCTTAACTGCTCACTATGCTTCCCTGTATATAGTCCCTCTCACCAGTTTCTGTTCAAATATCTTCCTACTCTCTTTGTGCAGCACCTGGCAGAATTGGGGCCTAATCCAGACCAGAGCCTCAATGTATTACTATAATACAACTATTGAATGACTCACTGGAAATAATAGAACTAACTCAGTGATAGGAGTAAACCTTACAAGGTATGAGAGTCATTTATTGGACATCTGATTGCTTTTTATCACTTTCATGGTTATCAAAGCCTTTCATTATTACAGCCTTGATTTTGACATGAATCTAAAACATTGGTGAGGCGTTCAAAAAAAAATCACTAACTAGAGGAGCCTCACAGAAGCAGGCATGAAAGCTAGAACTTGGATGTTCTATGGCTTCCTGAGAGAACTGCATATTTAGGAATCCCATCTTTAGTCCAGTCATGAGGTCCAGATTTCCAGTAGGGACCAACACATCCTCATTATTCCTGGGTGAATTCTGTGGCATTGTTCACGCACATAATGTGCCACACATATTTTAATTGTATTTTTTTTTCCAGAAAATAGCTTTGGCTGGAGAGTTACTGCAGTTCCACCTTTTGCCCATCAGAGAGCGCTGTGGGGCTAGAACAGAGCAGCCACTCGAGCTAGGGAAGAGAAAGAGCGTGCAGTGCCTCCTTCACAGCACCTGCCAGGCCAGGTCAGGAGACGGGGGTCTGGGGAGACAGATAGTGTGGGACTGCTGGGCGTCAGATAGGGGCTCATAAGGGCTAGTGGTGAAGGTCAGATTGGGGCAGGGGATGCAAGTCCACATGAGGGAAGGGGGATGGCTGAGTGGGAGCATAGAGGCACACAAGGGCAGGGGAGAGGGTGCAGGGACATATTGGGATGAGGTGAGGGTGCTGGCTGAGGGGGTGCAGGCCTACATGGGGGGGAAGACAGATGGCTGGGTGGGGGCTCAGAGACATAGGGAGAGGGGAAGGGAGTACAGGGACACATACAGACAGGGTGTGTGGGTGGAGGGACACATGGGAATGGGGTGCAAGGACACATGGGGCTGCATGGATACATGGGGATGGGGGCAGATATGCTCAACTAAATGGGAGAGGGTAAGGGTCAGCTAAGGTCTACATGGAAAAAGCTCCTTAACAATCCCTCTCCCCAAAAACAAACAAACAAAAAACACAACGTTCCATACTTTTCCCACCCATACTCAACAACCCTCCAACTTCACACTCTGGCTCCTTCCCCAGCAATTACTTCCCTCTCCCTTAGTGCCTCTGTTACCCCGACTCCCCCAACCCTTTGCACTGCTTCTGAGGGGTGCAGGAAATATGGTGCTGTATTGTAGTTTAAATGAATTATTACAGAACTTTGAGTATTAATATGCCTAGTAAGGAATATATTTGTCAAAAAACATTTCCTGAATCTTTTTTGTTGTCTGTATTGTTACAGACATACTTGCTGACATTTATTCTGAAATAAATTACCAAAATAACTGAAACTGGTATGGTTATATTGTGTTATAAATAAAATATGCAGAATTTTAAAATATTGTGCATATAATTTTTAGGTGCAGAATTCCCCCAGGATTACCTCATGAAGTTGATTGTTGAGCAGTTTGCGGCAGCAGCAAGATTAGATAAACCTACTCTAGGCTAGGAACACTTGCCAAACCTTCACAAGCATCCACTGGGCTGAGACATGCAAACTCATCTGATTTTAAACCCAAGGCTCTGTGGGAGAGAAGATGATTGTAAATCTTTCACATGGCTCTATTCATGAATATTTAAGCTTAGTCGATTACCTTGCTAAGTGTTAGGCAATGTAACCAATAAGAAAATGCATGCTGTGCTGTTTGCATGCAGTAAATGTTTAGCTGTTGAGGAGAATGCCTTCTTTATTAACCATTAATTGTAATGAACACAGTAAATACAAGCCACATTTAGAAACAGAAACGGTATAATTAAATCCTTTTCCCTTCTGGATGCCATTTAATATTTAAGAGAAAACAGCACATTTGTGAGTCCCCTTCTGAATGGCATCAGATTTAAAATTTCTTGGGAAGCCACTTTACTGAGTTCTCTAAAGCTACATCTGAATTATATTAATGAAGGTCGAAGCAGATAGTATGTGATATACTTTAAGGTGCTGCAGTATTCTCAAAAGTGTAATCAGTGATCACAGCAATCCCCAGGTTTGTTTCTCCCACTGTTGATTCTTGTATTACAGTATAGCTATTTATCACAGTAAGCATAAGAAAATGAACTCTACATCTAGATCAGTCTGACACTGTTTTAAATGAAAATGATGCCTTCTTATTATAATCTCTTAGGATCATAATGTAGAGGTAATGGCATATAAATCTGAAGGAAACAAGAGTTGTTAGATTCAACAACCATTTAAAACATCAGACATGTTATAAACAGGCTTCATTACTCTCTGATCAATAAGGCCAAAATTAATGAACTCATTTTCCTCTGTGATATCAGGTTTGGTTTCATAGAAGCAGTGCTGTAGATTTATGCTGCTGGAAAGACACAGACAACATTCCTTCTTGAACATGAACTTTTAGCAAGTAATCATGACATATTGAAAGATCACTTTATTTCTTTTATAAAAGATTTTGAAACAATCTTGCTTAGATGTAAATCTATTATTTTTATATATATGAAAATAGAAAGTTTTCTAGTCAGTTTTATAAATATATTTAAATGTTCTTTAGAGATATCGGACATTAACAAACTAGCCTAAAATTTAATGACATTTTCTGTTTTGTTCATTTAGAGATTTTATTTTATGTAGGAATTCTTTCCAGGTTCTTTCACACTATAGGTTAGAGTAAAAATATACTAAAACTGGGATTTTCCAAAGGGTCTAAGAGAGTTAGGTTTCTAACACCCATTGGCTTTAAATAGGATTTTGGGACTATCACAGGGCATCCCTTTATGTACCCTATGAATACTGCCACCTAGTTTGTTCTCATAATCTCCTTGTCACAAACACAGAGAGACTGTTTCTTTTTTCCCTACATGTGCTTTTAATCTTCAGTTTCAACCCATAAGAAGGATATATTTGGGAGGGATACAGCAAGAGGAAACTTCCATACAGGTTCCTGTCTAGTCCAGTGCTCCCTCTCTGAGACCCCTCTTATTTTGCTGCTCCTCCCAAATATATCCTCCCAATTACTAAGATAATTGCCTCATAGCCCAGCAATTGCCACCAACTGTCACTAATCCCCAAAAAGCTGGTTAATTAACTTCAATTGTGTCCGCAACCTTTCCAGTGCTGCAGCAACCTCAGTCACCAAAATGCTACAAATAGTGCCTTGAGACAGGCACCTAATTCCACTAGGTTCTTCTGAAAATCCCAGCCCAAAGGCCCTGAATTCTGGTAGCATTAGTGCTCATTTACAATCCTCCATCTTAAAACGATTCACCTGAATCCTTTTACCTAAGTCTAGATGGAAACTTCCCCCCCCCCCCCACAGTTTGGGTCTGTGTATTCCCTCTCCATCCACTGTGCACTAATACGTCACGGAACAAATCAATGGAGTAAGAACCAAAAGGCTGTTTTATTTGGGTAGATTTTCAAAAGCATTTACATGATTTAGGAGCATAAGTCCTACTAGCATTCAAAGTGGACTTTTGCTTGTAATAGAGATGCTTTTAAAGCCATGATAGCGATTAAAAATAAGACTTTCAAAAAGCCTTTCATTATTATGGTCTTGATTTATACATGAACCTAATCACTGCTGTGTGTCACTGCAGCAGAACAAAATGTTGTTCATTTGAAATGTCAACATTCCACAGCAGACATATCTGGAATATAAGGGACTGCTGATGCGTATTTTGCCCCAACAGGGAGCTTTAGCAGCACTTAAGGAGATAATTTGTATTGAATATACTAAATAGTGTATATTTTACAGTGTAAATGGACAGTGCCATCAGATGGAGGAGTAGGAAGCAGAAAGAAAATGCAAGCAAGGGTGAGACTTTTTCAACTTAAACAAGATAGAAATCAAAGAACATAATGTTCAAACTGGAGTCCCTAAAGCAAGGCATGTAAATATTTAAGTGTATAAATAAGGAACTGATTTGATCTTCAGAGTGGTGATCACCTGGAGCTTCTATTGATTTCATTGGGAGCTGCAATCATAGCCCAAATCCTGATCTGTGCCCTAGAAGCACTCAGCATAGTTCAGGAGGAGGTAGATTTAAGGCATCTTTGTGCTCACCTGTCCTTGGGCATCCAGGTGCTGGTCTGGTTCCAAACACAAATTAGAACAGCCTACAAATTATAGCAACCAAAAGGCTGTCCTGATTTATGCCAGTTGTCAGTGATCCTCCTTAACAACTCCATTTACTCCCCGCTGTAGTCCCCCTGACCCTCTCACAGGCTTCTGTTAAACTTAAGGAGCTTTTTAATATTAGTTTGTGTGCCTTTGGCTATTTGCTTTTCAAATTCCCTTATAGCCCAGCTAATTTCCATCTAATGTTTTAGATGACATAGTTTATACTCCTTTAAAGTATCTTCATTAGGTTTGTACTTCTGACTTTTGAAGGATTTTCAAAATATTAACATTGATAGGTAAAATAATGCATCCATTTGCTTGGTCAAGAAAATTTCCCATAGGGGGAAACAACAGTGTTTAATGTGGTACGCAGAAATGTTTCCATTAATATATAAAAGATAGATAATAGCCTTTAAATTGTTTCAAAATAGCAAATGTTCTTTCTACATGAATATTGGCCCTATTTTTAAGAGTGTAGAATAATTGGATGTCTGGGAGAAATCAGAACCCAGACAACTGTAATAGAGTATAGGGTATATATAAAAAAATAGCTTTTATGTGGGTTATAAAAATCTGCTACCATCGAGTGTCACTTTATCATGGAACCATTAAAGCAATTAAATGCTACTCTGAGATGTGCAGAAATGGGTAAGGATAAACTAAACAGTATGTGAAATTATATTTCCCAGTAATTTTCATTAATGTTCATTAAAGCTATTTTCAAGTATAATGGAAGAAATTCTTCTCTGAAGTGCATGGATTTTACAGTTAGCAACTGCCTAACTATACACACACTTTTATAGCTTTGGGCTATGTCAATGCACACAATTGTGTGTGTGTGCAAGTAAAATAATTATAAGATTGGCAAATTATTATGGTTTGGATGAGCCTGTTCTGAAATATTGTGCTTCCTATTTAACGCAATACAATTTGTTGTGGTTAATATATAATGTGTGTGTGTGTGTGTGTGTGTGTGTGTGTGTGTGATAGATAGATATATCTATCACACACACAAACAATAAGGCTGTACTGGTAAGAACATAAAAGTCGAGAAATGGACACAGTAAGGTTATACGGACAATCTTAACTCTAACCCCCTTCTACACTAACATTGTGTGGTAAACACCCCCCCACACGCCAAGAAATGTCCATGTTAAATTTACATGTAGAGCTGGGTGAATTAATGATTTTTCAGTTCACTGGCTAAAATGGAAAAAAAACATATTGAAAACAAACAAAAATATCAAATTTTTCAGTGAACTGAAAAAAGTAAAAGATTCATTTGGGGTCGCATTTGGGTCATTATTACCTCTTTAAAAAATTGAAGGAAGTGTCAAAAACAGACTGTTTGGGGGTGGGGAGGAGGAAGATGGGAGGGACTGAAACAATTTGGCAAATTCAACATAAATTCACAAAATATTTCAATTGACCCAAATCTGCATTTTTTAGCTGAAATAAAGTTCTTGACAAAAAAAAATTGCCCAGCTGTATTTGCATGTACATCCACTGTACACCATAAAACCACTGCCATACACTAATACCAGGATCCTTTAAGGTGCTGAGAGCCTTCAACTACCATTTAAAGTTCCATTTAAACAAAGCAGGGGGTTAAACCTAAGTACATGTGGAAGTTATTTTCCAAACTGGAACACATATGTGGAAGGGGCTTGTAACAGGACACAGGTGGGCCCCTCTATCTTCAGCCACTTCTGCATCCACAAACCAGCCAGAGTACCTCTGCTTTGGTACAATCAGTCGTGCTCTTTATTTACTATACAAGTTCCCACCACCTTGTAGCTAGACAGCATCAGGCTCACAGCCTCAGGGACTGCTAGCTTCTGCAGCCAGCAGGGAGAGTAGCCTCTAACTCCCTGGCTCCTTTTATTCTTCTACCCCGACTGCCTTCCTGCCAGCTTTTATGTAGCCCCTGGCTAACAAGGCTGGCAGCTGTTCCCTGTTTGCCACTTATGCTTGGGCTTACTCAGCCAGCTCCAATACACCTTTTCTGATTGGAGCGGGCATGAGAAAGATCTGGCCCTGGATTTCCTAATGAGCACCCTGTCACACACCTCCCCCCTTATGAGCCTCCAGGTTCGTGCTTCCTCAGCCTCTCCGCCCCTGTTCAGTGGGTTTCTTCCAGGGAAACCTCTCCCCCTCTTTCAGGAGATTACCTGCGTCATCTCCTGGGGGTTCCTTCATCCCCCACCGGCAAAAAGTACACAGGTTGGGGAGTGGATGTCCCCGTAGCTCTGCTGCCACCCACAGGTCCTCACACATATTGCACCCCTTGGGCATCCCCTCTACTTTATCCCCTTTCCCTCCGGTAAGGGGTCAAGGTCAATCCTGACCTCCTACTGGACACTCCGGACCTCGGGTTCTCCCAAGCCACCAAGCGGGCTCCCCGTTTCTTCTCTGGGAGGTGCGTTGTGGGGAGTTCCAGTTGCCCCTTTTCTCCCTCTAAGGGGCTTGGGCTGGCCATCTACCCCATACCTCCTTCCCTCTGTCTACCCTATCCGGGCTCTGTTGTCTAAGGTTCTAATGTTCATTACCCCGAGAATCTTGCTCCTCTTCTTCCCGCAGGGGCTTCTCAGAATAAGGGTCCCCACACCCTTCTTCAGGGAACCTTTCCTTCTCCCTCAGCGGTGGGGGTGAGGGGCAGTCTGTACCTAACACAGTGGGGTATGGTAACCCTTCTACCACCCCAATCTGCTTCCATTTAAAGCTGTCCCACACTTCTAGGGGCACCTTGGCCACCAGGCAGTATCTCCTATCCCCCTGGATATACTCCAGGGCCATCTGTGCACCTGGAATTATCCAGTGCGGTTTTATCAGCCACCTCTGGACGAGCAAGCAGGCTGAAGCCATATCCATCAAGCCCCTATGGGGTTTCTTCCCCCTTCCACCCTCCCACTGGGATGGCGGACAGCCTCTGCCTCCTTGTCCACCCTCTAGCATTAGTCCAGCCACAAAATTCAGCCCACTCACATTCCATATCTGGGAAGTCCCTCTTTTTATGTCCAGGCTGCCCACACTGCCAGCAAACAATCACGCCGGCTCTACTGGGAGCTCCTTGGGGTTCCTCCTTCCTCTTGGGGCCTTTCCCAGGAAGGGGTTCCTTCAGCTTCTTCCCCAACTCTGTCTTTATAGGGTCGGCCCTCCCTTCGGGGGAAAGTCTGCCACTGCATACTCCTCGGTCAGCTTGACTGCTGCATCGACCGTACTTGGCTGATGTCACCTGACCCAGACTCTGATATTCTCGGGGAGGCTCTGTAGCAATTGTTGTAGGACAAAGGCGTCCATTATCTCCCCTACTGTTTGCATCTCGGGCCTCAGCCAATGGGTGGCCCAGTCCATAGGGCTCTGGGCAAATGCCCAGGGCCACACAGGCCCCATCCATTGGACTGACAGGAACTTTTAGCAGTATTTCTCTGCTGACAGGCCTGCCCAGTCTAGGATGGCCACCTTCACCGTCTCATAATTCCAAGCCTGTTCCTCACTCAAGGCAATGTAGGCCACTTGAGCATCTCCCACCAGGTAGGGAGCCAACCATAGGGCCCAGGTTGCCCTATCCCATCCAGCGCCTATGGCTACATGCTCAAACATACCGAGAAAGACATCCGGGTCATCTGCCAGGACCATTTTACAGAGTCCCAAGCCTGGCGGTGAGGTGCCATCCCCTACTGCAGGACTCACCATTCATTGCAGGAGTTGCTGCTGCATGCTGGCCTGCTCTCTTACAAAGTCCTGTAGGCTTCTCTGCTAGTCTGCTTACTAGGTTAGCAAGGCCGGTCTCTCAGCCTGGTGGGACTGCTGGAAGCCTTGCAGCGCCTTCTGCATCTGCTCCTGATGTTTGATGAGCCATTGCAGGGTCTCATCCATCTCTGGGCTGCCAACCATGTCTGTTGGCTCAGAATACCAGACAAGCCCCCACATGTAACAGGGTGCAGGTGGGCCCCTCTATCTTTGGCCACTTCTGCACCCACAAGCCAGCCAGAGACCTCTGCTTTGGTGCAATAACGCATGCTCTTTATTTACAGTACAAGTTCCCACCATTCTCTCAGGGACTGAGAGCTTCTGCAGCCAGCAGGAGAGAGCAGCCTCTAACTCCCTAGCGCCTCCCTTTCCTCTCCCAGTGGCTTCCTTCCTACCAGCCTTTATGTAGCCCTGGCTAACGAGGCCAGCAGCTGTTCCCCATTTACCACTTAGGCCTGGGCTTACTCAGCCAGCTCCAATAATCCCTTTCTGATTGGAGCTGGCCTGACAGAGGTCTGGCTCAGGCTTTTCTAGCCAGCACTCTGTCACATCCGGCAGCTCCTTTATCTCCATCCAAGAGGTCTTCCGCGAGACCTCTCCGGGCTGCCGATTTTCTACCAGGACCTCCCCTGAAAACTGTTCTCAGCGACTAGGTCCGTGGCGGCCACCGTGAGGGCAGATCTCCTCACGGAGCCCCCGCTACACAACCCCCAGCTCCGTGTGCAAGTGGCGGAGTCCCCCTCAGTGTGCCAGAGGTTGGTCCTGGCAGAAGTCACCAGAATCGGAGACCTCCTGGACTACGACCGGGAGACTGGCTGGACCCCCTGACACTCGCTTGGCGCATGGGGCTCTCCAGGCCTTGTACTCCCTGGCGCGTACTCCAGGAGGTCAGGGCCGCTTTACCACCTGCTGCTTGAGTCTACCTCGACAGGGTTCTGCGAGAGGGCATGCCTGGTCCACCCTCCACCCTGGGCCCTCCAGACCTTTTCATCAGGCCCCTGCCCCGTGGACCCAACCAGCCTCCCCATCACCCCTTCACCGTGAGCCAGCTGCACAATTTGCAGCCGGTTCGTTTCCAGACCTTGCCAAGGAAACATCTATACACGCTCGTGCTCCACACCCTCCACTTCCTCACCCTCGCGTCCCGCCCCAACACAAAATAGCGGGACCTCCTGCCACCTTTGAAGGGTGAGTAGCCCCGGTGGGCCAGCCTATATTCCACCCTAGTCCCGAATCCCACCGGGGATATCAGTTGGCGGCTCCTTCATGGAGCCGTGAGCACGGGCGTGTACTTGGCGCCGTTCACCCCCGTCCCGGATGCCTGCCCCTTCTGCGGCATGAGGGAGACCGTGGCGCATGTTTACATGGAGTGCACCAGGTTGCAGCCCCTATTCCGGCTCCTCTCGGATATCCTTTTACGTTTTTGGTTGCACTTTTCCCCCTCACCTTCTTCTCTATGCACTCCCCATCCGTGGCCCCACAAAGTCACAAGACCTCCTGGTCAACTTCTTCCTAGCCTTGGCTAAAATGACTATCTATACAACCAGGGAGAGGAGGTTGGCCGATGGGGTCTCCTGTGACCGTAGGGCCTATTTCCGATCCTCCATCCGCTCACGCATCCGGGCACAGTTCCTCTGGGCGGTGTCCGCTGGCTCCCTTGATGCCTTTGAGTAGCAGTGGGAGCTGTCCGGGGTTCTCTGCTCGGTGTGCCCATCAGGTTCCCTTCGTTTGACCCTTTGACCTCACTCCCATCCCTGTTATCTCATTAGTTGTCCCCTGGAATCATTTAGTTTCCAGTCCTGTGGATCTTCCCCTTAGGCTGGGGGGAGGTCCTTTAGTAGCACTAAAGGAGATCCTTTAGTAGCACTTCCTGGCTACCAATAGGAGCACCTTGTCACGTGGCTCATGGAGGACAATGCTGAACTCATATAAAGACATGGTATTACGGCAGCCTCCTTAGGCCACTGTAGGGCCACAGCACTACCTGGAACCTTCACGCTGCTGCTGTTTTGTTGTTGTTTTTTGACCATAGATTGTTCAGTATATATTAATGCATAACATATGCAACAAAACTGATCTGCAATTTCTTGCATAAACATTCAGGCTGAGGCAAAACACTTTGCAATACAGTCCTTTTCTGTACAAAATTTTAGGCAAAACTACACGTTTACTCTTTGAAATTCAGCCCTTCCAACATTTGAAACCCCAGGATTTTCTTTGCTGAAAATTGTCACATCAGAACTCAGTAATTGCTTCCCTCACCCATTCACTTCATATGAAATCAAGACAGGAGAGTAGTCTGTGCTGAAATAAGCTGAAGAAGAGGTTCCAATAATTTGAGCATGACAACAGTGGTTTAATACACTTGGAACAGTGGAATATTGTGCGTATCTTATGTGCATATCCTATAGCTTCATTTATTAGTGCACTGGTTCCCATTTCTAAAGTCATTGCACAGCAAATTTAAGTGGAATGAGAGAGCAAGCTTTACAGTCTCACACATTAAATTTAGGCTCCGGCTGCTTTCTTCTCTGGCAGTTCTTTCTTAGGATCCTATTTCAACTTGTAATCTGTCAAGGCAACCTTGATTTCATCTTTTGCCAGCATAGAGCAGAGTAGTTTAACTGGAGGACTGCAGAGTTCTTTAGCAATATCAAAATTTCTGATAGTCAAGTCTTTACCAACAGTTTTTCCTTTAACCTACTCCATGGCCAGTGAGCTTGAGGCAGTTGCCTATCCACAGCCAAATGTTTTGAATCTTGTATCAAATTTTTTTCCATTTTTGTCCACTTCAGCCTGTAGTTTCATCCCATCTCCACAGGCAGGAGCACCCACTTATCAAGTACCAAAGATTCTTACCAGTCTTATCAAGGGAGCCCATATTTCTAGGATTCCCCTAGAGATCCACTACTTCCTCATGATACCCCATTGTAGGACCTGCCAGCTCTAGAGGTTCCACCCCACTCCAGTGCTCAGCGCCACCATCTTGTTTCGGAGGAGCCAGTGTGCTGTTTTGCAGCCTCACCCTTCACATGCCTCTCCTTCACCCGGTCTCCAGCATACCCCCTACACCAGGACTTTGAGGGGGGTCCTTAGGAGGCAGCTTTATGGCTGTCTTCTACAGTGACTGCCAGGGAGATCTTCCTACACCTGGATACAAGGCTTTCAGGGCCCCTTTACATTGCTCTGACCCTTTTACTTGGCATATGGGGATAGGATCAGAGTCTTACCCAGTCTCCCTGTCCTATAGATCTTAGGGTAATGAGTTTACAGGTGGCCAAAGTTTACAGGCCTAAGAGACACAAATAGTCTTCAGATAAACTTTCAAACTTGTGCGTCCTTATCCAAACCTGAACTCCAACCTTTTGAGGTTAAGTCATGATTATTCACCATGGACCTATCCAAAGCCTACTAAAGTCAATGTAAAGACTCCCTCTGACTTCAATGGGCTTTGTATCAGGCCCTGTACAATTAAATCCAACATGACATCAATTACAAGCATAGCCATGGAGAGCAAACCTTTCTGTCTTCATTTGTCTTTCCCTAATGTTATCTGTTCCATATTGCAATACTTCAAGTCATTGATCCCCATTCTGCAGACTTCAATGGAATGTGTGATATAGCATCTCACAGTGAACTGATTCCCCTTGATTAAAAAAAAAAAAAGTTAACACTTTTTAAATGTCTGGTAGTTTTACCTTTATTACTTGTTTGGTTCAAACCCTGGTACAAGCACATTGAAGTGATATTTTTTGTCTTAGCTGGCCTACACAGTAAGTTATTTGTATGTTCAGGATACAAAAATCAAAAGAAAAAAATGAAGTCTTTTCACTGTAGCTATTTAAAACACCCCCAAGCAGAGAGTTAAATAATGATCTGACCATATATGATGGATGTTACATTAGTCTAGAAATCTGAGTTTCAGCTATAGTCCTACTCTCTATCATTTTTTAAAAACTCCCTGTGGCAATCTCTTTGAAAGTGGCTGGCAAGTTTTTGTTCTTTATAGATCTCATATTAGCACAGAATTAGACAACTATGAGCCTGTGTCTGCCACTCTTACCCTGAATTGGTATGAGTACAACATGAGTACACTTTCCCACCTCCAACCCCTATGAAAAATGTCTGCTTTCTACAGAGGATTTTACCTTCTCACCAACAAACATCAAACTCAGAAAATGAAAACTTTAACCAGAAATTGAAAACAATTTCACTCAAATTTTTCAATCAAAAGTCAAGGGAAAAAATATTCTGAATAGCTCTAAAACATTAATGATTATGAAGTGCTCAGATGTAATGGTGGAGACAGAGGGGGGGTTCATAGAAGTACTTAGATAGGGGCGTGTGTGTGTGTGTGTACACACACCTATGATACAGTACATGCACACTGTTCTACTTTTGCTTGGGCAGTGGCTGCATTCGGTTATGTTCCTCTCCTATATCAGTGGTAGAGCAGCTTTAGTGCAGTGTTGCTGAATTGGAATCAAGAAAGCCAACTTCCGGCATGTTTTCAAACAGGCTTTCTGGTATGCACCTCTGGATATAACCAGTCAGAATTTGACCCATTGGGTATAATACAGTAGTTTTCTGTACCTTTATATTTGGTAATGGGTTTCACACTTCGGATGTACCCGAAACAAAGTGGAAAGGCTGGTTTCTTTCTACTATATTCCTTTCCCCCCCCCCCATAGCTGTTTGGGTTACCTGGGAAACAGCTGCAAAATGAAATTGAATTGGTTGTCAGATTGACAGCAGTAGGTAGAATTTTTAAGACACAAGATGCACAAAAAGGGAATACATGTCAATGAAATTGTTGTAATATTTTATTTGAAATATGAAACAAACGGTACTCAATCTTAGGTAGGCTATACTTTTGAAAAGTTTCCAGCAAATTGATCCTGTTGTAGTAGCATGTTAATTTTTGTTGAATTGGGGAAACAGTTCCAATTGCTTTAGAGTTGTTGTTTTTTAAAAGAAGAGATTTAGGTTGAGCATATTGTGTAAATACATGTTTACCGTTGTCCAAAATAAACTTCAGTACATAAAAGCTGTTGCTGTTTTATCATCTCCTGCAGTGTATGTATTTGTTTATATATAAATGCATTTGGCTTGCATTTGTAAAGTAACTGGAAGAAAGAAAGAAAGAAAGAAAGAAAGAAAGAAAGAAAGAAAGAAAGAAAGAAAGAAAGAAAG
>NW_020664562.1:4978795-5006501 GCF_002925995.2 Terrapene triunguis | reverse complement strand
AAGAAAGAAAGAAAGAAAGAAAGAAAGAAAGAAAGAAAGAAAGAAAGCTTCCAGTTACTTAACAAAAAGGGTACAAGTGCCAAGATACCATTAGCATTTTTCTAAAAGAATCTATATTCCTATAATAGAAGCTAACAGCAAAGACGCACAGACTAAAGCAACTAACAACACACTCCTGAAGCCCAGTGGTAAAAATGAGATGTCTGAGTAGAACTTTTTATTAAAGGAATAAAAAAATAAAACTTGAAGAAAATACTCAAAACAACTTGGGGAAAATGTTTTAAACTCCACTGATTCTGGGTTTTTGTTTTTGTATTTCTTTTTGTTCACCTGAAAGTATCTTTTGTGACCTTTCTAAGGCAAAATTGAGTACCCAAGTCTCATTGAAATTCTAGGGGATTCTCTGGTTATGATATGCAATATGAGTCAAAGAATTTCTTCTCAATGATCTTGTTTTCTATACAGTTAATGATAGCTAATATTTAGCTGCTCCCCAAGAAGACATTACTCAAGCATTCTGGTGTCATCTTGACAATACCAAATACGTATATACAGAACACATTTCCAAAAGCTGGCTGTAAAGTAATTGACAGAAATTACTATGCCCTCTGGAAATATTCAGAATGACAGGTGATGATCATTTCCCCATGCATGTTTAAAACATGAACAATACAATGAAAGCTATTAATATGAACTCACCACTACTAATACAGGAGATAGAATGTGAGTTCAGAATGTTTATGTGATTTAAATTCTTTATAGTATTCGCTGGGACTTGCAATCATCCATGCAGGGGCTGGGGAAATCATCTTATTCAAGATGAGCTACACAGTGTGGTTTGACGCTCCTGTTTTGATGTATTACTTCTATTGATCCTTCCTGATGTAGAGAAGGGCAGAGCTGGGGGTTGACTATTTCAGACTAGTCTACCAAGAAAGCAGTTGTTTTTATGCTCATCAAGAGTAGGGTGGGGTGGGAGAAAGCACATTTTAGCCTCAGAGAATCCAAAGCAGTAACTTCCCTTCTGCATAAAGTAGCTATTTTTCCAAGCTTTCAAACGGGTGTGCTTTCATTTATTTAATATGAAGGAATCTTAATATATACCTTGTGACTGAAGCCAGTGAATCAAAAAACAGAAACAAAAATACCATCAACCAATCTCACCCTCACCACATTTTTATACAATAAAAGGCAGAATAAGTTGGAGCTTGAAAATTCACCATTATATCCTCTCTCCCATCTGATTCGTCCATGTTCTATGTTCATTACTAATGAAAAGGCCAAGTTACAAAGTTTGAATCAGATCGAAAGTCTCCCAAAGTTCAGGAGTGTTTGATTTAGGGGCTGTGGTTCAGGCCATGATGCAGAACAGTTAACTGAGAAGTTTGGATCCTGATCTGAACTTTCTCAATATGTGGTGGCATTGAGATTCAGGGGGGTTGGTTCATGCCCATCACTAGCTGTTACATGTCATAGCTGAAGAGCTAAAAGGACTTTACTAGGTGATTGTATCAGAAAGTGATGGCCATGACAGAAATTGTCAATTGCTCCTGACTATTTATTCAATCACATTCTCATTCCCTCACTGCAACAGTCGCCTGTCTGCTTTATTTACTGAATCCATACACCTAATATTTATAGTAAAAGATGGTTACTCACCTTTGTAATGGTTGTTCTTCGAGATGTGTTGCTCATATCCATTCCAATTAGGTGTGCGCGTGCCGCGTGCATGATCGTCGGAAGATTTTTACCCTAGCAACTCTCGGTGGGTCGGCTGAAGCGCCCCCTGGAGTGGCGCCCTTATGGGGCCGGACATATGCCCCTGCCGACCCAGCGCCCCCTCAGTTCCTTCTTGCCGGCTACTCCGACAGTGGGGAAGGAGGGCGGGTTTGGAATGGATATGAGCAACACATTTCGAAGAACAACAGTTACAAAGGTGAGTAACCGTCTTTTCTTCTTCGAGTGCTTGCTCATATTGATTCCAATTAGGAGACTCACAAGCCTTACCTAGGTGGTGGGGTCGGAGTTAGATGTCGCAGAGTGAAGGACTGCTGAACCGAATGCCGCATCATCCCTGGACTGCTGCACTATGGCATAGTGGGAGGCGAAAGTGTGCACGGATGACCAAGTCGCTGCCCTGCAGATCTCCTGTATGGGCACATGAGCCAGAAAGGCGGAGGACGAAGCTTGAGCCCGAGTGGAATGGGCAGTGAGTCGTGTAGCTGGGACACCAGCCAAGTCATAACATGCACGGATGCATGAGGTAATCCAAGACGAGATTCGCTGTGAAGAGACCGGGAGGCCTTTCATCCGGTTTGCCACCGCTACGAACAGTCGGGACATCTTTCTGAACAGCTTCGTTCGTTCGATGTAAAAGGCAAGAGCCCTGTGGATGTCTAGGGAATGTAGCTATTGTTCCCGTCGCGAAGCGTGTGGCTTCAGGAAGAAGACCGGGAGGAAGATGTCTTGGTTAACATGAAAGGCAGACACCACCTTAGGGAGGAAGGCGGGGTGTAGTCGCAGCTGTACCTTGTCCTTATGGAACACCGTATACGGTGGGTCCGATGTGAGGGCCCGAAGTTCCGAGACTCGCCGATGTGATAGCGATGAGGAAAGCTGTTTTCCAGGACAGGTACAGAAGTGAGCAGGTGGCCATCGGTTCGAAAGGGGCACCCATGAGTCTAAATAGGATTAGGTTGAGGTCCCACGTAGGGGCCAGATGACGACTTTGTGGGTACAGGCGTTCCAAACCCTTGAGGAACCTGCTGACCGTGGGATTGGAGAAGACCGAGCGCCCGTTCTCATCCAGGTGGAAGGCTGAAATCGCTGCTAGGTGTACTCTGATAGATGAGACAGCTAGGCCTTGCTGTTTCAGGGACCACAGATAGTCTAGGATGGTAGTTACTGGCACCTCCAGAGGGATAGTATTACTCAGAGCACACCAGCAGGAGAAGCGTTTCCATTTGGCCAGGTATGTGGACCTAGTGGAGGGCTTTCTGCTCCCCAAGAGCACTTGCTGCACGGAACTGGAGCAACGCCGCTTAGATTGAGTCAGCCATGCAGCATCCACGCTGTGAGGTGGAGGGACTGCAGGTCCGGATGACATAACCTGCCGTGTTCCTGAGTGATCAGGTCCTGCCACAATGGTAGAGGAATTGGTTCAGTCACCGACAGATCGAGGAGTGTGATGTACCAGTGTTGTCTGGGCCACGCTGGAGCGATCAAGATTAAGCGGGCCTTGTCTCTGCGTAACTTCAGAAGGACCTTGTGGACCAATGGAAATGGAGGGAAGGCATAGAGCAGGTGGTCTTCCCATGGTATCAGGAAGGCGTCTGACAGGGATCCCGGGGAGCAACCCTGGAGAGAACAGAACATCTGGCACTTCCGATTCTCGTGAGAGGCGAAAAGGTCTATGTGAGGAAATCCCCACCTCCGGAAAACAGAATGGATAACGTCCGGATGTATCGACTACTCGTGAGCAAGGCAGGACCTGCTGAGGCGATCTGCCATGGTGTTCTGGACTCCTGGGAGAAACGATGCCACCAGGTCGATTGAGTGGGCTATGCAAAATTCCCAGAGATGTATGGCTTCCTGACAGAGGAGGGTTGACTGCGCTCCGCCTTGCTTGTTGATGTAAAACATGGCCGTTGCGTTGTCTGTGAAGATCATGACACAACAGCCCTGCAGATGTTCGCGAAATACCTGACATGCCAGTCGAACTGCTCTCAGCTCTCTGAGGTTGATGTGCAGGGTTATTTCTTGCACGGACCAAAGACCTTGAGTGCGAAGGTCCGCAAGGTGAGCGCCCCAGCCGAGAGATGACGCATCCGTGGTGAGGACTAGAGAGGGCTGTGGGGCATGGAATGGCATCCCCCCACAAACAAGGCTGGGGTTTAGCCACCAACCCAGAGAGGATAAGACCTCCGTTGGTATCGTGAGTACCATGTCCAAACTGTCCCGGCCTGGACGGTACACCGACGAGAGCCAGATCTGAAGCGGGCGGAGGTGTAGTCTGGCATGTCTGGTCACGAAGGTGCAGGACGGCATGTGGCCCAGATAACCGAGGCACATGCGCGCTGTTGAGGTCGGGAAGCTTTGGAGGCCGTGGATAATGGTCATCATGGACTGGAAGCGGGCCTGCGGTAGGCACGCCCTGGCGAGATTCAAGTCCAGGACTGCCCCAATGAAGTCTATTCTTTGGGTTGGCTCCAAAGTGGACTTTTCGGCGTTGAGCAGCAGGCCCAGTTGCCTGAAGCAGTTCATGACGAACCGAACACGAGACCTGTAGCTCGAACCGACCCCGAATGAGCCAGTCGTCGAGGTATGGAAACACTTGTGTTGGTATCACTAGGCATAGCTGCCAGGTAACTCGGGGGAGTGGAAGGCCGTAAGTGCCGATGAAACTCCTGCGCTCTGGGTCTAAGTGAGACACAGTGACTCCATCTTGTGAACTTTCACCTACTTCTATGCTAACTGCTTACATGCTGAAGCAGGCTGAAGCAGAAATGTAATGGTCAGTTTTTCTAGCAGACAGCTGTAGTTTCGCTCACACAGTAGAGATAAGGAAGGGGGAGGGAGAAGCCTCTACGTCTTAACCTGCGAAGGCCACAGATAAACAGATGAACAAGAACTTTTCTCACATACCAATGTAGTGCCTATTGTAACTGTCGTCTGGGAGGGAGGGGTAGAGGTGAAAACAGACAAAGCCTGCACAGAAACTGCTTGGAATATAAAAAGGGACACTTGCTTATATGTGCTGCGTTTGATTTGAGACATGTCTCCTAGTGCCTATTCAGAGCTCTTGAATAAAGTTGGTTTGTTTCTCCACCCCTGGTGTGTTCATTAGTGCGAAGCACACCGGGCAACTAACCCCGCTGTTGCCCCCTCGGACCCTTTGAGCCGGCAACAGTTTTGGCGTCCCTGGGTGGGCTTGAGGCTGAAATTTAGCCTTGCCCGGATCCCTCCTGGCGGCCGACGGATTACAGCGACAACTGACGCCCAGCGCGCACCGGTGACTTCATCGGGGGCCTCCGCAGAGACGTGGTTTGCTCGACCCGGAGGGCACAATGGTGCAACGCACTCGAGTAGTGGAGAAGCAGTTGGGGGTGACGGTGAAGAACCGGACCCTTGGATAAGGTAGGAACAGTCCAGTGGGGACTTTACCTGTTTTGACCTGGGGACACCCAGTGTCTCCCTAGAGTATGGAGCAGGGACAGAGTACAGCCGGCAGGGTACAGTGTACACCCTTAGAATGCATTCTGGTGAACTGGAAAGTGTTTGGATCGGACCAGTTGATTAAAAGTAAATTGAAAAGGTTCTGTACAGTTGATTGGCCTCAATATCAGCTAGAGTGCCAAGAAAGGTGGCCACCGGAAGGATCACTTAATTACAACACGATCCTTCAGTTACTTTTGTTTTGTCAGAGAACAGGTAAATGGAATGAACATCTCTATGCTTATACGTTTATGGTGTTAAGAAATAGGATTGATATTTTGCACAAGTGCCATTTGACTCCGACAGACTCGGTAGTACCTGCTGCTAAACCCCAGAACCCTCCTACTGTTGTAATGGCATAATCAGTGTCCCCTTCGGCTCCAGAACCCCCACTGGCTCCAGAGAGTACCCCCTCGGTGGGATTGTATCCGTTGATTACTGAGAATGTGGTAGCCCGTCCAGGAACACAGGAGTGTGCAGCCCAGATTGTGCCAGTGTTCTCTCATGTGCCTTTTAACCCAGTGCACCTAGCTGCCTTTAAGGCAGAAGCAGGGGAATTCTCCACGAATCCAAGCAAGTTTATTTCAATCTTTGAAGGGTGTCTAGCTAGTCATAAGCCTGACTGGGATGATTGTAATATACTTATGAGAACCTTGTTGTCTGAGGTGGAGCGGAATCAGGTTATAGCTAAGGCTAAGGAGGAAGCACAGAGAAGGCATTTAAGGTTTAAAAAGGAAAGCTATTGGACACCAGAGGTTGTACCAAGTGGAATCCTCAAAAGTGAGTGTGCTCATCCTGGTTTGTTGCTTCAAAGCTCTGTATAAAAGTTATGTTACTGAAAGGGTGTATAATGGCAATGTGTATGTGTTCATTGTTGGGAAAAGGTGTATGAGTGAAGAGTGGAAGGTTCCTTTGTAAGTTAGAAGAAGCCAAGAAAGGGAAAAGGAAAAAAAGAACAGAATGAGTTAACTGGAAAATATAGCTAGCAAGCTCAGTCATGCTGGCCCTATCCAAGGACATTGTTCACAGCTAAGACTTGGCTGACAACCAAGAGAAAGGGGGGCCTGAATGTGCCCAAGCAACTGTGAAATCTGCAAAACACTGCCAGGCATAATGAGGACAACAGAAGGGTTAAAAAGCAGCTTTGCCGGACAGTATTGGCCCAGGGATTTAAAAATTCCCCCACTTTGTTCGGCCAGGCTCTGGCCAGAGACTTGGAGGAGTGGGACAATGAAGACAAAGCCTGCCTTCTGCAATATGTAGATGATTTTCTAATTGCTGCTGTGGGTCTAATCCCTTGTCTTAAAGCTACTGTGAGTCTCCTGAACTTTGTTGGACTCCGAGGATACAGGGTAGCTCGAAGCAAAGCTCAAATTGCACTCTCTGAAGTACAGTATCTGGGATTTCACATCAGGCAGGGAGAGAGAAGACTCTCAAATGACAGAAAGAAGGCTATCTGCCAAGTTCCTATCCCTAGCAACCGTAAACGGCTTAGAGCATTTTTGGGCATGGCAGGCTTTTGCAGAATATGGATCCCAGAGTTTGGACTGTGGGCAAAACCTCTGTATGAATGTGTTAAGGGAGCGGATCATGACCCCTTTCACTGGTCCCCAGAAGTGGACAGGGCATTTAAAATCTTGATAAGGAAGCTGATGGAAGCCCCAGCCCTGGGTCTGCCAGATGTCTCTAAGGGTATGTCTTCACTACCCGCTGATCCGGCGGGTAGCAATCGGTCTATCGGGGATCGACTTACCGTGTCTCGTGAGGACGCGGTAAAATCGATCCCTGATCGCTCTGCCGTCGACTCCGGAAATCCACCTCAGCAAGAGGCGGCAGCGGAGTCGGCGGCAGCGCGGCAGCGGTTGACTTTCCCCCGTCCTCACCGCCAGGTAAGCCGACTTAAAATACGCAACTTCAGCTACGGTATTCACGTAGCTGAAGTTGCGTATCTTAGGTCGGAACCCCGCTGTAGTGTAGACCTAGCCTAAGCCATTCCAACTGTATGTGCATGAAAGGAAAGGGATAGCCCTGGGAGTGCTTACTCAGTTATTAGGTGCCTGGAAATGTCCCGTAGCCTACTTTTCTAAACAACTGGATCAAGTTTCAAAGGGTTGGCCAGCATGCTTGAGGGCGGTCGCAGCCACTGCCCTAGTGCTTGGGGAAGCTGAAAAACTGACACTGGGAGGAACTGTGCAAGTGTATATTCCCCATATGGTCCAAGCCCTGTTGGATACTAAGGGTGGTCTCTGGCTCACACAGGCTCGAGTTGCTCGGTACCAGGCAAAACTGTTCGAGAATCCTGAAGTTACCCTGCAAACCTGTCCCTCCCTTAATCCAGCTACCCTGCTACCAGAAACAGAAAAGCAGGAACATGACTGTCTGGAAATCATAGATGCCCACTACTCTAGCCGCCCAGATTTAAAAGATCAACCACTCCCAAATGCTGACTTGGAATGGTATACCGATGGCAGTAGTACTGTTGTAGATGGGCAAAGGAGGGCGGGTTATGCTGTTGTGTCTCTCCATGATACCATGGAAGCTGAGAGTTTACCTGCTGGGACATCTGCCCAACTTGCTGAACTAGTGGTCCTGACTCGTGCACTCGAGCTGGCAAAAGACAAACGGGTTAATATCTTTACTGACTCAAAGTATGCTTTTGGGGTATTGCATGCTCACGCTGGTTTGTGGAGGCAAAGAGGGATGCTAACAGCCCAAGGTTCTCCGGTTAAGCATGGGTCTCAAATTCTGCGGCTGTTAGAAGCGGTACAACTCCCTGCAGCAGTAGCAGTGGTACATTGAAAAGCCCATCAAAGGGAAGATCAAGATGTAACCAAGGGCAATGCCAGAGCAGACAGGGAAGCCAAGCGCACTGCTACCCTGAAGTCACCAACAGAGGAGAATGCCCAAATGCATGCCCTCATCCCACCAGTAGGTGAGCTTGCAGCTCGTCAGTACTCCCATGATGACAGAAACCTGGTTGACAGGCTTGGTCTCCAGGAAAAGGAGGGATGGCTTTATTCCACAGAGGGAAAAATCCTCTTGCCCAAGGGCCTAATCCGACCGGTGTTGCAGAAACTGCATCAAATCACACACGCAGGCAGAGAGGCTCTTACTCAGCTTATGAATAAGTATTTTCTAACCTCTGGACTTAAACCCCTAGCATCACAGGTACAGGCTGAATGTTTAATCTGCCAAAAGAACAACCCTCGACCAGGAGTAGCAGTGTTGCCAGCCACTCTGGAACCTACCCCAGGCCCAGGATTGGTGTGGCAAATAGACTTTACTGAGTTTCCCAGGACCCAAGGGTACAGGTACCTCCTCGTCTTGGTGGATCGATTCAGTGGATGGCCTGAGGCCTTCCCATGTCGTAACAACACTGCCAAAACAGTGGCTCTTAAGTTTGTCAAGGAGATCATTCCTCGCTTCGGACTCCCCCAGTGGATGGAATCTGATAACGGAACACACTTCACATCTCAAGTTGTTCAAAAGATATCAAGTGCTCTGCAAATCCCCTGGAAGCTCCACACAACATGGCGACCACAAGCCAGTGGAGTAGTGGAACGCACAAATCAGACACTCAAGCGACACCTCTCAAAGGTCTGTCAGGAGGCCTCTCTTAAGTGCCCTGATGCTTTGCCCTTTGTGTTACTCCGCATTCGTGCTCTCCCCAAGGGCAGGTTAGGGCTTAGTCCCTTCGAGATTATGTTTGGAAGGGCATGGCCTCTGAATGGTACACCGGTTCTGGCAGGGGAGTGGGAGATGGGGTGTGGTTTTTTGTCTCAGTACATGTGCTCTTTGTCTGCTGTTCTTTCTTCTCTTCACAGATACACCAAAGATTCACAGCCTCTTCTGCTGGATGCCCTGGTCCACTCCTTGCAGCCAGGTGATTCTGTACTCGTTCGGACCTGGAAGGACGAACCTCTCCAAGAGAAGTGGAAGGGACCCCACACCGTCCTGCTTGTTTCCCACACAGCGGCAAAGGTCGAAGGACACAAGAACTGGATTCATCACTCTCGACTGAAAGCAGTACCCACTCCTGAACAGTGGACTGTCCAGCCTGCAGAGAAGACTGCCAGTGACGATTTGGGACTTAAGCTGTTATTCAAAAGACAGTAAGGGTCGTTGGGAATGCTTTGTGATATCTCTGAACAGCCACAGCACACTCCCCGCAAGAACCCTGAGCATTGGTTCTATCTATTCACAGAAGGCCAACCTGGTCCTTTTATTTTTTTGATTTGTTTGGTGTCAATAATTCTTATCTTCTGGGCATTTGGGTTGTTGTAATCACAATATGGGTTCAGGTTTAGGGTCTCTCACTGTTCCTTTACTAAATGCCACCGGTTGGCAAACCGACGCTGCATTCTTTGTCCTTTCCCCACAAGCCACCCTACAGGATCTACAAGGTAACAATGGAAAGGCTAGTTATGGTGAAGCATTCTGGGTTTGTGGTAACAGTGCCTATAAATGGCATGGTATATGGTTGGCATGGTAGCTGTTACAAAGGCTATCTCGCTCCTCCCCTCCGTGTTCTCACCCATGCTCCCTCAGGTCGCCCTAGGTACTATCAGCCCTTGAGAGCTACCACTGAACCCATCGGAGAAGGAGATAGGTTTGGGATGATATTCCTCCCTACCTATGGGGTGGGACGGCTAACCCAACTCTACAGAAGACTGTCTAAATTTCTCACTCAGTTTGCCAATGATACCCTGGCCATAGAAAAAAGCATAAGTTCTGAGCTGTACCAGCTTCGACTGCTGGCTTTGCCAAACCACCAGGCCCTAGATTATATGTTAGCCTCACAGGGTGGGGTCTGTGCCCTTATTGGAGAAGAATGTTGTACCTATGTCCCAGTGTTTTCACAGGATATTAACAAGCATATCTTGTCAGCCGAACAGGCCTTGAACCAGTGGAAGGCCCAGGAAGGGGAACTCACTATTTTTGATTCCCTTTGGGGTTGGTTACCTGGTCTAAGGGGACTAGGGGGAGGCATTGTTCACATCTTGCTCACAGGTGTTGTGATATGTTTTGTCCTTTTCCTTTTGCTCGCTTGCTGTAAAGTGCTCAAATGTAAGATTTGTACCTCCCATTCCCCAGAGGTTCCTTTATATTCTCTCATTAATGATCCCAACTGCATGGAGCTTAATCGCATTTTGTCGTTAGAGTATGAGAAAACTCTGCCAAAGGTTTGTTGAGTGTTCTCAAAGGAGGGATTGTTGGTGTCACTAGGCATAGCTACCAGGTAACTCGGGGGAGTGGAAGGCCATAAATGCCGATGAAACTCCTGCGCTCTGGGTCTAAGTGAGCCACAGTGACTCCATCTTGTGAACTTTCACCTACTTCTATGCTAACTGCTTACATGCTGGAGCAGGCTGAAGCAGAAATGTAATGGTCAGCATTTCTAGCAGACAGCTGTAGTTTCGCTCACAAACACAGTAGAGATAAGGAAGTGGGAGGGAGAAGCCTCTACGTCTTAACCTGCGAAGGCCACAGATAGACAGATGAACAAGAACTTTTCTCACATACCAATGTAGTGCCTATAGTAACTGTTGTCTGGGAGGGAGGGGTAGGGGTGAAAACAGACAAAGCCTGCACAGAAACTGCTTGGAATATAAAAAGGGACACTTGCTTATATGTGCTGCGCTTGATTTGAGACATGTTGGTCTCCTAGTGCCTATTCAGAGCTCTTGAATAAAGTTGGTTTGTTTCTCCACCCCTGGTGTGTTCATTAGTGCGAAGCACACCGGGCAACGAACCCCGCTGTTGCCCCCTTGGGCCCTTTGAGCCGGCAACACTTGGATTTGATGTTTGCGGAGCCAGGCCGCTACGACAGCCATGCATTTTGTGAAGACCCTTGGTGCTGTGGACAGGCCGAAGGGGAGGACCATAAATTGGAAGTGCTGCTGTCCGACCACAAAGCAAAGGAACCGCCTGTGAGGTGGGTAAATCGCTATGTGGAAGTATGCGTCCTTCATGTCGAGGGCGGCGTACCAGTCTCCAGGATCAAGGGAAGGAATAATGGTTCCCAGGGTAACCATGCGGAACTTCAACTTTACCATGAATTTGTTGAGTCCGCGCAGGTCTAGGATGGGCCGGAGTCCCCTCTTTGCCTTGGGAATTAGGAAGTAGCGGAAGTAAAAACCCCTGCCCCTCAAGTCCCTTGGTACCGCTTCCATCGCTCCGATAGATAGGAGCGCTTGTACCTCCTGTAAGAGGAGTTGCCCGTGAGAAGGGTCCCTGAAGAGGGATGGGGAGGGTGGGTGGGAAGGGGGGGGTGAAATAAATGGGAGATGCTATCCAGTTTCCACCGTGTGTAGGACCCAGCGTTCCGACGTTATGCGGGACCACGCAGGGAGGAAAGAGGAGAGGCGGTTGGAGAAAAGTAGGGAAGGATCCTGGGAGGAGACTGGTGCTCTGTCCTCGAGCGCAGCTTCAAAAGTTTTGTCTGGGCCCCGCTGATGGTCTAGGGGGCCCTTGAGTCTGGCCTGCTTGCGGACCAGATTGTCGCCGCCTATTGCCACGACCACGCCTTCTTGAGAAGTCGTGTCGTGGTCGAGGGTTAGGGTAAGTGCGCTGCAGCTGGGGTCAGAAGGGCCTGCGTTGTGTTACCGAGGTATGCATGCCCAAAGAGCGCATGGTGGCCTGGCTATCCTTCAGACTTTGCAGTCTGGGATCAGTTTTATCTGAAAAGAGCCCTTGGCCCTCAAAAGGTATGTCCTGAATAGTCTGCTGCAGTTCTGGTGGAAGGCCAGACATTTGCAGCCAGAAGATGCGTCGCATAGCTACTTCCGAGGCTAGTGGTCTAGCTGCCGAGTCAGCTGCGTCTAAGGATGCCTGCAGGGATGTCCTTGCCACCTTCTTGCCCTCTTCGAGCAAGGCCCCAAACTCATCCCTGGACTCCTGGGGAATCAACTCCTTGAATTTCCCCATCGAGTTCCAGGTGTTATAGTTATAACAACTCAGGAGAGCCTGCTGATTAGCTACCCTGAGCTGTAGGCCACCAGTTGAGTAGACTTTACGCCTGAACAGATCCAGGTGCCTAGCGTCCTTGGACTTAGGGGTGGGGGCTTGTTGGCCATGCCTCTCCATCTCGTTTACAGACTGTACAACGAGGGAGCAAGGTTGGGGGTGCACATACAAGTACTCATAATCTTTAGAGGGCACCATGTATTTCCTTTCCACCTCTCTGGATGTTGGAGGGATGGATGCTGGGGACTGCCAGATAGTGTTGGCATTAGACTGAATGGTCTTGATGAAGGGCAAAGCTACCCACGTGGGGGCATCAGCCGACAAGATGTCCACCACTGGGTCCTCAACTTCCGCTACCTCCTCCACCTGCAGATTCATATTCTGTGCCACCTACGAAGTAGGTCCTGGTGAGCACGAAGATCTATAGGTGGAGGGCCGGAGGAGGACATGCCTGCCACTGCCTCGTTAGGCAAGGATGAGGAGGACAATCCCTGGACTAGTGGGTCCTGGGGAAGGTCAGGTTGAGGAGGGTCCGGTTGCCCTAGGTCTACATCCGTAGGGGCATCAGCCTGTTGAGGCGGTAGGGTGGTTGTCTCAGAGGGTACTGGGGGAGGACGGCTAACAGTTGCCTCAGGCACCCGAGGCTCCGAATGAGCCGAGCGAGAAGCTCCTGAGGGGCCACCTTGGGCTTGGTGGTATGCCCAGGGGGTCCAGAAGGACCATTGTGGGGGACCCTGGTCGGGATCCTGGCCTTCATCCAGTCCCTGGCTAGCGACATCCGCATCCTGGCCATGGACCTCATAGGCACTCTCCGCTTGGGATGATGCCGAATTCTGACGAGAAGTCCAAGGCGGTGCCGAACGCACTTGTTGCATTGAAGTGTCGTGGTCTACTGGTCTGCGCCTGGGAACTGGGGACCAGTGCCAGTGTCCCAAGCGGTACCGCGATCAGGAGCGGGACCGCCAGTCATAATGGTGCCGGGAGGTCGATCTAGATCTAGACGAGGACCGACGGTGGAGGTGGTGCTGTGACCGGCTGCGCGACGAGCGGTGCCGGGATTGGTGCCAGGAGGTGGATCGGTACCGATCGTACCAGGAAGGAGACCTTCGGGAGGTGGAATGGTGCCGCGAGTACGACCGGCACCGAGATGGAGATTGGTGCCGGGACTGAGAGCGGCGCCTCGACCGGGACCATCTGCAGGACCGAGATCGAGACCGTGACCGAGAGCGGTGCCGAGTTGTTCCACCCTGCGATGGAGGTCGCATGAAGGCAGGCTTCCCTATGGATGGGACAGTCCGCACCAGTGGTGCCGGAGGGTGAGATGGTCCAGGCTCAGTCAGAGCTATCAGGTCGCAAGCAGTGGAGAAGGTATCCGGAGTGGACAGTAGGCCCAGCTCAACCACGGTGTGCACCGGGGAGCTTATCTGCACCGGACTCAACGGCACTTGGGGCGCTGGAATCAACGGTGCCGGAGTTGGCACCTTTATATGGTCCGGCATGGGCCGTTACTCCACTGAGGCCAGAGGCGGTGCTTGCAACTGTGAAGGAGCAACAGGTGGTTTGTGCTGCTTCTTGGGCCATGGGGACTGCGAGCGGTGCCGTGTCTGTATCAGTGCCGGAGACGTCCGGTGCCGAGGGACCTTGCTGGTGCTGGGTCGCTCCGGTGCCGGAGGCATGCTTCGAACCGACGGTGCCTGTTCTGCGCGAGGTGCCGAGGGCACTGGACTAACTGCTGCCTCCATCAGGAGCTGTTTTAGACGGAAGTCCTGCTCCTTTTTTGTCCGAGGCTTGAAAGCCTTGCAAATGCGGCACTTATCAGGCTGATGAGATTCCCCCAGGCACTTCAAACAGGAGTCGTGGGGATCTCCAATAGGCATCGGCTTGAGACAGGCCGAGCAAGGTTTGAAACCCGGAGACTTGGGCATGAGCCCTGGTACCGGGCGGAGGAACGGGGATAAACTCCGTTTCCTCAACTTATATACACTATATACACTATATCTCCAAAAATCAATAAGAACTACTCTAAACTTACTAAACTGATAAACTACACTAAAGAACTATCTATAATACAATGAGTAAGCTAGGGATGTGGAGGTCAGCTATGCCGCTCTCCACAGTTCCAACGACCGTCACGGGCGGTAAGAAGGAACTGAGGGGGCGCTGGGTCGGCAGGGGCATATATCCGGCGCCATAAGGGCGCCACTCCAGGGGGCGCCTCAGCCGACCCACCGAGAGTTGCTAGGGTAAAAATCTTCCGACGATCGTGCACGCAGCGCGTGCACACCTAATTGGAATCGATATGAGCAAGCACTCGAAGAAGAATAGCAATTTTCAATAGCATCTAATCTTTATTTACATAGACCACATTGTACAATCTTATAATGCCAGGTCCTGTAGGGTTGTTAACAAATTACATCATTATGTAAAGAGGAACAACAGAATAAACCGAAGTCTTAACTACAGAAGTATCCTCTTCCTTAGAGATTGATTCCTCATGCTTGGATCCTTATCTGTGTTCTACTACCGACATGTAAATGTACAGCTCATAGGCCCAACATTCTTGGCAATGGTTCTGATGCCAGTGGCAGATTATATAGTTTGAAATTATTTTAAGCAATGTTCACTAAGCAATGTTTATACCTGCACACTGTCAAGCAATTGCAAAAAGCTCTTTATCAAAGGCCGGTGAGCATTCTATTCCACACTGGTTGTGAAACTGTGCCATTAGTATCTCAGCTTTTCTCCAGTGAACAGAAAAGGTCTGTACAAGAAAGAATTCAAAGGATATACCCTTCACAGTTAGACTATGAAATGGTGAGTATCTGAAAGAGTTCTGTGTAAATCACCCACACTACAAGAGGAGTATCTATGGGACCATGGGTTCATATCCCATTCTACCACCAGAATATGCAAGCATGGAAATAATACAGTCTTACCTTCTGATTAACACCAAGATTTTCTTATCAGATGAAGAGCTTACATACAGGAGACAGTCATCCAGCAAGCACAGGAGTTGCATTTTTTCGGGGCGGGGGTTGAAAAGCAAAAGACAGGTTGCCTGATACATCACTCCCTTATTCCAATATGGCTTCAGTGATTTCAGTGAGCTACATCACTGTAAAACCTTTGTAACAGAGTAAAGGATCAGGTCCAGGATCTAAAAGTGCTATGAGTTCCTTTCTCTCTCTTTTCTGTTACTGGCAAGATATCACTGGACTGTTCTCTCTCCTAAATGTTAGTACCTGTAGCATCCACTCCTAGTAAATCTTCCATTGCTAGAAATGCTTCCCTCTCCCCCGCTTTAAAATTATCATCCTTCATGTGCACTATCAGCCAGGTGGATTCTCAAAAGATCGCAGCTTCCATTTCAGCACCAAAATAAGTGACCAGATTTTCAATAGATTTAAGGATATTGGATGCTGAACTCCTTTGAAAAATCTGGCTGTTAAGTGTCACAATGGGAGCTGCTGAATGCGGAGTTATTTGGGGAAAAAATGGTCCTTATTAAAGTTTACTAAATAAAAGGTGAATTCTTTTGAAATTTTGGCCCCAGTTGTTGATGCTAAGCATTTGAAAACCTGGCCTTTTGAAACCAAATTGTCACATATATAATTTACATCTAAAATCCCCAGTCCAACAGCTAATATATCATACTTATCTATAAAAGATACGGAAAAATCCAAGGTGTTCCTAACTATTATGTAAGTGAAATAGGTCATATCATTAGTGGATTTCCAAACTGTTTAGGCAGTTTACTTTTTGTCATTAGGGTGTTAACTATGAACCAGAAATCATGCTTTGTAATTGCCTGTAGAGCTCAAGTTATGTATGGATGGGAAATATTTAACTGATTCAGAAGCAATCTATAAAATGGGAGATATGAAGTATACAAATAGATCATTGGTTTCAGAGTAGCAGCCTTATCAGTCTGTATCCGCAAAAAGAACAGGAGTACTTGTGGCACCTTAGAGACTAACAAATTTATTTGAGCATAAGCTTTCGTGGGCTACAGCCTACTTCATCGGATGCATAGAATGGAACATATAGTAAGGATATATATATATATACACACACACACATACAGAGAACATGAAAAGGTGGGAGTTGTTCTACCAACTCTACGAGGCTAATTAATTAAGATAAGCAATTATCAACAGGAGAAAAAAAAGAAAAAACTTTCGTAGTGATAAACAAGATGACCCATTTCAGACAGTTTGACAAGAAGGTGTGAGGATACTTAACATGGGGAAATAGATTCAATGTGTGTAATAGCTCAGCCATTCCCAGTCTCTATTCAAGCCTAAATTGATGGTATCTAGTTTGCATATTAATTCAAGTTTTTTTTCTCCTGCTGATAACTGCTCATCTTAATTAATTAGCCTCTTAGAGTTGGTAGGGCAACTCCCACCTTTTCATGTTCTCTGTATGTGTATATATATAACTCCTCACTATATGTTCCATTCTATGCATCCGATGAAGTGGGCTGTAGCCCACAAAAGCTTATGTTCAAATAAATTTGTTAGTCTCTAAGGTGCCATAAGTACTCCTGTTTTTTAAATAGATCATTGCTGTCTAGGGAATCATGAAGTAAAGTGCTGCCAATAGAAAACTTTACAGGGTTGGAGGGAAGTTTTTCTTTCTTTCTGAATTAACTGATTTAGGTCCCTTTGAATTACGGGCTCTCATAGCTAGCAGGAATTCCAGCTTGGAAAGGTTGTTCATATCTTGAGGATGCATTGCTGAATGGAGGTTTCTTTGTAAAAGGATTGCTATGGGGGAGGGAGGAAGGCATGTATAGAACTCTTTTGCAACAGGGCCCTAGCACTACTTCCTCACCAGTGGAAGCAGGAGGTATGATGATCCCCTGACTGACTGCTCTTGTGAGATCTCATTGCTAAGTTTGTAAGCTCCTGGCATTCAGATAGGCATCCAAACTTTTGAGGACATCTCCAGGCGTGGCAAGTGTTATGCAAATCACATGACACATGCAGCTGTTCCCTTTAGCCCTGATATTGCACATCCCCACTGGAATCTTGCAGTCATCAGAGATACAGTGAATTGATGGGCTTTCCCCTGTAAATTGTCCACTAGACAGCCAGGAAGCCAACTACCTCTCCTCTCCGCAATGGAGCCATTGTGGGAAAGAAGAGAGAGAGAGAGCAGTATAGAAATTTTGGGAGTGGGGCAGGGGACTCTATGGAAGAAAACCTCTAAACTTGGGAGAAAAATTTTGGGTACAGCCAGGTGTAAGGGGAAAGTGTAAAGGTGAGATGGATGAAAGACAACACTAAGACAAGTTGGAGAGGGATTACAGTCAGGGAGGAAGATTTGTGGCCAATTCTGGGAGGGCCAATACAGAGGAAGAGCTGAAGGGTCCTATGTACATCAGAGTTAGGCACAAGAAAGTGTTCGTGTGTGAAAGAGGATTCCTGTGAAAGGAAATAGACCAGCTGGGGATTGCTGGAGGGCATGCCCCCAGATGACCACTTGATCACTCACATCCATGAAGAGTTTCACAATGGGAAGTACACTGTTCTTTGCAATTCTGTGCATCTAAGGCTAGGTCTACACTACGGGGGGGGGTGTCGACCTAAGATACGCAACTTCAGCTACGTGAATAGCGTAGCTGAAGTTGCGTATTTTAGGTCGACTTACCTGGCTGTGAGGACGGCGGCGAGTTGACCGCTGCCGCGCCGCCGTCGACTCCGCTTCCGCCTCTTGCCGCGGTGGATTTCTGGAGTCGACGGAAGAGCCATCGGGGATAGATTTTATCGTGTCTTCACTAGACGCGATAAGTCGATCCCCAATAGATCGATTGCTACCCGCCAATTCGGCGGGTAGTGAAGACGTGCCCTAAGCCTGTGAGTTTTCCCTACAAATCTTGAGGTGGGAAAATTAACAGCTCCTGTGTTAAATTATCAGGAAACTGTGGGCAACATACGTGCAACAAGGGCCCTGTGCTTTGGGGTTCATTTTATCTCACTGGTCCAACAAAATTCAAGTTTGTTGATTTTTAGGCACGCTGCAAGGTCTGTCTATTCAGAAGCTTTTGCTTGGGGTGGGGTTTGGGATTCTTTTCTGGGATGAAGATTTAGAGCCCTTTAATTGATTGAGTCAGTTCTCTTTTATTTAATTAATCTATTCATAGCCTTAATACACACTTTTAGCATTTCATCAGCACATTTTATAAGTAAATCATTTACTTAGTATATACTATGTTTCCTGCAAGAAAATCTTAAACTAAAGACCTGAATATTCTCCAATTCAGCAAAGGTTGAAGCAAATACTGGAATTAAAAAGCAGCCAAACCCTCAGCTAGAGGAAATGAATTACTTCAAAGCTAATCAGACAATGGAAGGCTAGGATTTATTTGAGAGATTGAGATTACAATAATTGATTGTACTAAAAATCAAGCCCCTTAAGTAAAGTTCACAAAAGGATTTTCTTTAGTTTAAACTTTATAATGTTATCATTCTATTGCAAACATTTGATTTTATATATTCTGATCATTATAGAAATTCAAATTCTAAATATCTGCAGTGCCCTGAGCACTGACTTTGCATAACAAGAAAATAATAATAAAACAATTATACATATGCTGGAGTTCTTACTCAGTTCACATTAGTCCATTTTATACATACCTCAGATTATCATACTTTTTGCAGGATCATCGTATGTCAGATTATTAAACTGCAGATAATGCACTCATAGTTCAACCTCCGTTTAAAAACATTTAAATCTATTTGAAAATAGCAGACACACATCTAAAAATTCTGACATGTGTCCATGTCTCAAACTCTTCTAGAAAAGATACTGGAATTCTTGGGAATTTAGTACAATAGTATCAAAGACCTAGTCTCAGTTCCCAGCTTTTCCATAGAGTTCCTTCTACTTACACCTTTAAAAACAGATTTCCTCTGTGATCATGGGCAAGTTACTTGGGCCAGATTTTTCAATGTTTATCACTTGAGACCCCCACCCCCTTGGGTCTGATTTAAAGAACTCTACAATTCTAATTGGAATCAAGGGAAATAGTAGGTGCTCAGTACTTCTGAAAGCCAAGATGGCAGAATCAGGTCTTACAGCACAATATGCATTTTCCACACTAATCACGTATCACCAAATAAGCACACACCCTACCCTGATAATGGTGGTATACATGCTTAGATATTGTATATAGGTATGATATCCAGGAGTGCTAGTAAGAAACTGGTATTTGTGCCCTGACCCCAGTCACACAAAATGGTTCAAGTTTACAAAAGAGTACAACTTCTATTATATGTTTGCAGGCTTTTTTTGCTCACTTATAATATAAAAATAAAAATAAATCCCAAAATTAAAAATCAAAACATTTCATTCTGAAACTATCAAAATGGAATGCTTTAGCATTGTCAGAACATTTTCCTAGTTTTCTTCTGAACAAAATTCCAGTGAAAATCAACTCAATCTGAAGTGTTTTAATTTAGATAGAAATTCATATTCCAACAGAAAACAGTTCCATAGAAATTTCTTCACCGAGCTCTAAATCCAATTTCCCAATACAGACCCAAATCCTGTTTTTTATTGATAAAATAAAATAGTTGAGTATATCATTTTAATAAATTAGTGCCTAATATTTAGCTATATTTTAATTGCACTTTAGACAATCCTTTTCAGTGAACAAGCCATTTTTAAAGAAGGTTTTTTTAACTAAAATGTTACGCGTGTAAGGGCAAGGATTAAAGCTCTTAAGAGCAGTCCTAATGCATTAGGATTTGTGAACAATTTCTAGGTTTAAGGGGAAATACACATTGCAATAGAGAAATCAATACAGCATTTAAAATAAATTTCCTATTGCTGAACTTCAGTGAAGCCTGATATTGATTCTGCATGATTTATATGAATTCTCTTATACATTAAAATATGAAACAAACAATGTACAGTAAAAAACCCAGAGAATAAGGATATTTGGTAGAACTTTTATGACCTAGTTCCAGTAGTTGCACTGCAGCAGTTGAACTACTTAAGCATTTAAAGTTAAGCATATGCTGTATTGGAGTCTACACCAGTGTGTTGATTTGAGGCCAGATCCAGGAACCTTTGCTCATGCAAATAGCCCCATGACTCCCTGTGAAATAAATGGGCTGCTCATGTGAGTACAGAATGTGTGTGTGTGTGCACGTGAGCGCATGCGCAAAATTGGGCCCCCGTATTTTAGGATGGAGACAAAATGGATAGAACTATTTAAAGGAAGACTCTAGAGGGATGAGATGTGTGACAGAATCCCCAGGGTGCAGACTGGAACTGTGGGACTGCTGTACCCCCTTAACTCTCTCCAGCCTGGGCTGTCTCTCACAATGCCTTGCTAGTGACCAGCAGCAAACCCCTCCAGGCGCTGTTATCACTCAGCACAACCGCATGTGGAGCCCCACACCCAGATAGATTGCATGAATGCTCCCAGAGCCACTCAGGAATCACACAGGGAAAGGCACCAGACAAATCCCCCCAGCTCCCAGCCTTGTACCTCAGGAATATACAGTCTTACACTGCTCAAGATGAGCAATGCAGATTCATTAATTGGTTCACCACTTCATCAATTGAAAGTGGATATACACCGGCCTTTGCAAAACCTGAACAGATTTACCACACACTTCAAGCAATCTCACTGGTAAAGATAAACAGTTAAACAATTTTATTGACTACAAATGATAGATTTTAAGTAATATTCAGCAATTGACGTTTTGCCTGAGTTAGTTACCAAAAAGAAAAAAAAATATAAGCATGCAGTCTAAACTCTCAACCCTATTAGACTGGGCAACATCTAGAGTGAGCAGTTTTTCTCACCCCAATGGATACTGCAGTTCATAGTACATCAATTTCATCCTTGTAATCTGGGCCAGTCCCCTCAGTTGGAGTCTTCAGAGTGTCCTTGTTGCTTGAAGTGTAGGTGGGTGAAGGAGAAAAGCCCAGCATGTGGCCACTGTATCGGTTTTATATCCTCAGTCCTATGTGCCTGGGGAGCACAAGTCCAGGCATGTCTGGGGGCATATGAAAAGATCATATTGCTTATGTAAATCCATGGTACGCCAACATCTTGAATACTGCATGCAGATGTGGTCGCCACATCCCCAAAAAGATATATGTTGGAACTGGAAAAGGCTCAGAAAAGGGCAACAAAAATGATTAGAGGTATGGAACAGCTTCCGTATGAGGAGAGACTAATAAGACTGGGACTTTTCAGGTTGGAAAAAGAGATGACTAAGGGGGAATATGATAGAGGTCTATAAAATCATGACTGGTGTGGAGAAAGTAAATAAAGAAGTGTTATTTACTCCTTCTCATAACACAAGAACTACGGGTCACCAAATGAAATTAATAGGTAGCAGCTTTAAAACAAACAAAAGGAAGTATTTCTTCACACAGCGCACAGGGAACCCGTGAAACTCCTCGCCAGAGGATATTGCGAAGGTCAAGACTATAAGAGGTCTCAAAAGAGAACTAGATAAATTCATGGAGGATAGGTCCATGAATGGCTATTAACCAGGATGGGCAGGAATGGTGTCCCCAGCCTCTGTTTGCCAGAAGCTGGGAATGAGCGACATGGAATGGGTCACTTGATGATTACCCTTTGGGGCACCTGGCATTGGCCACTGTCAGAAGACAGGATACTAGGCTAGATAGGCTTTTGGTCTGACACAATATGGCTGTTCTTATCTTCTTATGCTGCAGTCAGTGTTTCAATGTCTAACTGATAAGGAGCCTAAATTTAATTTCAAAGAAGATTTAGGCTCTTGAGACAAAATCCCATTGGGATTTAGGCTTCTAAGTGCCCAAATAACTTCTGAAAATGAGGCTTAGGCTCCTAAATCAGTTAGGTGTTGCAACACTGAGCACATCAATGCCTTAATCTTTTTATTCCGCACTTACACATCCATAGTGCATATAATAATGTTTACCATTAAGAAGTCAGCATTTACCCAGTTTCCATACTTCTAGATTTGTGGTTTTAATCTGATGAACACCATACATTTCCCAGCAGAATGTTGTAAGTTCATTTAGTGTATTTAAAGTGCTTTGAGAGCCTTGGATGAAAAGCTGTATTGGGGTAAGTCTTGGCCAAGAAGGGAAAAATATATTTGTATATTTGGATTTAAATTCTAGAATTTGCACAATTCAAATATAGCTGATATGATAAACTTAATATTTGGCTTCCATATTGAAGTCTTCACTTGACAAAGGAGAAACTCTATAAGTTTGAAGAAAATCTGTTTAGTGTTTTAACGCTGCAATTTACATTGTTTGCACAGCCCTCTTTGAATATTCTCTCACTCTCACCCCTCCTCCAGAACATTTTACTCTATTGATCATGAACAGGTGTCACTTATTTATTGTAATATTCAGATTCAGAAAACAAATATGCCCAGAAGTTGAGAAACTCAAAGCCAGCTTCTGTGGAGTTACATCCATTTAGTGTGGGCTAAATATGCTGGTGCCCAGTCTACAATAATGTTAACTTACACACGTTGACTGTAAAGTGTAACCTTATGTAGTACTTTCTATTCCTGCTTTCCTTGTATAATATATCCTTAGCATATTCATTTGTGCTGTTAAATGTATGCAGCAAATTTACATAGCTTGATTTAATATTTCCATAGAAATCTTAGCTTTTTTAGGAATTTCCTGTATTTTTATGCTTAATTTTCCAACCTTAATTCTACACTGAATTTGGATTTTGAATCGAGTTATAACCACTTAATGCACTGATTTCTAATTATGCATATACATCTTTGTAATAATGAGCTGTATGTTATAGGAATGACACAATATTGACCATTTGTGGATTTTTCTTGGCTTTATTTTTCTTCCCATTGCAGCAGAATATTTGCAATACCTAGGCAATCATCTGTGAGCAGAGAGCAAAGCAGAAATCTTCCTTATGAATGTTCTCTCTTTCCTGAGTTTAAATCCTTTAACATTACTTTAACATAGTTTGTGTGTACGTTAATCATATCATTAATGTAATGACTGACAGATAGAAGTTAGTTTAATGGAGAGTTCAGGGTTCTTAAATCAAGACAGGCCTTTGGGTTCTCATGATTAATAGACCAATACCCAAGCCACATATGCTCTAACTAAAAAGCAAGAAGGCTAATGAGTTCATGCATCCGTTAAAAGAATTTTAAAATATGTGATGGCTTCCATTACAATGATCGCACACTATGCTAGCATTAATATATGAAAATGTGTTCATATTCAACATTCAAGAAAAAAAGCAGAGTCTAAGCAGGGATATTCACAATTCAGTCTTTAGGGCATCCAAAAAGTTCTGGAGATCTTTTTTTTTGTTTGTTTTTTAAAAGAGTGGGGTAAGGGAAGGGACCAGAAGATTAATTTGGATCCCTGCTCAGAATCTCAGACATGAAAGACTGTTTTTGGTTACTCAACAAAAAAATATGGTCCAGTATGGAAACTAGCAAAGTATAACTATTCTCATATGGAAAGCGGAAAAGCTATACCAGCATAAAGCACATTTATACCAATATAACTGTGTACATACACTATATTAGTTAAAAAAATTTCAGACCCAAGACCAAAATAAGATATGCTAGCCAGTACAAAAAAAAAAACAACAACAACAACAACAACAAAAACACACTACTTCAGCAACACTATTTATGTGGGTTAAGTTAGACACATTCGTCAGGTTTGTAGGATCAAAAGTTAAGGAGTGGAGTTAGGGACCTAAATAGCTTTATGAACCCCCTGTACAGTCTACAAATTCTAAGCATGGAGAGGAATTTTGGATGGCACAAGAATGTTTAATTAACAGTAACAAGATGAGATTGACAGAGCAAATGTTGGCTGAATATCAGGAAGATTTTCCTGATAATGAATCCTTTCAGGGTTCAAAAATATCCCCCAGGAAAATTGTGAAAGTGCCATAATCTATCTTTATATATTAAATTATAAAATTGGCAATAGGAAAGGGAACAACTGATTAGCTGATACAGTTTCAGCTGAGAGTAGCTAACCACAAACCTTTTTCCATTACCTTGTTATGTTTTATTGTTTGCTTGTCTATTGAAATATAGTCCAATTCCAGATTTTACTGGGTTCATAATTATGTAATAAATGTCAATATTAGGACTCCATTGGCAGTTACAAAAAGAAATTCTAGCTGCCAGGAGATTAAATGAATAAGGGCAAAAGTGTAAAACAGAAGTTACTTAAAATTCAACCCTGATTCAAGAAAGTATCTTTTTTCAGGAAAACATTTAGGTATGTGCTTAACTTTAAGCATATGCTTAACTCCCATTGAAGTTGAATATGACTTAAGCATGTCCTTAAAATTAAGGTCATGCATATGTGCTTTTCTGAATTAGGACATATTAAAAAGGGGTGGGAGGAGAATATTATAATATCTATCAAATATTTAGGTATTTACTTAAAATCTTTACTTAAAATCAATATTTACTTAAAATCTTTTTTAAATAAATCAGGAGAATTATAATAGAAAGAAATTACTCCACATTAATCGGTAAGAAATAAACACTGCTTATTCCACACCACATTAGATTTATTCAAACAAATGTTTCACGTTGCAAAGAAAAAAAAATCAAGTATCAAACCTCAATCTTTGCAACAAATATTGAGAACAATTACTCTTTGTGCAAAACTAGCAAAGTGTATAAATTAATTTACTGCACCAATGCCTGTAATTAATGTTTTCTCACTCTTCTCAGATTATATATATAGTACATTACACCTGTAATTTTCCCAGCGGTCATTTGTAATACATTACTGCAGTGATACTAGAAATGCACATGTTCTTATATTTGCTTCCTCTAAAAGAAAAGATTGTTTGTGCAATCTCAGGACTTGTTTCCCTGGGGGAGGGGGGGAAGATATATTCTTCAAAGTCTGTATGGACTTGGTAAAGAATTAACCAAACAAATACAAAAATGAAAGGGAGTGAGGAGTGTATTAGAAGGACATTCGCTACCTTCCCCACACTGCCAGGTAGATCCCGAGAGCCAACAAACTCAAAAGATGACTAAGGCATGGAGAAGCACGTGGGAGGACCCTACAACCATGTGGAGCCTTCTTGTAATCATGAGTCTTAGCAGATGTATAGATGTCCCCTTGTGCAGTTCTCAGTGCAGGATGAAAGCCAAAAACTTTAACTGGGGGATAAAATATGTTACTGGTTTGGCTAATGCAGTTTTAAAAATTGATTGGAGCTGTTGTGTAGACTGGGTTCAGGCAGCCATTTTAAAATAATCAGTTACAATACCATCTTAAGGTCTATTCCAGCCAGTTTTAAAACTCAATTGATTATAAAAAAAAAAATTATAATTTGCAAAATTTCCTTAGTGTAGACAGGCCTCATGAGTCCTTATAATGGCTTTATACCTCATCACGATCCACACTACCTTCTTGATCTGAACGACCACGTCATTCTTTATGTTCAGATTCCTCTTTGATATACATGGGTGCTCTCTCTCATGCATGCACACAGCCACACTTTCACAACCTGAAAAATAAAAAGGCTAAATAGCCTGGGAGGTCTCCCAGCTAAGAAAAACAAAAGACAAGAACAAGTGAAAGAAAAATCAGAGGAATAAGATAATAGGGAGATTGCAAACTCTTCACCATCTTCTGTATTCTTGCAGAGCAGGAGCAGTCCCTGCGGTCAGGGAGCCAGATGGTGCCGTTCTGCTGGCACACGATTTCTTGCTGGCAGGCTCCCTTCGGGTGCAAGGTAAGACTGATGAAAATGGCCTGATGGTTGGCCACTCCCCAATGAGATCAGGCTTGGAGCTTCCAAAACACCAGTCTTCTTCCCTAAGGTGGATTTTTAATCAAAAAACGAGGCTTCTCAGCCTTGTCCTTGATTCTTTTGGTTTGCAAACTTTTCTTACTATGTCTTGCAGTGTCTCCCTCCAAGGCCTTCATACAAATCAAATGTGAGGCCTACCTTGAAGTCATTCAATTTGGTTCAATCAGGTTTGAGTTAAAGCACCCTTAGCTAGTACCAATTTTGAGAAAAGTCCCATTAAAATCAGCAGTTTTAAAGTACCGGTATTCAGTATTTTACATACCACAGAGAATATAAGATTGTGACTTTTTTCTACACACCCCTCCAAAAATAAAAATAATAAAGTAGACACTAGACCACTTTTGAGGAAGGTGACATTAGTCTGGGTGAGAAGTTCTTGCAATGACATAATTTTGCCAGTTTACGGAAAGTTCCATAATAATGATCTATAAAAATATCTGATTGCTAGGGTTCTCTTTCAATAGCTAGTCACTCCGCATTCTTCCATCAGCAAGATTAAAAATAAGTTCAAACTTATCAATTTAATCACTTCAAGTTTTTTCTCTGCTTAGGGTGACCAGATATCCCGTTTTTAAAGGGACAGTCCCGTATTTAAGCCCTCCTGCAGGTATCCCGACTTTTTCTTTAAAATAGGCAAATTGTCCCGTATTTTCTATCCCTTCCCCCATCCCCCATCAGTACTGGCAGGTCCTGCTGCTGGCTGGATCCCTGCTCACCAGCTGCCCGCCCACCAGTGGTGGGGGGGCGGTCCAGTGGCCGATGATGGGGGTGGGTGTGACAGGCTGGTGGAGGGGCAAAGATGCAGTGCATGAGGATGGCTAATCCCCCTGCTGGTCTGTCAGTGCAGCCCCTGCAGCATGCTGGCTCTCGGCCAGCTGGGCTCTGCCCCTCGTCCCATTTACGGTCAGTGGTGGCTGCACACTGTGGAGGCTGGTGAGTGTGGGCAGGCGCCAGACAGCGGCCAGTTATGTGTCGCCTCTGCTACCCACCCATCGGCCCTTTACGTGCTCTTGGGACAGGGGTTTAGCACCCTCTTCACCCCCCTGCCCTGGGTCCTGCCCCCAGGGAGCGTGGGGCTGCTCCATCCCCTAGACACCCTCCCCTGCTGAGAAACCTCTGGCCAGGTTCCTGGAAGCCCATGCAGTCAAGTTCCCTGGGCCCTGGTGCACAGTGCATCCTTAGGGCTAAACCCCTTCCTACCCACGCTGTAGCTGGAGGCAGCTGGGTTATGTCGGTGGCCAGTAGGAGCCTGGAGGTGTTAGCTGCCTTTTGACACTGTGCAGGAAGGCAGGGACAAGCTGCTTCCAGCCACACAGGGGATGGGGGGTGGCAGGAAGAAGAGATGCAAAGACATGGGCCAGGTCATCTTTCTTCCCCCCCCCCCCCCCCCCCGCTCCTCCCCTGTGGCTGGAAGTAGCTCCGTCCCTTCCCTCCCGCACCGTACTGAAAGGCTGCTGCTGGCCACATTCTGATGTGAACCCTGGCAGAAACCCGGGGAGGGGGAGCTTGTGACCCTGTTACCCTCCCTCCAGCCCCCCACATGTTGCTTCTGGCACCATGTACTAGAAGAGCTGGTGTGTCCCGGAGGCCCATCCTGGCATGGAGGGCAGAGAGCACCAGGTACGTCAGTCACCCCCGACTCTGTGTGTGTGTGTGTATATGTGTGTGTGTGTGTGTGTGTGTGTGTGTGTGTGTGTGTGTGTGTGT
>NW_020664562.1:4919512-4978785 GCF_002925995.2 Terrapene triunguis | reverse complement strand
GTGTGTGTGTGTGTGTGTGTGTGTGTGTGTGTGTGTGTGTGTGTGTGAGAGAGAGAGAGAGAGAGAGAACCCAAAAGCCTTAAAGATAAGAAGATAAATAAAAAGAATCCAACTATGCAGTATTTCTTTTTAACAGGGGCTCAGTCAACTTGATGTTAATTTGGATATTTGTACTGCATAGTTCTGATTGATTGCCATTGAACTTGCTTGAATACAAGTATTTTTTACCAGGTGTCCTGTATTCAGCATAGGAAATATGGTCACTCTATCTCTACTAATCCAAAAACAGACAAATGGTCTTTCTGAATCTAAGCCATAGGTCAAACAGCTTCTGGAATCTTTATCTTGCTAGAAAAAAGGTTACTTAGAAACCTATCAGAATGAAACCCCTCTAAAACATGCTCCCTCCCTTTTCTCCCCCCCCAGTTTTATATAAAGTTTGCAATCCCATAAAAGTTATGGACCTCACAGAAAGAACTTTCTGAAACCCAGGTCTCACACTTCATCTATTCCATGAAACCACAAACTTAGCTCACAACTAAAATTCCACAATTTCATCTCAGGTTATTGCTGAGATATTGCCTTTTCAATTTTTGACCTATACAGTTAGATGTCAAGCATTCAATTATATCCTCACATCACAAAGTTCTCCCAGGAATTGATTGAGTTATTCTGAAGTGAATTTTTGCTGAGACACACCAAAATCTCTTATAAAGCTATTTCAAGTTGCACTGTATAACACCATTTCACAAAATCTACCTATTAAATGCATCTGGCTGTAAAACAAACAGGTTAGCTTCCAAAAATGACCTTAGAGAGAGATTGTTTGAATACTGAACTCTCTCTGTATTTTATTTCTATAGGTTCCAGGAATATGTTAGTCTGTATTTTTATTATGGCAGAAGTTCTATAAAGTTTATGGAACGAATAACTTTGTTGAATTTTTATGCCAGTTTATAGAAGGTTGAGGCAATTATTCCATAGAACACGGGATAGATTTCAGAGTAATTTGTACAGAACCCAATTGGTGTCATCACTATTACATTCCATAGACTGTATCGGCAACACAGAGGGCACTCTGTACTGGTCTGTCTATATAAAATCCCAATTATTCATAATATCTGAGATGTTTAAAAGTTAGTTCAGAAGAGACATTATACTACTCAAATGGAATTTGAATGCTAGGAAATAAGGGATGCTTCTAAATGACGTGAACACTGTTAGAGCTTTTATCTCGATTCATCATGTTGCAGGTTTTGCCAAAAACAAAAAAAACTACATACATATTATATTTATTTATTTATTTATTTCCAGAGACTTAGGTTGAGCACAATGAACAAATATTAACAGCATATTTAAGAATTTGTAGTGAAAACATTTCCCCCTCTTATTAAGATGCATGGAATATGCTTATAATCTAGTGACTGGTTTTGGTTACATAATAGAAACAAAACCTTGGATATTATTATTTTTTTTAATTAAGGTTAAGCATACACATCAGGAAATGCAAATGTTAATTTTGAATAGATAACCTTAACTCTGTCCACTCTACATAGGGATTATGATAAAGTGTTACTTACGTAGTCAATACACTTTCTCAAATAACCTTTTCCTTTCCACTGTAGTTGCACATGTGTATTTAAGTGAACCTCTGATCACTCTTTCTTGATGAGACTAGCACCACCACACCATTCTCTATTCTGCCAGCTAAGTATAAGGCATAATCCTGAAATCCCTGGGTAAATTCTGCAGTCCTCACGCAAGAAAAAATCATTTTTAAAGTCAATAGAAATTTTGCATAAAAACTGCAAAATGTTGTCCTCTGCTTTTAGGGAGATCAGTTTCTCTCAACCCTTGCTAGACAAAATTTTAAAGATGTTTCCTTTGAAGATGATTTGGCCTAAGCAATCTGCACATTTCTCATTCCTAGCTATCAGCTCTGATTCTTCAGTGAATGTCAGGTTGCAATTTCACTCTAATAGCTGCCTTCTACAGCTTTGTTCTGTGCTGGGTAGGAATGGTTATCATTGACCTTTGCTCGGGTTTGTATGCAAATTTTCATTAGACAGCCAAAACAAAAGACTCACACAAAGAATGAGATACTTGATCACACTCTAATGTTTTCTTTGCCTTTTCTTTTTTTACAGCCTAGAAAACTACACTGTTTGGGGAACAGCTTGACATGAGTGGAAGCAGACCATAAGTGTGAACTTTGCTGCCCTCAGCAAAACACAGGATTCACTGAAATTGGATGCTTGGAGATGTGAATGGTATACACACACAAACCCACCACACCATACAAGATACACATGACTCTTTCATTCCCCAGTACAGAGGACTACTTTATTTTGTCTAAGAGGGTTTTCTGGAAAGTCTGGGGGAGGGATAGCTCATGGGGGAGGGATAACTCAGTGGTTTGAGCATTGGCCTACTAAACCCAGGGTTGTGAATTCAATCCTTGAGGGGGCCATTTAGGGATCTGGGGCAAAATCAGTACTTGGTCTTGCTAGTAAAGGCAGGGGGCTGGACTCAATGACTTTTTGGGGTCCCTTCCAGTTCTAGGAGATAGGATATCTCCATATATTATTGTTATTATGAGACCAATGTGCTTCTCCCCCACCTACTACTAGCTGATGATCACAGTTGCTCCTATCCAAGAAGTAAGGTAGTTATAAAGTCACTCTGGCTCATAATGGATAGTCTACAATAGTCATTTATCATAACAGGCTAGTATTTTTTTTAATTAACTGTAAAAATTAAAGACATCATCTTTTGTTTTAAATACTATGTGAAAATATGTTTTTATTTATTTATTCCAAAGAAATCCATATAGCCTGGACGAGTCCTCTCTGGATTTCAGAATGGCAGACAGTTTCTGCTCCAAGCACTTCCAGCAATTGTTGGCATCTTTTTGAGGTTGTCTGGATAGAATTTATTAACATATGTAACCAAAGCTCTCTCCTTATTGAAAGACCATAAAACACACATTCCTTGACAGATTAAAGAAAGCTGTATCATACATTGTGCAGATTGAGCCCCTCTTACCCGGCTTATCCTAATCATGCCTCTGCCATTTGCTTCTCATGACAGGATAAAAATAAAAGTCCCATAAAACTAAAACAAAATAGACAGTCTGCCATTCCTCCCTTACAAAACATTTGTCAGAATCCCTTCAAAAATAATTGGAAAGAAAATGAGCTGAATTCTATAATCCATTGAGTCATTTTTAAAGCTCGTCTGGGGATATGTTAAAAGGCGGTATTCTTTATGATCAGCCAGCTTGGGAAGGGATGTATTTTACATTGTCAAAGGCCTTTCACAGTTTGAGCTTTTTTTTTTTTTTTTTAAACAATACATTTTCACTGACTTCAAACTTATATATTTATACAGCGAGCAAAGAATTTAGGTTCACTTACTGTTCAGCATATATAACCCTCAATGTTCTAAGCCATTCTTATTCCTGTAAATTTTTACAGCATTATGATTTATATTTTCTGCTTTTGAACTTTATGCTGTTTAATAAATGCGCTATTGAAAAGCCACATTTTGGCATATATGAGAAGTAGCTCACCAGTATGTCCCCCCCACCCCATCCTCAAATCCTATGGCTAATAAAGGACCAAATCAAACTAGAATGTTTGTGGTGCTGCATATGGAAAGAGCTGATGTTGGCATCTTAGGTGAGGACTGTAGCTTCTCTCTCTCTCAAAGTCAGCTCCTTGGTAGCGAGAAGATGGGATACATTTCCAAAAGAGCAAATTTGCAGGTGCACTTACATATGCAGAGGCCAACATGTGGGGGTGCACTGATTACCATCAACTTAGAGAAAGGCAAAAATGTTTGAAAACAAGTCGCACCTTCCAGACAGTGTGGTGGCAGATTACACACACAAGTGGAAGTGAATGTTTCTTTCCTCTGCAGTGAACTGTGCAAGTGTCATTTTCAAACACACCCCTTCTAACAAGATAGTGTGAGACAAGTTGAGTTATTGGCTGCAGATTTCTGCAGAATGGTGAGGATGAACTCCCTATGGAACGCCTGGCCACACTAGCGCTAAGCAACAGCTGCTGTAACATACTTCTCATTGCCACCAGAAAGGAAATGTTCAATATGGCACAATATAGCGACAAACTAAACACCCTGGGAAGGAAAGATCAGGGAACAGTCCGCTAAGACAAATATCTGGGAATGCTTATTGAAAGAAACACCCCAGGGAGCAGATGGGCACTACACTGTCTAATGAACTCACACAGAAAAATTATAAAAGACAAAAAACACCCTACTGCACATAGATGGACACTTTTCATCAAACAATCGTTCTATATCTGACCTCTCAGTCCTCTGTCCTGAAAGGAAGCCTGCACAACACCTTCAAAAGGGCCTGGGAGCTTAAATTCATAACTTCGCTAGATTAAAAAAATCATAAAGACACTAGATTTATGGCTTATCACAACAATCTGTAACCCATTATCCCTCCCCCCCTTTTTTGTCCTATTACCACGAAGGTCACTTCACTTTGAAGTGTCTCTGACAATATGTGTTAACTACTTACCTTAGACAAACTGTTCCATCTTGTATTTAACTAGGTCATTCTGAGTACCTTTCACAGACCTGAAGAAGAGCTCTGTGTAGCTCAAAAGCTTGTCTCTCTCACCAACAGAAAGTTGGGCCAATAAAAGATACTACCTCACTGTAATGGGGTCGCACTCATCTCTCACGAATGCCCCCTGGCCAAGTGCATATGCCTGCACTTGCTCTCTGTTTGTGGTAGGTCTTCAGTGACTCAGCCCTCTGGCCAAGTCATACACAGTCTGTCTATGAGATAAAAGCAAAACATACCTCTTTCGGGGTACAAGTCCAAAAGGGGCCTCTCTCTCAGTGCATCTCTATAATGTCTCCCTCAAGTTTTTCCTGATCTGGAATAGAGCAGTGTCCCAGGGCTCCTTCCCTGGAGGCAATATCTTTGTGACTCTGTTGTTCAGTCCCAGCTTCTAACAATCAGAGGTTTAGAAATACACAAAGCTTGTGTTTTCATCCCTGACTATCTTGGGTAATAGCCACTGATGGACCTAGCACCCATGAATTTATCTAATTCTTTTTTGAACCCAGTTATACTATTGGCCTTCACAACATCCCCTGGCAGTGAGTTTCATAAGTTGACTGTGAGTTGTGTAAAGAAGTACTTCCTTATGTTTGTTTTAATTTCAGCGAGTAACCTGGGTAAGCCTCGTTCTTGTGTTTAAAACAATTCATCATTTTATAGACCTCTATTTTATCAGCCCTTGGACATCTCTTTTCCAAGCTGAATAGTCCCAGTCTTGTTCATCTGTCCTCATATGGAAGCTGTTCTATACCCCTAATCATTTGTTGCCCTTCTCTGTATTTTTCCCTCCAATTTTAATATATCTTTTTTGAGATGGAGTGACAAGAACTGCACACAATATTCAAGGTATGGGCATACCATGGATTTATATAGTGACATTATGATATTTATTCTTACTATCTATCCCTTTATTAATGGTTCCTACAAAATATCTTGTATAAACCCCCAAATTGATTGAATTAGAATGTATCTCTTAGAAATATATATTAATCCTGATTTAAAGATTTCAGAGAATGGAGAATCCACTACATTTTTTGGCAAATTATTCCAGTATTAAATATCCTCAATGTTAAAAAAACTGCACCTTATTTCTTGTTTGCATTTGTCAAGCTTAAACTTGTAGGCATTTGTTTGTATGCCTTTATCTGCAAGTTTAAAGAATCCTCTGCTAACTGAAATGTTCTCCCCAGATACAAAATAAACACTCAATAGTATATATAGGAAAATACAAGAGATAAATGGCAACAAAATAGAAATAGAAATGAGTGTATGAAGTTTTTGCAAATATTTCTATTTTTAAAAGTCACGCAACTGTAGAAGTACAGATTTTTTGCAGGTGCATGCAAATCAGAAGGGAACATATAGTTGGGTGAAGTTATTGTCATAGACTTTAAGGTCAGAAGGGACCATCGTGATCATCTATTCTGACCTCCTGCATATTGAAGGCCACAGAACCTCATCCACCCACTCCTAAATAAATGCCTAACCTTGGGCTCAGTTACAGGTGTCCTCAAATCATGGCTTAAAGACTTCAAGTTACAGAGAATTCACCATTTACACTAGTTTGAACCTGCAAATGGCCCATGCCCCATGCTGCACAGGAAGGTGAAAAAAACCCCCAGGGTCTCTGCCAATCTGACCTGGGGGAAAATTCCTTCCCAACTCCAAATATGGCAGTCAGTTAGACCCTGAGCTTGTGGGCAAGACCCACCATTCAGATACCTGGGAAGAATTCTCTGTATTAACTCAGCCCTCCCCATCTAGTGTCCCATCTCTGGCCATTGGACATTTTTGCTACTGGCAGTCGTCGATGGGCCACATGCTATTGTAGGCAGTCCCATCATACCATCCCCTCCATAAACTTATCAAGCTCAGTCTTGAAGCCAGTTAGGTTTTTTGTCCTGACTGCTCTCCTTTGAAGGCTGTTCCTGAGCTTCACTCCTCTGATGGTTAGAAATCTTCACCTAATTTCAAGCCTAAACTTGTTGATGGCCAGTTTATAGCCATTTGTTCTTATATCCACATTGGTGCTTAACTTAAATAACTCATCTCCCTCCCTGGTATTTATCCCTCTGATATATTTATAGAGAGCAATGATATCTCCCCTGATCCTTCTTTTGGTTAGGCTAAACAAGTCAAGCTCTTTGAGGATCCTCTCATAAGGCATGTTTTCCATTCCTCAGATCATCGTAGTAGCCCTTTTCTGCACCTGTTCCAGTTTGAATTCACCTTTTTTAAACATGGGAGATCAGAACTGAATACAGTATTCCAGATGAGGTCTCACCAGTGCCATGTATAATGGAACTAACACTTCCCTGTCTCTACTGGAAATACCTTTCCTGATGCATGCTAGGACGGCATTAGCCTTTTTCATGGCCGCATCACATTGATGGCTCATAGTCATCCTGTGATCAACCAATACATCCAACTCTTTGTCCTCCTCTCTCGGTTCCAACTGATAAGTCCCCATCTTATAGCAAAAATTCTTGTTAGTCCCTAAGTGCATGACTTTTCATTTTGCACTACTAAATTTCATCCCATTTCTATTACTCTAGTTTACAAGGTTACAATTCTAGCGCCTGGCTTTCCAAATGTTGGCCTTCTTTGTCAACGGAGTTACACTTTGGGCTTGGTTTACTCTGGGCTACATTCAGGTCTTGAGGGACTCAGATTTCATCAAAGAGGCCATTACCAGTGTAACCACTAACAAAGGATTGTTTCCAGTATTCACTCAACTAAGGTTACACTGTATATGAATACCAACAATATGGTCGTGTGTGTGTGTGTGTGTGTGTATCATATCTTGGTAGATTAAGAGAAAGTCCTCAGATCCTTGAAATCCAGATCGTAGCCTGGAAAAAGCCTTCCAATTTGCAGCAGCTGATCCACAGATGATGATTATCAGTATGCTGCCAGTGCAATGTGCAGGATCTAATGTGCAGAAGAGTACAAGGACATTATGTGCCTTAATGACACTTTCAGGTTATATCACCTGATGTTTTTGACACACCTGAAGGAAAAGTTTCAGAACAGGAAGGTAAAATATTAGGATTCATACTGCCTATGGAATTTGACCAGCAGGGGCTTCATACATAAACACAAGCTCCCCTTTCCCATGATACAGGTCATGTCTATGTGATGCTCTGGGTCTTTGACCAATAAGTGTAGAGTGGGCAAGGGAAAGGTATATTTCTAACTGTATCTGACCCCCGCCATCAGGAAGGTGATACGGGAAAGGTAGAAAGCTGTTGGTTTGGCTCTTCAGGCCATAGTGAAATAGTTGATCAGGGAGGGTGTTGCCTCTGGAATGTGTGCTCCTGAAGGATAAGATATCAGATACATAGAAAGAGAGTGGAGTTTCTGGCATGTCTGACAAATTATTCACTAGGACTATTTGTATACAGAGTGCAGTTGGAATAGTGGGATCCAAACGCAGATGGATGTCAGCAGTGTCTAGCCTGTATCTGGGGAATGGGCAGATTTAAGCTAGTGTTGATTTGCTTAAGGGGGAAAACATCAATAGAAGACTGAGGATTAGAACTTTGAAAATTCCAGGCATCCTGCCTAAACTCAGTCCTTTAGTCCACCCTACCATGTTCTGGTTGTTTCGCTCTCCTACAGTCTCCTCCTCCTTTTCAGTCCGTGCAGAGTTTTTGACTTTTGAAAGATTAAAGCCTACATCTTTAATAGTTATATAGCTCACTGAAACTGTGGAACATTGTGGAAATTGAAACTCTTTCTATAATTACTGTGTGGTATTTTATGTATTCAAATCCTATCATCTTTATGTTCAAATATTCCAGTTCCTCTGTTCATGACTTCCACTGCATGTGAACATATTGCATATCTATAGAAGAAAATGTCACTAGTTTCATTCCCCTGAAACTATTTAATGCAAACCAAGTTCAAGTACTATTAGAGCTCCACAAAATCAGCAAAGTAATTGCAGCAGAAAGCAATAAAGCCAGTCTTAATGGTATAGTGTTTCAGTCGGATTTGTCATATCTGATTGGATTAATGTCCCAGTCAATAGCTACAGGCAAGTCAGGTAATTTTAAATGTACATCAATTACGAGATAAAAGGATATCATGCTTGACATACACAAAAACAGTGACAGAATAGGCTTGGATTATAACTACATAGGCTTTTTATTGTGCATCAGAAATTGCAGACGTTACCCAATGACTAAGAAACCAAAGAGATCAAAGACCTGAACCTGGAAGGTGCTGTGTTCCGTGAGTACATAACTGACTCCTCCAGTCACCTCTGGTTTCATGAAAAAGACATGATATGCTCAAGGTATAACATTTTTTTTTACAGCTATAAAACACTAAGACTGTTTATCCCCAGCATTACTCCTCTTTTAAAACCAATGAAACTACTAAAATCAGAAGAGTGACACCATCATAAAACTGGATTCCCGCTCCATTACTCCAGGCTGCTTGCTGGTCTGGGAGCCCATTCAGACAGACACACACACACACACACAGACACTCTGCATTTTAATTTCTAATTCTTGTAGTCAACTATGTACATGAGACAGAAAGGGCAAACAAAGAATATGGCTTCTAATAAAAAACAAAAATTATATTCAGTGTGTTTATATTCAGTGCCTATTGTAGCATATTAATATATCACAGATTTAGTTCCATAATAATATTCATTGACACACTATGGAGAGCAGGTGTGATCACTCTTCTCAAAAGCATTATCTCAATGGAATTCTATTAAAGCACAAAGTTAGCAATTCAGCCATAAGCTTATTGTTAAGATATATGTGCCATTGAATTATAATGGACCTCTCCAGAGTTTCCTATGATTGCACTGTTCCCTTTGACAAGCAAATAAAACCGTGCTTATAGGGAAAGTACAGAATATAACTAGGAAGACAAATTTCACATTGGAGTAGCAGAGGCAAGCAGACTCCATTTGCTTATTATGCTGCAGTTTCAATTGAGTCATTCTGAACCTGCTACAAATAATCAGTTCTTGGCAATGTACCACTTTCTTTTTCTATGGCAGCATTAAGTGTATGATAAGAGTTGTGTGTTCATTGAATTAGTGAAGGGTAAATTTCAGATATAAAGATGGGCTTGAGTTCAAAGTCCAGATTTAGAGCCAAAAGTTCCTCAGGTTTCAGACCCAGTGTTTTGGTTTGGTCCATACTGAGACCAGTGCTAGCTCAGAAGTTAGGAATTTGTATCTGGAATTGAACTTCTGCATTTAGGTGGATGCTCCAATATGGTTGAGGTTTGTGTCCTAATATGTTAATATTCCCCTGAACTGTAGCCCACCATGTTTGTTTTGAACTGGGAATCTCAATGGAGATCATAATTTTTCCTAAGACCTCTGCTTCCTCCTTTCACTTGGCTGAAAAGAATTGCAAGAGCAACAAGATAGAGTGGGGAAAGGTAACAAGTTCCTCAAACTGCAAGAAAATGCTTAGGTTCAGTTTGGTTAAAGTAGGGTGACCAGATGTCCCGATTTTATAGGGACAGTCCCAAATGTGGGGTCTTTCTCTTATATAGACTCCTATTACCCCCCACCCCGTCCCGATTTTTCACACTTGCTGTCTGGTCACCCTAGGTTAAAGGCCCAGGGGTGGGGGGGTACATGCAGCATGCATTATCTGAATGCAGTTGATCCAGGCTATAAAAAGGATCAGTTCTTGAACCACTTTGAGCACAGAGAATTTAACTGTGAAAAGCCTTTTCATGAGCCATGGAAGTGGGAGAAGTTCTTTGTCCACACACTTCGTACACACAACCTCCATAGAAGGGTCCATGACACTCAGTTCCTAAGCATGAAAGAATGGCTGATATGCTTTCAAAATTCAGGACCAGGAAATATGCAGAGATAGGAAGGGCTTTATCCTGCCATGTGCTGAGTACTCTTGTGAAGTGTTGAGTCCTCTCACCCCCTACTGAAGTCAACAATTTGAGGGCACTCAGCCTCTGGACAGCCCATATGGGTTCAGTTTTCGATATTTAGAACACATGTATGTCACATGGTTCAGTTTTACATGGTCATAGAGCAGAAGGAGATTTTTTCAAAATGGAATTCAGGAGTGGTAATGAATATTAAATATGAAGTGTAATCTGTGGAATTAGCAAGGAAAGGAAAGGAAATAAAGTCAGTACTTATGATGGATTATACAGTAGTTATTAATTTAACAGAGGGTACTTTAACCACAGCAAATTTACTTCTCAACCTCTAACAATGGAACTTCTTGAAAATCATAATGACAAATATAAAATTGCTCAGATTTAGTACTTTGGAAGGCGTCATATAGTTTTGCTCTGTAATCTTCTACCCATATAAGTCCCATTGATTACTAAAGTAAATTACAGACAGAACAGCACTATCATCTGAAATTAGAATATAAACTAAAATTACTTTGGAATCATTTGATTTTTCCTAAATGAGTCAGAGATCAACTGGGCATCATGTTTTAGTGTATCAGGTACAGTGTGCTAAATGCTAATGGTTACATTTTAAGGGTTTAATAGCTTACAATATTTTTAATGTAAGAAAAAGTGGTTTTAATGGGTATGTACATACCCTCTACTAGACAGCTAGTTCCCTGGCTGAAATAAGTATTATATGTATTATCTACCTATATATTTAGATATAGATATAAATATATATTAAATGATCCAGTGTGCCTGAGGGGGCATCGTGTTGTAAAGGTATCAATTGTCTGAATTATTAGGATCCTTTTTGTATTAGCTGAAGTTAAAATGGGAGGACTTGTGCAACTCAGCTTTAGATACATCCTTTTATTTAAAAAGCATAAGTAGGTTCTAGGACATTAAAGCAATTTGCAACATTGCCATGAAGGACAGTTTTGTCGTTTATTAGAGCTAGTCTATTGATTGACTAAATCGCTGGATCACTATGTGGCTAATTAGGTATTGAGTAGAGTTTCTTGGGAATTTTTTGGAAAAAAATCTTTTTCTTTTGGTCAAAAAATGCCAACCCATCATAACTGAAATTGCTCATGAGGCAGAGTCAGTTGTGATAAATTTCCAGACGGAAAAGCATTGAGGGAAAACATTTAAAATTGTCAAAGTGTTTTGCTTTGACATTTTCTAAACAAATCTCAAGATTGCAAAAAAATTCTGAAATCCAGCTCAGAAATGACTTTTGGTTTTAGGGACAAGGAAGGTGAGGTGATATCTTTTACTGGACCAACTTCTGTTCACGAGAGAGACAAGCTTTCAAGCTTACACATAGTTCTTCATAATCTCGAAAACTTGTTTCTCTCATCCACAGAAATTGGTCCAATAAGAAGATATTACCTCACCTACCTTGTCTTTCTAATATTCTGGGATCAACATGGCTACAAACATTTTTTTTATTTTGATGTTTAAGCTAATTAGATGGGGAAATGGTCAAAATCTAAACAAAATGTTTCTAAATGTTTCAGCTGACCTGAAACAGAACAAAACAAAAAATAAAAAAAAATTAGTTCACCAACATTATCAAGATTGACTTTTTGTACCCATTCAAGACAGGAAAAAAATGTGAACTCCTGAAGATGTTCATGGGACAGGAAAACTTTTTCCCACTCAGCTCTAGTATTGAGAACTGTAAGCATTGTCTTACTATACAATGGACTGTATTTTCCCTTGGAAGGGGGCTAGAATATTCTGATCTAGATGATACACATTTTCTAATTTAGAGTTAGTTTTTCCATGTATTTTTATTCAAACTTTTGAAAATAATTACAAGTATGGATTCTTTCCAAAGCTCAAATGCAGCAGATGAATAAATAGAAGAAGCTTTTAAAGGAGTACATCAAATCATGCTAGAAAAGTAGACAAAAATAATCATTAGGGAGACAGCTAAATGTAGGGAGAATGATTCAATGAGGTCAAGATTTTCAAAATACCTACTTATATTAGGTGCCTCATCGTTTGGGTACTCAACTCAAAACATCTTAAAGCATCCTGATATTTAGAGGGCAGGTGCTGAACAGTTTCTGATAATCCAGTACCTCTAAAGTGTCACAAATTGGGCACCCAAAATTATTAGTCATTTTGACAATTATGGCCTAGAGCAGTGTTTCTCAGTGGCCTGTCCCTGAGATCTCCCTGACAAAGTTTAGGAAAGCAGCAAGCGGACCCTGGTGTCAAAAAAGTTGAAAAACACTGGCCTAGAGTTTTTGGGTTGTTTTAAGGTTAGTGAGAAAAGACAGAGTTAAAAGGTAATTATAGAGTTAACTTTTAGATATATTAAATAAATGTAGCAAACAGGGAAGTTAAACTCCTGGAAGAGCCACATATTTTTGTATTAATCAAGCTCTCTGAAGAAGAGAGCCAACTTGTTGAGAGAATAGTGCATATACAATTAAATCCATAGTATCCAAAACAACAGTAAATAGTACTAATATGCATTTTTAAAGGACTCCTATACATATTGTTATGAATAAATAGGTTTAGGTTTTGTGGTGTGTTATTTAGCCATAGTTAACATCTTAGGCAAAATGGATCTCATTTTTATATGTTTATGGTAATGCCCACTATGCATTGGTGTTTTCCAAACACTCAGAAAGAATGGTCCCTGCTCTGAAGAGTTTTCAATCTATGGACAGACAAGAGGTTAGGTTAATAATCTTCACTTAATGTAGAGTGCAATTTGTGTCTGTTTTTAAAAAAGCAAACTGAAAAAACAAGTTCTCACGTGGCATCACATTGACACCCACTTGGGTAATCGGCAGAGTTGGAACTTTAACGTCCACCACACAGATGTCTGCCATTTGAGCTAACAGAGTGATTGATAGAGGTAATGTCATCCTCTATATGGACAAGAACTAGAGGGGGATAGGACACATTTTGCCAGTGGATATCAGATATTTGCAGAAAGCAGAGGAATGGTGATTCTCTAATCTTTGGTTCCATTCCAGCCTCTCACAGATTCCTCTACTAGTTCCTTCCAAGCTTGACACCTTCTATTCCATTCCCTTGAACTTGTCCCTCTCTCAGCCCCATCTCTTCTCTATCCCTGGCTCCTTGCCCACTCAGTCTAATCTCCAGTCCTCAAATCCTCATCCCAGTGCCAGTCCCAGTTCCACCCTGTCTCTCCCTCCACCCACACTCCTCTGGCTCCTAGTCCTAGTCTACCTCCCCAGGCTTCTCATCCAATTCCAATTTCCTCCCCTCCCTAGCTCTTTTCCCCAGTCTCCATAGTCCCTGGCTCTTTTGCCAAGCCAGTCCCAGTTGTGTCCCCACACTCCAGCTCCTTGTCAGATCTGTCTCTCCAACACCTCCACTACCCTCCCCCATTTCTTAGTCCCAGTCCCCACCCCAGCCAACTGGCTCCCAGTCATACCCCCTCCATTTCCCTCAGAGGCTCCAAGTCTCAATCCTCCCGCAGCTCCCATGCCCAGTCTCTTTGCATAACTAGTCCCAGCCTCCTTTCCTATGCTAGCTCCCAGACAATATCTCCTCACCATAACCAATTCTGGCCTCTTCTCCCCAACATCTGGCTCCCAGTCTCCTTACCCACCTAGTCCAATTTCTCTCCCCACTCCTTCAGTCCCATCCTCACTAAATTCATCTCAATCTATTCCTTTCTGTTCCCCTGTTCAACTTTTGCCCCCTCTACATTTGAATCAGATGGCTCCCTTCTCCACTTTGCCTGGGTGGCAGCAGGGGTGGTCTGACAGCACAGGAGAGACAGATTCTTTGCTCTCAGTTCTGGTGCCCTGCCACGCCTTAGGTGGAGCAACTTAGAGTAGTCTTTACAGGAAAAGTCTGTCTACATCCCTGTAACCCTGGGCTGGATGGAACATGGTTGGTAGCTGTGGGGATTGCTCATGTGCAGTATGGTCAGCCTTGTACAGACTGGTCAGCACTAGGGGCTGTCAGAGGGTTGAGCATGCTCACTGAGGATGGGATCTTCTTCGATTTTAGCAGCTAAAAATCAAAGAATCAATGTAAGCATATGCTAACTGTGACTTTAAAGGCTTATAACTTGGCTATATTTTGGCGGATTTGCACAAAGTTGCCCTGACACAAACGCCATCCCCTGCCTCCAATGCCAAATTTCAAGTCCCTGCTCCAAAGCTAGGGGGCACTAGAATTGTTCAGAGAAAAGATCCCAATTTTTTCAACCAGGAAAAGAGTGAATTTTTCCCCTAGCCTCTCTAGAACATTCACATATCAAAAAAACATGGCAGCGAGTCTCAGAGTCCATGTCAACAGACTTGGGCTTGACGATCTCACACTGCAGGATTAAAAATAGCAGCGTAGACATTTTGGGCTCAAATTGGAGCCCTGGCTCTGAAACTCAGCAAGGAGGGAAATCTCTTGGACCCCAGGCTCCAGCCCAAGCCTGGTCATCTACACTGCTATTTTTAGCCTCGAAGCACGAGACCCGCGAGCCCAAGTCACTTGACCTGAGTTCTGAGACTCACTGCTATGTTTTGTTTTGCTATATAGACATACCACTTCTCAGAAGTAGCTGTACCATTTAGGTTGAAATTCCTTTCTCTCTACCCCCCCAAAACCCCACAGCCTGAAGCAGACACCCAGAATGGAAAATTTCAGCCCAAATGGTTAAAGTCTGGCAAAGTTGTGAGCAACTGAAAACAGGGTCTTTAATAGGAAGCTTCAAACAACCTCAATAATAGGTGACACTGTCAGGCTTGGTTCACTGAAAGCAGGATGGCGAAAGTGGGTCTTGAAGAAGAATTTAAATGTGGTACGTTAGGGGCTTTGCAGATGAACTCGGGTTGGTCTTACTATTCACAGAGGGCCACACAGAAGTCACAGTGGTGATTGTGTGAGACACTGACAAACAGGAGGACATGGCTTGGAACATTCGTGGGCAGAGGAGATGAGGAACAAAATGAAGCTTGACAAGGAAAGATAAGAGCTATGTACACCTTTCAATTCAATACAAGGAACAGTTCGGCTCTGTGGTAGGCAGAGACAATAATATTTGCCTTTGGCAGTTTGATGTGTTTCTATGACTGCACTTCTGGATGAGGATGTTTAATTCAATTAAGGTGACAGGATGATGTACTCAGGCCTTCCATTCTTAACACTACCATAGTAAAATGGCCTCAAAAAAGAGAACTGCCTGTCATTGAGGGAAATAAAGTGTTTCATTAAGGACTCTGTTATCTTATTACCTTCACAAAAGGCTTAGAGGCTAGGTGGCTCTCAGGCCCCTCTTTCAGTTGCAATCTCCAATAGCATGTCTAGAAAATATGGATATCACATTCAAATCAATGGGAAAGATCTTTTAAACAGCATAGCCCACACCCCAAAGCTAAAGAGATTGTTTACCTAAGTAAGCAGATAACTAAAAAGGCAGTTTCCTAGTATTGCACCTCCATTATTCTGGGGCCTGATCCAAAACCCATTGATATGAAGTCTCGAGACAGACATTGGGCCTGATTCAAAGCCAATGAAAAGATTCCCACTGATTGCAGTGGGCTTTAGATCAGGCCCATCGGCCTTTGACAATGTATTTGAGCATTGAGCATTGAGTTATGTTTTTAGGACAGTATCTATAGCTCTTTTTATCAATTGATCTCAAAGGACTTCACAATCTTTAATGTATTTATCCTCACAACACCCACACGAGGTAGGGCAGTGCTATTAACCCCATTTTACAGATGGGGAACTGATGCTCAGCAAGACTAAGTGATTTGTCAAAGGTTACACGGAAAGTCTGTGGTGTAGCAGGGAATTGAACCCAGATCTCCCAAGTACTTGGCCAGTGCCCTAACCACCAGACATCCTTCTTCTGAGGATATCAGAATTTTGACACTGATTTAATAGGAACAGCAGTGAGCTTTTATGAGTGAGCTGTTAACAGATATCATTAGTCAAAATGCAATAAGAAATAGTCTCAGGCTGCTTCTCCCAGTCCCAGATTCTTCCTTTCCCCCCAACCCCCATTCCTGGTTTTTTTGTGAGACAAAATTGTTATGCTGGGGAAGGAGCTAGTGGGATGCCATACTGATGGAAGAGTTGAGGTGATTTTCATTCCTCTAATGGAGTCTACCTCTTCCCCCCCACATACTAATTAATCTTTCCTGACAGAGAAGGCTTATTCTTGGGGTCCACAGAAATACTCCTGCAAAGAGAAGTGGTTGTCTATTGCATATCCAAATTGCATAAAATGTCAGATTAAACAAACATCTTATGAAAGGCAGGATTCATATACAGTAAACTTGTTTTCTTTTCTATTCCATTATATTTTTCTTAGGTTGCTAAAATTCCTAGTGCGATTATCTTCACAATTCGTAGACCCATGGATTTTCCTTATCTGCAATACATACAGTCATGCACACAATCCAAACTTTGTCCTACTCACTATCAATGGATAATATGTAAGTTTGGTTAAAACCCTATTTCCGCCCCTCTCCCCCCGCCCCAAGATTTAGATGCCCCCAAACCTTTGGCCCAGTGAGATTATAATCTAGGTTATTACTTTCCTCCCACTATACTCTAGATCAGTGGTTCCCAAACTTTAACAAGCTGTGAACCCCTTTCACTAAAATGTTAAGTCCCGCGAATTCCCTCCTAAAAATGAATATTTCCAGGGATTTTCTCCTTTACCTGCGTATAAATTATAAAAGCAGTTATCTTGGAAATATAAAATTGTTTTTATGACATGATTATTACACACTCTTTATTATTAATTATTATTTATCATTACAGTATTTTTATTACATTATGAAAACGGCAACACTTTTCCAAGATCTCATTTTCGTAGCTTGTATCACTTTGAATAAGCCTGTTATAAGACAAGACTCCTATGTTTCATCAAGGAGTATCAGATGTGAAACAGCATGAAGGTATTCAAGAAGCCAATTCAAAGAGTTCCTCCTACATAAGCATTCAGGTCTTGAGCAGACCAGGCAAACAACACACATTACAACAAAGCTTAAACTTGTTCTTCATAATAATTTTAAAAGCAATACTAGCTGCCTATTTCATTTTAAAAACAGCAAAAAATATCCACCTCCCTTTCCATTTCTTATAAGGAGTCTTGAAGTTTAAATCTCAGTGTGATAGATTGCTTTGATCTGCTTAGCTCTTGGAAGTCCAGGATCTCCGGGCTGCTGGTCCTGTGCTGCCCGGGGTCCCTAGGGAAAGCTCTGTCCACCATTAGGGAATTTTTTCCCCGAGAACCCCCTGTAATATTTTGCAAACCCCCAGGGGTTCACGAATCCCAGTTTGGGAACCACTGTTCTAGACCTTTGGTTAAACAAGGGAAAACCAATTTTATCCTCAAAGAGCAATGATTGGTACAAGAAGTTTCTGTAAATTCGAACTGCAGTTTTGTTAACAAATCCAGTAGATGGATAAAACAATTCTATTAATAAGGAAGTGCCTTTTTTTTTTACACTTTCAATATAAACAAAAATATTTCCATGGAGAGGTGCCTGAGCCACAGGGTTCAATTCCAGATACATACAAACTTATCCAAAGTTTGGGGTTATTCAGATCCAGGGACATCTCTAATTTTCATGAAAAAGACAGAATGGAGGTAAAGACATGAACATTCAATAAGGAAATGACTGATTACAGCTAAATATGATAGAAAATATAATTCCCTATTCTTTAGGAGGATCATTATGGTTATGTTAATAAATAGGAAAGGTAGCATGGTCCAAAGGATAGGGCATTTGACTGGGACTCAGAAGACCTGGGCTCTCTTCCCTGCTCTATAATTGACCTTGAGCACCTCTCTGCCATTGTTTCTACTTCCACTCTTTTTCTGTCTCGACTATTTAGATTGTAAGCTCTTCAGGATCAGAACTGAATACTTATCTTCCACTTCAAGGCAGCTCTAAATGACCTTTGCACTATTGGAGTGAAAGCCAAGAACTTGGTGCTGGACGTTTGGGGCTTCAATGTCAAATCTGAAAATGTTTGGGGTATTTTTTTTAAAGTGGTCTCCTACCCACTCGGACCTGAATTGAAAGCATAAATTCCTTTCGGACAGTCAACCAGACAGCTTGTTGTCCACTGATCTGAATGTGTGTGTGTGTGTCTCTCTCTCTGTAGAATAGACAAAACAGACAAAATCTAATCACAACGGGCCTGATGGAGTTGTACCATCATGGAGTGGAACATCAGCTGCAATATCTTCCCTGAAAGGAAACACACCTGATTCTCCATATCTGTAAACTCCATTAACTTCATGAAAATCAACAGGACAGGTGTAAACGAGCACAGCCCCATTGACTTCAGTGGATTACACTGAGTTACACCTGCTGAGGATCTGCCACAACGGAGCCATACTGGCATACAACTGGTGCAATGAAGTGACTCATTGAGTCCCCATATTTTAAGAATCAGGGTTTTTGGTGGGTTTTCTTAGAGGAGATGTGGAGAATGACGCTTCTAAAACAGAAAGCATAATCCATGAAAGTAAAATATCCAAATCACAATAAAATACACTTTCAGTGCTTTAAGTGAAACTGTGTTAGATGTAAAGGTTTAGAGCTTGCACAAGACCTGGGTAAACTATTAAATCAGATGAAAGTACATTAATATTCACTTTACACCCCTCCTAAGTTCTACATGAAAATAAAGTAACAGCTTATAGACTAGTTTCTGGAGGCGTAACAGTATAATATTTGAGGAGAAAGTAAAATATTGCTTTTTTAAATCACTTTTTAAAGTTTAAAGTCGGTTTGTACATTTATGGGTAGCTATTTTTCAGCCCTCTGTCTTGTAGCACATTTTTCAGGCAACTCTTGCATTTTTAACACTACAAAAAAAAATGCAGGACTCCACGAGTAAACTGCCAACTGCCACATTTCTTTTCATATGTGCTGTATTAATCAAAGTTCAGGTGGAATTTAATTCTGCTGCTTTCATCTTTGCAGTAGACAAATTGGACTTTTTGGAAGGCCTACGTTATAGTTTCAGAGAAAGCATCTGCCTTTCTCAGGTCCTGCCCCTGCCATCCTCTCGCCTTACCTCAGAGCTTTATTCTGCCTGTAAAGCTCAGCAGCCTTTTTCTTACCCCCAGCCATAAACTTCTTGTGCAGGCATCTGATGGTCCTTGAAAATCTCAGGGCCTAATTCTCAACTGCTCTGCTCCATTCTCAGCTGGCTGTATCTGACACAACCTTTGCACTGGTGGAAGCACCTTCCCAAGGTGCAAGGTAACGGAGAATGAAACCCTCAATCAGTACCTATGACACAGTGATTGTCTATGCAATACTGATGCAAATCAGGAGTAATTCCTTGGAAATCAATTTATACTGTATAAATCAGAGGTGATTCAGGGCTTGAAACAGAACATTCAATGTACCTTAGTGCATTTTCTCAGCTATTTATTTGGCACCATCAGGTACCATGGCTGGCGGGGAAGTGGCGGTTTTCCATTGGACCACTTGAAGAATTGCCAATGCCAAGCACCCAAAAATCACGTCAGCCCTCAAAAAAACATGAGATTCTTTAAAAATCTCATTTTTAAGGCTAATACACCTCTACCCCGATATAACGTGACCCGATATAACACAAATTCGGATATAACTCGGTAAAGCAGCGCTCCACGGGGGCGGGGCTGTGCGCTCCGGTAGATCAAAGCAAGTTCGATATAACGCGGTTTCACCTATAACGCGGTAAGATTTTTTGGCTCCCGAGGACAGCGTTATATCGGGGTAGAGGTGTACCACATTTGGGGTTCTTTCCTTTTGTCCTCTGGTTTCAGAGCTTTTAAGGCCCACTCAGGTCATGTTTCCTATTTTAACTCTGTTAACTATGTTAACCAATGTTAACTATTTTAAAAATTAAAATACAAAATAACTTGTCAAAGTTGAAAGACTCATGGGAACTCCAACTGAAAGGTTACAGTGAACGTGTGGAATTCTTTGCCAGAGGATGTTGTGAAGGCCAAGACCATAACAGGGTTCAAAAAACTAGATAAATTCATGGAGGATAGGTCCATCAATGGCTATTAGCCAGGATGGGCAGGAATGGTATCCCTAACCTCTGTTTGCTAGAAGCTGGGAATGAGAGACAGGGGATGGATCATTTGATGATTACCTGGTCTATTCATTCCCTCTGGGGCACCTGGCACTGGCCACTGTCGGAAGACAGGATACTGGGCTAGATGGACCTTTGGTCTGACCCAGGAGGGCCATTCTTATGTTCTTATGTTCCTAGCTATGCCCTCAACTCTAGAAGGCTAGAACTCTATTTTTTGTTTTAAATGAAAGCTGAGATCTCATGTCAAAACTTTATTCCAGGATTGCAGCTTTAAGAGAAAACACCAAATGTCATGAGACTTGTAAGGAAATTGCAAGAGTTGGCAACACCAAGTAGCAATAGTGGTGGAGCTTCGAAGTAGGTGCCTCTCAGAGTCGCTAATTTGCTGAACAGTGCCTGAGAATCCACGGATTGTCATTGAACAGTTAAATTCATTTTTTAAGGCAAGGAAAATACTTGAAAGGACCTTAACTGGCTGGAAAATGGCACTAGCTGGTCTGAAGGAAGAAGATGGTGATGTAGAGGATGGGTGAGGAAACAGGAGTGGGGTTTCCTTTTTTAGCAAAAGACTTTTTTAAAAATCTTATTTAAATAAAAGGAGGAAATGATAAAATTAAAAAAAAATCCTTTAATCTTTCCTCCAAAGCCATACCCGGTTTTTTTTTTTTTTTTAGTTCTTTTGTTTATTAGGGTTGCCAACTTTCTAACTGCAGAAAATTGAACACCCTTGCCCCGCCCCCTGCCCTGCACCGCCCCTTCTCTGAGGCCCTGCCCCCTCTCACTCCATCCTCTCTCCCTCCATCACTCACTCTCCCCCACCCTCACTCACTAGCTCATTTTTACTGGACTGGGGCAGGGGCCGAGGGCTCCGGCTGGGGTTTCAGACTCCGGGGTGTGGCCATAAATTAGGGGTTCAGAGTGTGGGGGGTGGCTCTGGGCTGGGGCCAAGGGTTCAAAGTGTGGGAGGGGGCTCCAGGCTGGGGCAGGGGGTTAGGTGCGGGAGGGGGTGAGGGCTTTGGCTTGGGGTGCTGGCTCTGTTGTGGGGCTGGGGGTGAGGGCTTTCAGTGCAGAAGGGGGATCTGGTCTGAGGCAGGGGGGTGGGGTGAAGGCTCTGGGAGAGGATGGGTTTGGGAGGGGGTGTGGGAGGGGGTGAGGGTTGCAGGCTCCGGGCAGTGCTTACCTCAGGCAGCTTCTGGGAAATGGCTGGCAGGTCCCTCCAGATCCTAAGTGGTCGGGCCAGGGGGCTCTGCACGCTACACCTGCCCACAGGTGCAACTCTCATTGGCTGTGGTTCCCGGCAAATGGGAGCTGCGGAGCTGGAGCTCGGGCAGTGCGTGGAGCCCCTGGGGCTGCCCCTATGCCTAGGAGCCGGAGGGACATGCCGGCCGCTTCCAGAAGCCACATGGAACCAGGCAGGGAGCCTGCCAGCCCCACACCAACTGGACTTTTAATGGTCCGGTCAGTGCTGCTGACTGGAGCCACCAGGGTCCCTTTTCAACCTGGTGTTCTGGTCGAAAACTGGACACCTGGCAACCCTATATTTTGTTACTTACATAGTGCCTGCCCCCCAAAAGATACAGTCTTTTTTGTTCTGTGTCTATACCATACCTGACATAGTAGGGTCATCCTGGTCCATGCCTGGAGTTTCCAGGTGCTACCACAATACACATTTTTATGGAATGGATCTTGGTAGTATCCAACTGGAATATTTCACTGTGCAAAGCCATTGGCTAGTGAGAAGGAATCTTAGATTTTACGAAGGTAACTCTGAAAACTGAAGTTCTAGCAAAACTAGTGAATACTAATTCACATCTGAATGTGTCGTCTGGAGTGGTGGGAAAGCATTGTTGCTATAGTATGGAAGGACAAATTATAATCCCTACTTTCATTTTGTTCAAAAATAAATCAGTACAGAAGGAATTCAGAAGTGGCCAAATGTTTAATTGACTTTGCTGCAAACTGCGGTGTTTGCAGTATTCCCTAGTACAGGGAATGCTATGATATCGCAGTAAATATATCTATTTGAAGAGCCCAAACTGGACAGTTTTTAAAGTGTGAGCACCATAATCTAGGATTATAAATACTTTTGTTCTAGGACTGCTCAATCCTGCAGGATATATAACATTTTAAACAGTGGTTATCAACCTCTTTTTCTCACCAATCCCCGATGCAATTGACTTTAATGTGAGCTGAATTGGTTCCCAGGAAGGTAGTTCTACCCGATGAAATAGTAATGTGAACCCAATGATAAGACTGGGATATGGAAATGACTGAGAGATTGATTCAATATGAACACTTGGCCCCTGACTCTGGGCTGTGCTCCAGTCACTGTGTACTGCTCCGTTGGCACAGACTGCTGTTCACTCAGAGGAGCCATCATCCAGTATAGGGGAAACTTCTGTGTCATATCCTTTCCTGGATGCTGGTTTAAAGGCCATGGACTAAGGTTAATTCTCTATGCCTCTGTATTGATCCTTTGGGGTCATTGACAGCCAGCACAGAGTACAGCAATTGTTGCATTTGCATCCCCTGCTCTAGCTGAAACTACACCTTAGCCACAACTGGGGATCTGCCTCTGGGTTTATGAAGTGACGGGAACACAAGTTTTCACATAAAGACTATATTATGTTTATCAAAGAAAGGTCAGAAGTCAGAAGATTCTAATGGTTCTTAAGTAGACGGATGGGACATTTGGTCAGCCTGGTTCTTTCTGTGCTTTTCTTATCTTGTTTTCTTTTTTTAATCATTTATTTTCAAAAGCTTTAGCTATAACTCCAAAAAGGTTTGTGTGTAAGGGCTGACTCCAAGAAAGAATTGAGAGATTAACAATGAAACAATACATAAATTAGCACCCACAAGTTTAATGTCCCTTTTGCCACTCCGCAATTTGAATTACTCAGACAATTCCAGTGTCACAGTATTTTTGAAGTCTGCATATTAACAGAACATTTCAGCTGCTAAAAAGGCATGTCCCGGGAACTGGATACTCATCTGGGCCGAGCGGCCTACTGGATAGAGGACAAACTCAGGCGACCCCAGTTTTATTCCCAGCTCTGCCACTGTATGTGATCTGAGGCAAGCCTCTTCACCTCTGCATCTCAGTTTTCCCACCTGTAAACGTCAGATAATGCGGGATGCTTTCCTACTTTGAAAAGTGCTTTGAGATCTATAAATCTAATGCAGCATGTAAGAGCTAGGAAGAAAAGCTTCCTGTACATTGTCATAGTTTCTTTGATTTCAATGGAGCTATGACGATTTACACCAGCAGAGGATCTGCCTCCAGGTATAATTTGTACCTCTCTCTCAGGTTAGTCTACTGTTGGTGATATTGTAGTATTTTGTTTGCTTATATACGCAACTGAAAACCTTAATTGGCATTTTAAAATTAAATTAACACTTTAACAGGAAAAGGTCTAAATTTTAAAAAATGACTGATTTGGGTGCCCAACTTAAGACACTTTCAAGGGATGTGAAGTTCACTAAGTGCTGAACACCTGCTGAGATACTAAGCCCCTCTGTATTCACACCTGACACACACCGTTGTAATAGTCTTTGTACAAAATATGTCTTGAGGTATCATTTGAGAGCTAATTACTCACGGATTATTAAGATTCTTGTGTGATGTATGTACATGGTGAGTGTTAAAAGTTATAGCTATATGCTAGAATTATGACTGAAGTGTGTGTAAAGCAGGTATGTCAGGGGGAGTTGTTTATAGGTCTGCTCTAAACAAAGGAATGTGTATTTACGTCAATTAACATGGAAGCAGTAAACAAGATCATCAACGCTGCAGGGGGAGAAGATGGCAGGAAACAGAACAATTTGCATTTCAGCAAACACAAAAGTGGGGGTTGAAAGAGCATGGAGTTTCCTTCACCACTGGACACCATGTCTCCTTCCTCACAGCTTGAATAAATTTCACTTTGAGGAGAATCTTCAGAAGAATCCATTTCAAATGTTTACTGCTCTATAAAGACAAGAGGGCTGAATCCCAAGTGATAAGCAGTTGAATCAATTGATTGTATACAAGTGCTATTGTATTATAAAAATGCATAGAGTGAGTCTTTTCTGAAAGCAAATGACAATCGTGATTAATATCATTGTGAAATGTATGTATTAACACTATATAAGGAAATCTGGATATTTAATGATACTATGATTTAAAGTCTGTGGCCGAACAGGGAGAAACAGGTTCCCTCCCAGACAGGAGAGAAGGCAACTCTTTACCTGTCTCCTATGTAAATTAAGCATGGTGGAATCAAAACAATAGAAGCCCCATTTACATACAGGGGATGGAAAGCCCACAGGAAGGGATGAACAGCATGAGGTCATCCTGCCTCTTGAAACAAACTCATTGAACTTTGGAAGTTATAAGCAAAGACAGAAGCCACCTTTAGCATCCATCACTAGATGAACAAGGGAACAGAGTTCTTGCAAGCTGAGAAAGATGAATCCTTCAACTAAGGGGTGTGTGTGTGTGTGTGTGTGTGTGTGTGTGGTTTGAAGCGTCTGGGAACTAAATATAGGTCACAAACCTGCTTAGGCAAAAACTGTACCTTGCTAGATTAAACTTTAGACTTTTAGATGCATGTTTTCACTTTTATTTGCTTGTAACCCTTTCCAACTTTATCTCTGGTACTTGAACTCACTTAAAATCCTATCTTCTTTTGTTAACAAATTTGTTTTACTGTTTATCTAAACTGCCAATGCTGAGTTTGAATGAAAGTGAATGTTAACTCCAGTTAATGTGGCAAACTGTTGTGTTGTGTCTCTTTAGAGGAACAAATGAACCTTGTTATTTCGCTGAACTGTCCCAGAGAGGACTGGAAATTACAGAGCACACAGTTTTTGGAAAATTTGGGACTGAGATTACGTTGGGGTCACCTTGCAACTAGTACCAAAGGTAGATAGAAACCAGGGAGTGTCTCTGGTGTGTTACTGGAAGGCTGCTGGGGGGGCAGGGGTGTCAGAGTTGCTGGATCAAGGCTGCAGATATACACAGACACTCAGGGTGTGACATGTATGCTCGTTGCTCACTGTGAACATCCCTGGAAGGGAATCCCTAGCAAAGCATTTGAGGCACCCAGGGTTACAGGGCAGGAGGTGACTCAACCCCTCACTGGTCTGGATTGCACCCAAAACTACCAAAACATAGCCCTTTGAAAAAATCAGGCTCCTTTATGGAGTCTCAAGTTGGGCATCTAAACACTGAGGCTCACAAAATCACTAGTCACCATCTATTTTATATTTAATATGCAACTGATTATATTACTAATAAGTCATATTCTCCCATAACTATTGAAGATCCTAATGATCCCAACTTGTAGCATTGTTTTAAGTACAGCTTTGTGCTACTGAAGTTATCACTCATTCAACAAATATTATAAGCACTAAGTTTATTCTATAAGCTTCAGTGAATGACAGTGTTTATTGGGGGGTGAAGTTGTTTTGTGTTTTGTTTTTGGGGGTGGGGGTGGCGAACATATGTGTCATGTTCAATGTCGTGTATAGTAGTAAGCTTTAAACAGCAGAATCAATTCTTCCCTGCAAGATGTAGATGGAACCTTCCATCACTTTGAACCAGCCTAGTGGGTTATAAAGAAGGCCATTCAGATGCCCTCGCTTCTGCAAATTGCTTTATACTGTAATAGATGTTTCTTTCACAAAGAAAGAGAGGGGAAATGGTAACTTCAATTCCAGCCACTGACAAGGTAATTTTGATCAGGTTAAAATTTCACAGTCTGCAATATGGAAAAATCATAGACTAGACGTGTGCACAAACAATTGGTGCTCTGTTACATAGCCTGGCAGTAGAAAAATATTAATTCTGCACAAATGATCTGCTTTATGAATGGTGAATATAAGAGACATTCTTTAAAGTGTCACAATGGATACGTATCATATGCTGGATACAAAATGAAAGCTCCTTGCAGCTGCAGCACATGTGCTCATGACAACAAGGCAACTATTAGAATTATTTAATAAGGCCAGATTCTGGCCAGCCTCTTCATGAATGCATAATGGATGAAGAAAGGCTCAAGGAGCTCCCATCACCACTTGGATCTCTGCACAGTGGCTTCTGAGATCCCATCCTTTCCTCTCTTGCCCCTGAAGATGCTAGGGGTCAGAAATGCAGCTGAGAGAAGGAGGAGAGGGTGAGGCTGTGGCTCTATCCCTACTTCCGAGCAGCCTTGTTCCCAGAAGGGGAACACTGCATTGCTTCGATAGTAGTGCAGCAAATACACAAGTGGGCACTGCCTAGGAGTCCTGAGGAAGGATTCTGGCAACTCAACCAGAATTCCTTCTGGGAGCTCCAACAGCAATGCAATCCCGTATGCCACCTCCATCATGCCTGAGGGCACCAAAGACAGAACATCTTGCCTTTTAGGGGCTCCTTTACTACTGGCAGTCAATGGACAATGCAGCACCATGCCTGCTCACTCAGCCATCCACAATGAATTTTATACTTGTCTGGAACTGATTTAGTCCTCCGAAGTTTATTCAAAAATGGGTTTGCAAACTGTCCAAGCCAGTTCTTACAGGTTTCACTTGTGTTCTCACACACTTGCCTGGTTACATACCCCTTCACTGGAAGTGAGGGTATGTCTACACTACGACATTAGATCGAATTAATAGAAGCCGGTTGTATAGAAATCGGTTGTATACAGCCGATTGTGTGTGTCCCCACATAAAATGCTCTAAGTGCATAATGTCGGCGGACCGCGTCCACAGTACCGAGGCTAGCGTCGACTTCCGGCGCATTGCACTGTGGGTAGCTATCCCACAGTTCCCGCAGTCTCCGCCGCCCATTGGAATTCTGGGTTGAGATCCCAATGCCCGGATGATGCAAAACAGTGCCGCTGGGGGTTCTGGGTACATGTCGTCAGGCCCCTCCCCCTCCGTCTGCAAAGGCAGACAATAGATTCGCGCCTTTTTACCTGGGTTACCTGTGCAGATAACATACCACAGCAAGCATGGAGCCCGCTCAGCTCAGCTCACCATCACCATATGTCATCTGGGTGCCGGCAGACGTGGGACTGCATTGCTACACAGCAGCAGCAGCTAACTGCCTTTTGGCGGTAGACGGTGCAGCATGACTGGTAGCCTTCATTGGCGATCTGGGTGCCGGCAGCCGTGGGGCTGGCAGCCGTGGGGCTGCATTGCACCAGCCCCCTTGCCTTTTGGCAGTAGATGGTTTATTACGATTGGTAACCGTCCTCGTTGTACAGCAGTGGCTGTCGATCATGGGCACCTGGGCAGACAATGATGGTTATCAGTCGTAGTATGCTATTTTCTGCCAAGCGCCCAGTAATTTCTGCTAAGCACCCAGAAGAGGCCGAGGGCGATCTGGGTGCTGGCAGACATGGGGCTGGCAGACGTGGGGCTACATTGCTACACAGCAGCAACCCCTTGCCTTTTGGCAGTAGATAGTATATTACAACTGGTATCCATCGTTGTCATACTGCAGTGGGTATCAGATGGTGCAATAGGCCTGAAGGCTAACTGCCAAGCGCCCAGTATTTGCTGCCAAGCACCCAGAAAATGCCGAGGGCTATCAGTCATGCTGCACCGTCGTCTTAAGATGTAAAAAATAGATTTGTTCTGTATTCATTTCCTTCCCCCCTCCCTCCGTCAAATCAACGGCCTGCTAAACCCAGGCTTTGGAGTTCAATCTCTGGGGGGGGGCCATTCTGTGTGACAGTTGTTTGTGTTTCTCCCTGATGCACAGCCACCTTTCTTGATTTTAATTCCCTGTACCTGTACACCGTGTCGTCACTCGCCACTCCCTCTCCTCCCTCCCTCCTTCCCCTGGTCCGTCAGATACTAGTTTTGCGCCTTTTTTCAGACCAGACGCCATAGCTAGCACTGGGATCATGGAGCCCGCTCAGATCACCGCGGCAATTATGAGCACTATGAACACCACGCGCATTGTCCTGGAGTATATGCAGAGCCAGGACATGCCAAAGCAAAACCAGGACCAGCCGAGGAGGAGGCGATTGCAGCGCGGCGACGAGAGTGATGAGGAAATGGACATGGACCTAGACCAAGGCACAGGCCCCAGCAATGTGGAAATCATGGTGTTCCTGGGGCAGGTTGATGCCGTGGAACGCCGATTCTGGGCCCGGGAAACAAGCACAGACTGGTGGGACCGCATTGTGCTGTAGGTGTGGGACGATTCCCAGTGTCTGCGAAACTTTCGCATGCGTAAGGGCACTTTCATGGAACTTTGTGACTTGCTTTCCCCTGCCCTGAAGCGCCAGAATACCAGGATGAGAGCAGCCCTCACAGTTGAGAAGCGAGTGGTGATAGCCCTGTGGAAGCTTGCAACGCCAGACAGCTACCGGTCAGTCGGGAATCAATTTGGAGTGGGTAAATCTACTGTGGGGGCTGCTGTGATCCAAGTTGCCAGGGCAATGAGAGACCTGGTGATATCAAGGGTAGTGACTCTGGGAAACGTGAAGGCCATAGTGGATGGCTTTGCTGCAATGGGATTCCCAAACTGTGGTGGGGCGATAGACGGAACCCATATCGCTATCTTGGCACCGGAGCACCAAGCCACCGAGTATATAAACCGCAAGGGGTACTTTTCAATGCTGCTGCAAGCCCTGGTGGATCACAAGGGACGTTTCACCGACATCAACGTGGACTGGCCGGGAAGGGTACATGATGCTCGCGTCTTCAGGCACTCTGTTCTGTTTCAAAAGCTAGAGGAAGGGACTTTCTTCCCAGACCAGAAAATAACCATTGGGGATGTTGAAATGTCTATCGTTATCCTTGGGGACCCAGCCTACCCCTTAATGCCATGGCTCATGAAGCCGTACACAGGCAGCCTGGACAGTAGTCAGGACCTGTTCAACTATAGGCTGAGCAAGTGCCGAATGGTGGTGGAATGTGCATTTGGACGTTTAAAAGCATGCTGGCACAGCTTACTGACTCGGATAGACCTCAGCGAAACCAATATCCCCATTGTTATTGCTGCTTGCTGTGCGCTCCACAATATCTGTGAGAGTAAGGGGGAGACATTTATGGTGGGGGTGGGAGGTTGAGGCAAATCGCCTGGCCGCTGATTACGCGAAGCCAGACACCAGGGCGGTTAGAAGAGTACAGCAGGGCGCGGTGCGCATCAGAGAAGCTTTGAAAACCAGTTTTGTGACTGGCCAGGCTACGGTGTGAAACTTCTGTTTGTTTCTCCTTGATGAACCCTCCGCCCCCCCACCCACCCGGTTAACTCTACTTCCCTGTAAACTAGCCACCCCACCCTCCCCTACCCTCCCCCCTTCAAGCTCCACGTGCAGAGGCAATAAAGTCATTGTTACTTCACAGTCATGCATTCTTTATTAATTCATCACACAACTAGGGGGATAATTGCAAAGGTAGCCCGGGATGGGTGGGGGAGGAGGGAAGGAAAAGGACACACTGCAGTTTAAAACTTTAAAACTTTAACACTTATTGCTCGGGAAATCATCTAGGGTGGAGTGACTGGGTGGCCGGAGGCCCCCCCACAGCGTTCTTGGGCGTCTGGGTGAGGAGGCAATGGGACTTGGGGAGGAGGGCTGTTGGTTACACAGGGGCTGTAGCGGCGGTCTCTGCTCCTGCTGCCTTTCCTGCAGCTCAACCATACGCTGTAGCATATCAGTTTGATGCTCCAGCAGCCGGAGCATCGACTCTTGCCTTCTGTCTGCAAGCTGACGCCACCTCTCATCTTCAGCCCGCGATTCAGCACGCCACCTCTGCTCTTCAGCCCGCGATTCTGCACGCCACCTCTCCTCTCGCTCATATTGGGCTTTTCTATAATCAGTAATTGACTGCCTCCACGCATTCTGCTGTGCTCTGTCAGCGTGGGAGGCAGTCTGTAGTTCTGTAAACAATTCATCACGCGTCCTTCGCTTCCGGTTTCGAATCTTCACTAGCCTCTGTGAAGGAGTAAGATTTGCAGCTGGTGGAGAAGGGAGAGGTGGTTAAAAAAGATACATTTTAGAGAACAATGGGTACACTCTTTCACGTTACATTTTGCTGTTCACATCACACAGCACATGTGCTTTTGTTACAAGGTCGCATTTTTCCTCTTATATTGAGGGCCTGCCAGTTTGGTGTGAGAGATCACTCACGCAGTGCCAGGCCACAGATTTCAGCTAGTCACATTGGACAATTCATAAAAGCATTTCTCTAGTATCTCTGAGTGGGTGAGCATCCTCGATGTGTTCCAGAGAGACTGCAGAATTCATTTTATTCAGTTCTTTAGAGGGACACTTTCTCATCCAAGTGGGAAAAAAGCAGTTAAAGAAAATTCTTACCCTCTATCTGCCTTACTCTGGTGGGCAGTGGCCTAGACTAGATTCCATCAGAAGTGGAAACAAGATGTGATTGCTACATTCTGCAGCAAAATCCCAGCCCATTCTAATCTGGTGAACAGGAGGAAGAGAACCTGCCTCATCAGGTGATGTGGTGAGTTTGAATAGTCTCAGGCCTGGTCTACACTATGAGTTTAGGTCAACTTTAGCCGCGTTAAATCGAATTTAGCCTGGACACGTTCACACGACGAAGCCCTTTCTTTTGACTTAAAGGGCCTTTTAAACCGGTTTCTTTACTCCACCTCCGACGAGGGGATTAGCGATAAAATCGGCCTTAGGGGGTCGGAATTGGGTTAGTGTGGACGGAATTCGACGTTATTGGCCTCCGGGAGCTATCCCACAGTGCTTCATTGTGACCGCTCTGGACAGCACTCTCAACTCAGATGCACTGACCAGGTAGACAGGAAAAGCCCCGCGAATGTTTGAATTTCATTTCCTGTTTGCTGAGCGTGGAGAGCACAGGTGACCACGCAGAGCTCATCAGCACAGGTAACCGTGATGGAGTCCCAGGATCGCAAAAGAGCTCCAGCATGGACAGAACGGGAGATACGGGATCTGCTCGCCATATGGGGAGACGAATCAGTGCTAGCTGAAGTCCGTAGCAGTAAACGAAATGGCAAAATATTAGAAAAGGTCTCCAAGGCCATGAAGGACAGAGGCCATAACAGGGACGCACAGCAGTGCCGCGTGAAAATTAAGGAGCTAAGGCAAGCCTACCACAAAGCCAGAGAAGCAAATGGAAGGTCCGGGGCAGAGCCACAAACATGCCGCTTCTACGCGGAGCTGCATGCCATTCTAGGGGGTGCAGCCACCACTACCCCAACCGTGTGCTATGAGTCCCTCACTGGAGAAACACACAGGGAAGAGGGTTCGGTGTACGAGGAAGATGAGGATGAAGATAATGTAAATAGCTCACAGCAGCAAGGAAGCGGAGAAACCGGTTTCCCCAACAGCCAGGATATGTTTATCACCCTGGACCTGGAACCAGTAACCCCCGAACTCACCCAAGACCCTGTGGGCACACAGGGGACCTCTGGTGAGTGTACCTTTGTAAATATTACACATGGTTCAAAAGCAAGCGTGTTTAATGATTAATGATTAATTTGCCCTGGCAATCGCGGCCAGTACAGCTACTGGAAAAGTCTGTTAACGTGTATGGGGATGGAGCGGAAATCCTCCAGGGACATCTCCAGAAAGCTCTCCTTCATGTACTCCCAAAGCCTTTGCAAAAGGTTTCTGGGGAGGGCTGCCTTATCCCGTCCGCCATGGTAGGACACTTTACCACGCCAGGCCAGTAGCACGTAGTCTGGAATCATTGCATAACAAAGCATGGCAGCGTATGGTCCCGATGTTTGCTGGCATGCAGACAACATCCATTCCTTATCGCTCTTTGTTATCCTCAGGAGAGTGATATCATTCACGGTCACCTGGTTGAAATGGGGCAATTTTATTAAGGGGACATTCAGAGGTGCCCCTTCCTGCTCTGCTGAACAGAAATATTCCCCGCTGTTAGCCACGCGGTGGGGGGGAGGGGTGAAGTGATCATCCCAGAGAATTGGGTGTGTGGGGGAGGGGAATTTGTTGGGTTTGTGCTGCATGTTAACCCGGAAACCCCAGCCCCTCCTTTTACATTGCAAACCCATTTTAAATGCCCAACCCAAGGGGTCCTTGGTATGGGAAATGAGGGCGCTGCTGTTTGAAACCATTCCCACATGTTATGAAGGTTAAAAAAGCCAAAAGACTGTGGCTTACCATGGCTGCCTGCAAGCCGAATTCTGTTGCCTGGCACTGCGTGAGTGATCTCTCACACCAAACCGGCAGGCCCTCAATATAAGAGGAAAAATGCGACCTTGTAATGAAAGCACATGTGCTGTGTAATGTGAACAGCAAAATTTAACGTGAAAGAGTGTACCCATTGTTCTCTAAAATGTGTCTTTTTTAATCACCTCTCCCTTCTCCTCCACCAGCTGCAAATGTTTCTCCTTCACAGAGGCTAGCGAAGATTAGAAGGAGAAAATGGTGGACTCGGGATGATATGTTCACGGAGCTCCAGATGTCCTCCCACGCTGAAAGAGCACAGCAGAATGCGTGGAGGCAGTCATTGTCAGACTACAGAAAAGCACAATATGAACGAGAGGAGATGGTGGGATGAATCGGGGGCTGAACAGAGCAAGTGGCGGGCTGAAGATGATAGGTGGCGTCAGCTTGCAGACAGAAGGCAAGAGTCGATGCTCCGGCTGCTGGAGCATCAAACTGATATGCTCCAGCGTATGGTTGAGCTGCAGGAAAGGCAGCAGGAGCAGAGACCGCCACTACAGCCCCTGTGTAACCAACAGCCCTCCTCCCCAAGTTCCATTGCCTCCTCACCCAGACACCCAAGAACACGGTGGGGGGGGCCTCCGGCCACCCAGTCACTCCACCCCAGATGATTGCCCGAGCATCGGAAGGCTGGCCTTCAATAAGTGTTAAAGTTTTAAAGTTTTAAACTGCAGTGTGTCCTTTTCCTTCCCTCCTCCCCCACCCATCCCGGGCTACCTTTGCAATTATCCCCCTAGTTGTGTGATGAATTAATAAAGAATGCATGAATGAGAAGTAACAATGACTTTATTGCCTCTGCAAGCGGTGCTCGAAGGGGGGAGGGGAGGGTGGGGTGGTTGGTTACAGGGAACGCCAGACAGCTACCGGTCAGTCGGGAATCAATTTGGAGTGGGCAAATCTACTGTGGGGGCTGCTGTGATCCAAGTTGCCAGGGCAATGAGAGACCTGGTGATATCAAGGGTAGTGACTCTGGGAAACGTGAAGGCCATAGTGGATGGATTTGCACATTGCTGGGGCCCGTACTTTGTGAGAGGTCTATGTCCATGTCAATTTCCTCATCACTCTCATCGCCGCACTGCAATCGTCTCCTCGGCTGGTCCTGGTTTGCTTTGGCATGTCCTGGCTCTGCATATACTCCAGGACAATGCGTGTGGTGTTCATAGTGCTCATAATTGCCGCGGTGATCTGAGCGGGCTCCATGATCCCAGTGCTAGCTATGGCGTCTGGTCTGAAAAAAGGTGCGAAACTAGTATCTGACGGACGAAGGGAGGGAGGGAGGGGCGAGTGATGACATGGCGTACAGGTACAGGGAATTAAAATCAACAAAGGTGGCTGTGCATTAGGGAGAAACACAAACAACTGTCACACAGAATGGCCCCCCCAAAGATTGAACTCACAACCCTGGGTTTTGCAGGCCGTTGATTTCACGGTGGGAGGGGGAAGCAAATGAATACAGAACAAATCTGGTCCATCTATTTTTTACATCTTAAGCTGGCAGCAGATGGTGCAGCATGACTGATAGCCCTCGGCATCTTCTGGGTGCTTGGCAGAAGATACTGTACTACGACTGCTAGCCATCATCGTCAAGACGGTTCAATAGGACTGCCGGCAGGACTGAGTCTCCAGGAGACAAAGCATGTCTGCCCAGGTGCCTCTGATTGAACTGGAATACGACGATGACGGATACCAGTCGTAATACACCATCTACTGCCAAAAGGCAAGGGGCTGCTGCTGTGTAGCAATGCAGCCCCACGTCTGCCAGCACCCAGATAGCCGATGAAGGCTACCAGTCATACTGCACGGTCTACTGCCAAAAGGCAATTAGCTGCTGCTGTGTAGCAATGCAGTACAACGTCTGCCGGCACCCAGATGACATATGGTGACGGTGAGCTGAGCTGAGCTGAGCGGGCTCCATGCTTGCCATGGTATGTTGTCTGCACAGGTAACCCAGGTAAAAAGGCGCGAATCGATTGTCTGCCGTTGCTTTGACGGAGGGGGAGGGGCCTGACAACATGTACCCAGAACCCGCCGTGACACTGTTTTGCATCATCAGGCATTGGGATCTCAACCCAGAATTCCAATGGGAGGCGGAGACTGCAGAAACTGTGGGATAGCTACCCACAGTGCAATGCTCCAGAAGTTGACGCTAGCCTCGGTACTGTGGACGCGGTCCGCCGACGTTATGCACTTAGAGCATTTTATGTGGGACACACACAATCGACTGCATAAAACCGATATCTATAAAACTGGCTTCTATAAATTCGACCTAATTTCGTAGTGTAGACATACCCATAGAATCATAGAATATCAGGGTTGGAAGGGACCTCAGGAGGTCATCCAGTCCACCCCCTGCTCAAAGCAGGACCAATTCCCAATGAAATCATCCCAGCCAGGGCTTTTTCAAGCCGGGCCTTAAAAACCTCCAAGGAAGGAGATTCCACCACCTCCCTAGGTAACGCATCCAGTGCTTCACCATCCTCCTAGTGAAATAGTGTTTCCTAATATCCAACCTAGACCTCCCCCACTGCAACTTGAGACCATTGCTCCTTGTTCTATCATCTGCCACCACTGAGAACAGCTGAGCTCCATCCTCTTTGGAACCCCTCTTCAGGTAGTTGAAAGCCGCTACCAAATCCCCCCTCATTCTTCTCTTCTGCAGACTAAACAATCCCAGTTCCCTCAGCCTCTCCTCATAAGTCATGTGCTCCAGACCCCTAATCATTTTTGTTGTCCTCTGCTGGACTCTTTCCAGTTTTTCCACATCCTTCTTGTAGTGTGGGGCCCAAAACTGGACACAGTACTCCAGATGAGGCCTCACCAATGTCGAATAAAGGGGAACGATAACGTTCCTCGATCTGCTGGCAATGCCCCTACTTATACAGCCAAAAATGCCATTAGCCTTCTTGGCAACGAGAGCACACTGTTGACTCATATCCAGCTTCTTGTCCACTGTGACTCCTAGGTCCTTTTCTGCACAACCAGTGCATAGGATTCTTCCATCCTAAGTGCAGGACTCTGCACTTGTCCTTGTTGAACCTCATCAGGTTTTTTTTGGCCCAATCCTCTAATTTGTCTAGGTCTCTCTGTATCCGATCCCTACCCTCCAGTGTATCTACCACGCCTTCCAGTTTAGTGTCATCTGCAAACTTGCTGAGAGTGCAGTCCACATCATCCTCCAGATCATTAATAAAGATATTAAACAAAACCGGCCCCAGGACCGACCCTTGGGGCACTCTGCTTGAAACCGGCTGCCAACTAGACATGGAGCCATTGATCACTACCCGTTGAGCCCGACGATCTAGCCAGCTTTCTATCCACCTTACAGTCCATTCATCCAGCCCATACTTCTTTAACTTGGCGGCAAGAATACTGTGGGAGACCGTATCAAAAGCTTTGCTAAAGTCAAGGAATAACATATCCACTGCTTTCCCCTCATCCACAGAGCCAGTTATCTCATCATAGAAGGCAATTAGGTTAGTCAGGGACGACTTCCCCTTGGTGAATCCATGCTGACTGTTCCTGATCACTTTCCTCTCCTCTAAGTGTTTCATAATTGATTCCTTGAGGACCTGCTCCATGATTTTTCCAGGGACTGAGGTGAGGCTGACTGGCCTGTAGTTCCCCGGATCCTCCTTCTTCCCTTTTTTAAAGATGGGCACTACATTAGCCTTTTTCCAGTCATCCGGGACCTCCCCCGATCGCCATGAGTTTTTAAAGATAATGGCCAATGGCTCTGCAATCACATCCACCAACTCCTTTAGCACCCTCGGATGCAGCGCATCTGGCCCCATGGACTTGTGCTCGTCCAGTTTTTCTAAATAGTCCTGAACCACTTCTTTCTCCACAAAGGGCTGGTCACCTTCTCCCCATACTGTGCTGCCCAGTGCAGCAGTCTGGGAGCTGACCTTGTTCGTGAAGACAGAGGCAAAAAAAATCATTGAGTACATTAGCTTTTTCCATATCCTCGGTCACTAGGTTGCCTCCCTCATTCAGTAAGGGGCCCACACTTTCCTTGACTTTCTTCTTGTTGCTAACATACCTGAAGAAACCCTTCTTGTTACTCTTAACATCTCTTGCTAGCTGCAACTCCAAGTGTGATTTGGCCTTCCTGATTTCACTCCTGCATGCCTGAGCAATATTTTTATACTCCTCCCTGGTCATTTGTCCAATCTTCCACTTCTTGTAAGCTTCTTTTTTGCATTTAAGATCAGCAAGGATTTCACTGTTTAGCCAATCTGGTCGCCTGCGATATTTACTATTCTTTCTACACATCGGGATGGTTTGTTCCTGCAACCGCAATAAGGATTCTTTAAAATACAGCCAGCTCTCTTGGACCCCTTTGCCCTTCATGTTATTCTCCCAGGGGATCCTGCCCATCTGTTCCCTGAGGGAGTCAAAGTCTGCTTTTCTGAAGTCCAGGGTCCGTATTCTGCTGCTCTCCTTTCTTCCTTGTGTCAGGATCCTGAACTCGACCATCTCATGGTCACTGCCTCCCAGGTTCCCATCCACTTTTGCTTCCCCTACTAATTCTTCCCTGTTTGTGAGCAGCAGGTCAAGAAAAGCTCTGCCCCTAGTTGGTTCCTCCAGCACTTGCACCAGGAAATTTTCCCCTATACTTTCCAAAAACTTCCTGGATTGTCTATGCACCACTGTATTGCTCTCCCAGCAGATATCAGGGTGATTAAAGTCTCCCATGAGAACCAGGGCCTGCGATCTAGCAACTTCTGTTAGTTGCCGGAAAAAAAACCTCGTCCACCTCATCCCCCTGGTCTGGTGGTCTATAGCAGACTCCGACCACGACATCACCTTTGTTGCTCACACTTCTCAACTTTATCCAGAGACTCTCAGGTTTTTCTGCAGTTTCATACCGGAGCTCTGAGCAGTCATACTCCTCTCTTACATACAACGCAACTCCCCCACCTTTTCTGCTCTGCCTGTCCTTCCTGAACAGTTTATATCCATCCATGACAGTACTCCAGTCATGTGAGTTATCCCACCAAGTCTCTGTTATTCCAGTCGCATCATAGTTCCCTGACTGTGCCAGGACTTCCAGTTCTCCCTGCTTGTTTTCCAGGCTTCTTGCATTTGTGTATAGGCACTTAAGATAACTCACTGATCGTCCCTCTTTCTCAGCATGAGACAGGAGTCCTCCCCTCTTGCGCTCTCCTGCTCGTGCTTCCTTCCAGGATTCCATTTCCCCACTTACCTCAGGGCTTTGGTCTCCTTCCCCCAGTGAACCTAGTTTAAAGCCCTCCTCACTAGGTTAGCCAGCCTGCTTGCGAAAATGCTCTTCCCCGTCTTCGTTAGGTGGAGCCCGTCTTTGCCTAGCACTCCTCCTTCTTGGAACACCATCCCATGGTCAAAGAATCCAAAGCCTTCTCTCCGACACCACCTGCGTAGCCATTCGTTGACTTCCACGATTTGACGGCCTCTACCCAGGCCTTTTCTTTGCACAGGGAGGATGGACGAGTACACCGCGTGCGCCTCAAACTCCTTTATCCTTCTTCTCAGAGCCACGTAGTCTGCAGTGATCCGCTCAAGGTCATTCTTGGCAGTATCATTGGTGCCCATGTGGTGAAGCAGGAAGGGGTAGCGATCCGAGGGCTTGATGAGTCTCGGCAGTCTCTCCGTCACATCGTGTATCCTAGCTCCTGGCAAGCAGCAGACCTCTCGGTTTTCCCAGTTGGGGCGGCAGATAGATGACTCAGTCCCCCTGAGGAGGGAGTCCCCGACCACCACCACCCTCCTCCTCCTCTTCGGAATGGTGGTTGTGGAACCCTCATCCCTAGGACAGTGCATCTTTTGACTTCCAATCGGTGGAGTCTCCTGCTCCCTTCCCTCAGATGTGTCATCTAGTCCACTGTCCGCATTAGTACCTGTAGAGAGAACATGGAAATGATTGTTCACCTGTATCTCCATTGCTGGTACATGGACACTCCTCTTTCTCCTTCTGGAGGTCACATGCTGCCAAACTTCTTCACCATCCTTCTGTCCCTGCTGCGCCTGCTCTGAATCTTCAGAACGTTGTGGCTGTAGAAGCATCTCCTGACGTCTGTCCAGGAAATCTTCATTTTCCCTTATGCAACGCAGAGTCGATACTTGTTTCTCCAGACCTCGAACCTTCTCTTCCAATACGGAGACCAGCTTGCACTTTGTACAGACAAAGTCGCTTCTGTCCTGTGGAAGAAAGACAAACATGGCACAACCTGTGCAGGTTACAACAGCTGATCGCTCACCTTCCATATCACCTTCCTCTTAAGAGCTTCCTCAGCTGTTGCAGTAACTACTCAGAGAAACCCGCAGATGAAAGCCTCAGTGAGCTCTCCCCAGGCGAACTCCCAGGCAAACTCCCTCTGTTAGCCTCTGCTGTGCGCCGCTCAGCTGGTTCGCTGCTGACTGCCCTTATATACCTTAAAATAGGATTCAAAAACTCGGGAAGGATATATGTTTTAGAGAAGACCAAAATGTCCATATTATAGTCTTTCTGCTGTGCAAATTAGCCTGCTATTCACTCCTATTTATATCATTTGTATGCACAGTCCCACGTAAATCTGGCTTTCCCCACCCCTTTTGCACCAATTTTAGAAGTAGACCCCAAGTAGTGGGTGAGGGAGTGTAGGATTGTATCTATTGTGACAGACCCAGACCAGTGGGGTACAGGAGTCTGGTAGAGGGCAAATATACTGGTCACTGGATGAGTAGTTTTCTGTTCCCTGAGTGACCAGAGCAGGGGCTGCACTAGAGTAATCAGGAACCTGCTAGAACCAGTTAAGGCAGGCAGGCTAATTAGGACACCTGGAGCCAATTAAGAAGAAGCTGCTAGAATCAATTAAGGCAGGCTAATCAGGGCATCTGGGTTTTAAAAAGGAGCTCACTTCAGTTTGTGGTGCGAGTGTGAGGAGCTGGGAGCAAGAGGTGCAAGGATCTGAGAGTGAGAGGGTGTGCTGCTGGAGGACTGAGGAGCACAAGCGTTATCAGACACCAGGAGGAAGATCCTGTGGTGAGAATAAGGAAGGTGTTTGGAGGAGGCCATGGGGAAGTAGCCCAGGGAGTTGTAGCTGTCATGCAGCTGTTACAGGAGGCACTAGAGACAGCTGCAGTCCACAGGGCCCTGGGCTGGAACCCAGAGTAGAGGGCAGGCCTGGGTTCCCCCCAAACCTCCCAATTGACCTGGACTGTGGGTTCTTCCAGAGGGGAAGGTCTCTGGGCTGTTCCCCAAACCACATGGTGAATCTCTGAGGCAAGAAAATCTGCCAATAAGCGCAGGACCCACCAAGATAGAGGAGGAACTTTGTTACACTATGTACCTGTGAAAGTTTGCTCTGTGGGAGAATTAGGTGCCTAAATCCCATTGACCTAATGGAAGCTGAGCACCTACGTGAGGCTTTGAAAATCTCCCCATCATAGAGCATTAATTTGTGGCATCAGTTATTCTTTCATTCACTTCTTTAGCTAGGACATTGATTGTTTATTCTGTGCCCAACCATGTATTAGGCATATTGACTTAACCAGCCAAAGGTGCATCTGTCTGTGGTTTATAGGTGCCCTGTTGTCATGAATTTGTTTCCACTAGTCCTGCACAGTTGTCTCTAATAATGATATCTTGCATTTAGTAGTGAATTACTGTAAATTTGTCATTGCTGTGTAGCCATGTATTGATTTATTTGCTCTCCTTCTGCTCATTTGCTATATAGCTAAATTGCCTAAGCACCAAAAGCTCTAAATGTAGGGACCTGAAATATTAACAGGTTACATCACCTCATTAAGCAAAAAAAAAATTCTGTCTTATTCAAAGTCTACATTATATAAGCTTTATATGCTGACACCGCATTTATCCAAGAAATGCTTAATGCCTGCTGAATCTTTAAAACATGAGAGACTGGGTGTGAAGTGTTTTCTCTAGCTCCAATATGAGCTGGCATTCTTAGGACCTGCCTAAATTAACACTTATTTTGCAGCAAGCCAGGATGTAAATCTACTCCATACTAGCTTGCCATGAACTAAGTGTGGATTCCACTGCTGCATGCTAAAAGCACCCTAATGCGCACTGTCCTGCTCCCATTTCAAAGTGGAGTAGATAAACATGCATGAAGGAATTTTTACTTTGCCATACAGGGCCAACACTGCCAGCTAGTTCATGGCAAACTGAGGTGTAAATCTACCCCACACTAATTCATATAGACAAGCCCTTATTTCACAGGTAACTACAATTTCCCTTATTAGGGCCAGAACTTCCTTAGAGAAATTGATAAAGTTCATTAGGGAGAGAGAAATCATATTATAGTAATTACTGGATTTATTATAGTAGTTACTATTCGGAGGTTTTTTTTTTTTTTAATTTTTATTGATCACTTCAAATCTACAGCTGGCCTTGGAGCTAAAAGCACAGATTTTCTGCTAGTGCAGCAGAGCAGAAAAGTTGTCTGGGAGCTGGTTATGCCTTCTTCATTCTCTGACCCTGCTTATGTTAGAAGAGCCTGGGGTTGTTCTAACTTGTACCAGCTGTGATCCCCTAGGGACCATGTGTCAGCTGGGAATTGCTGGTGTACACTGTGCTATGGTCATTTCCCTTTGCACCCTTCCTGCCCCAACATGCCCTTTATACTGAGGGCTGCAGGGAAGGAGGCACAGGAACTCACTATGCTGGCTCCAAACCTGTTGAGGAATCATTCTAACAATACGTATCCCCCAGCAAGGTACTTACAGACATTTCCTCTCCCTTGACACAGCCTGAAAACTGCAAAAAGAGTGGATTGGGCCACAGAATCTGCCCAAAGTCTTGAAGGTCTTGAATCAGCCACGCACTAAAAGCTCCCTAGTGTGTATTAATGTAGTACTGTTTGAAATGAAACTACATTAACTCACACCAGGGAACTTTTAGTACACACCAGCAGGGTCCACGTAGACCAGTTAACGCACAAAGCTAGTGCATGCTAGATTTTATATCCCTCTGGTGCATACTAATGGACTATGTAGACAAACCCTTAGAGGGGATTGGGTCCTTCCTATGATTTTGTTCTCCACCATGTGTTCATTAGTTTTTTCATTTCCCTGTATGGAACCTTCCTCTTTTCCAGTACACAGATTACTTAGGCCCTTTGTTTTGTTCTTTCTTAGAGCATGGCCTCACTGCCCTATGATATCTCCCCTTGGTACTGTTCAGATTTAAGTGAGACCCACATTCCAGCCTCTACAGTCTCTCCATCATGCTATGTAATCCAGAGCCATAAAAGGTTGTGATTCAATGTATGGCTCATTTCTCTGCATTCTGAACTCTCCCTCATTTCCAGCTGAGACAGTCTTACAGATATGACAACCTTAGACCAATTCAATGAAGCTCTGCAATTGATGAAGACAGGAGGGAAATGGTGACTATCCCTACCCCAGTGTGGTGCCCACTCCTCTCTCTCTACTCCCTCAGGTGTTTACAGCTTTTCTCTCAGAGAGAGAAGCCAGATAAAACTATTTTCTCAGTCCCAGCTGCTCCAGGATTTTGCTGTTGCTCTTTTGGGCATTCATTTTTGTCTCGTTGCTGCCTAGGTATTGTTATATCTTTACAGTGTCTGCCTACTGCGTAACCTATCATTGAAATAGATCTTTTCATATTTAGTAGCAATCGGAAAAATATATTTTTAGTGCATTTTCACCAGTGGAAGTGCTCCATTGTTGAGTGCTTTGGGCCTTAGCTTCTTACTAAATTGATAGTAGCAGGTCCTAGTAGCAGAGCTCCCAGAATTAGTTAAATAAATACAAACCTGTAATTATTATTAACAAGTTGTACTGGAAAAAAGTGTGATCGGGACAATGAGCAGCTGCAGGAACAGTTATAGAAATTTAGAAAAGGAAGGATTGAACAGCATGGCATAAATGGAGCAGAGATGTAACTTTAATTTGACCAAAATTGTATCTGAAACCCTGAAAAAGAGGGGAAAGGTGTATGGGACTTAGATAAAATTATCTATAAGATATTCAGCCTACTCTGTGCTATTTGAATTTCAATCTGAATACTGAATGCAACTGTCAGAGCATGAATATCTGATCAATGGAACTTTTGCCAGGTCTAAAGATGCACTGTTCCTCACCTCCTACTTCCTCTAAAACTGGGTGAAAGTAACTGTTAACAGATTAAGCCATGATTTTCCCAGTACTGACAATAAGCTTATACCTCTAAATATTCAGATCATCAGGCTCTCCTTTTTTCAAGGTTATTGCCTTTAGCCAGCTATATCCATCATCGGGTACCTCCTCTTGCTGCCAGACCTTTTTGTATATTTTTTATAATGCTTTGATAGAACTTGTTTCATCAGCTTTTAGCAGCTCAGCTTGTCTTTAAAAAGTAATAAAAAGCAAGAATGGTGATTAAAAATGTTTGCTGTTTTCATCGATTTCATGAAGGCATTTGATACTTTGCAGTGAAGCATTATGGAAAGTAGTAAAATCATATGGCCTTACAGATAATTGCAGTTGTAAAAGCTATTTATGAAGCCTCCTGCACTTCTGTAAGAATTGGTGGGAAATTAAGTAACTGGTTCAAGTCAAAGTTTGGTGTAAGACAAGGGGTAGAATCACCATCACTTATGTTTTTAAACTGGACATTAAAAATGTTAGATGAGTTGGAGTGCATGACAGTGGATGAGCTAGATTGAAGCTCCTGAGCTCATCCAGAAGACATCGTACAGATGTCAGACATTTCAAATTAATGATGACTCGCTTTGCTAAGTCAGAGAATGGTGTAGTCAACTTGGACTTGTAAGAAATGCCAAGAAGATGAAGTACATCTTAGAAAAGGGACAATAGATACAGTGTTGAAATGCAGCAGGGAAGTTGTAGAATAAGTAAAAATCTTGTGTATCTAACAAGCTTGATCCATGCTGGCAATTCCATCAAGGATGAGGTTAAAAGGAGATGGGCCTTGGCTACATATGCTGCTCAGAAATTAATGATGGAGACTAACAAACATTAAATTTTCATTTTGGTATCAAATCAGTGTAATAACAGTATTATTCTATGGTTTGGAAGCAGCTGCATTAAATGAAACATCAGAAATCTGGAGACAGATGGGAGTTCTTCGGTGATGGCAGGTATAAAGCGCAATGATTTTAAGGCAAATTAAGAAGTTCAGAGAGTAGGATATGAAATCAGGGTATGGGATTGGCTATAGTTGAAAAGTTATGATGGTGGGGACAACGTCGAAGTCCAACAGATGATAGGATGCCAAAGAAAATACAAACACAACCAAGGTCAGTTCGACTTAGAGGCTGACCACCGACTAGATGGTGGGACTTTGTATGCAGGGATATGACCAGGCTGGACTTAATGGAGGAACAAGCCATGGATACGAATGAATGGTACTTTACGGCTCCCTGTGTCTAGAAAGATGCTTTGGGATGAAAAGACTGAACACAAGAGATGAAGTGGGATTGGTTGGCAAGGGAAGGAACAGATGTGATAGCAGGAAATGGCTGCTAGCAATGCTGGCAAACAAAAATTATTTTGAAGATAGATTTTGGATTATAAGAGCTGGGAATGTAGGTCAGTGAATGCCTTTAGGCTGCAGGAAGATGGAAAGGACAAACTGGAGGGAGAAGGGAATTTGTGGGAAGATCATTAACATCATATCGTCTTCCCATCTAGATAAAGTGCAAAACCATGAAACACAATACTGGTAGAGATGACGGGACAGACCATAGTCAGTCTGTCTCGTGAGGTCCTGTGCAGAGACGTGGGATTGTTTTAAAATCTGTGGTGCTTTCTCTCCTGCTGAGCATTTGAATCTCAGTTTAAGGATCTGTGCCTGTTTCCCCCTTCTTTCCCCAAAGTCCATGTGTCAAATCACATCCCAAGAGTAATTATAAACAAGATTAGACAATTGGTGTTTCAGTGTAAAAGTTAATGTCACAAAATATAAGCTAAAGGTTTATCTTCTACTTAACTTTGTAAACAAAAGTAAAACAATTTACCTTGATATTTGTGTCATCTGCTTGACTTTACTGTGTTAGAATTCTTACTATATAAAAGTCACATAAGTTTGATTTTAGGGTTTTTTTTGTTCACTGATATTTACATTTTTTTCAAAGCACAGATAGTGAGTGTCACAAGTTCTGCCATGGATTCTGTTCCCTTGTAGTATTGGATAGAATTAAGTTTGGAAGTGTCAGAGTGCTAGACCTACCATTTGAAATAATGGGATTTGTGGAGTGGTAGGGGATGGGCAGTCTGTTTTGAAAGAGAGGGTCAATCAACAAGATGCTGGTGATGAGTTAGCAAGATGTACCATGAGGGCAGCTGATTCTGAATAGCAGGATTATGGAAAAACATCCAAAGAGAACAAAACTCATTCTTAAAAATAAAAATTGCAACTGGTTCCCACTAATTTCTCCAGGTTCTCCAACTACCACTGAGTCCATCCAACTCCCACTTCTGCAAGGTGAGAAATACAAGCTTTTCCCTTCTCCTGTACCCTTGCTACTAAAGGAGGAAATAAATGACTGTGATGGGAAATGTCACATTTGGAGCTACACAAAACCTGGCAGCTAGGAATGGTAATCCTCACCACCTGTGGGTTCTAAGTCTGGCATCTAAGCAGCAATAACAATTTGCGAGGTGAGGTGTTTACCACTTCTCTCCTACTCCACTCCGTTTCACTACTGGCTTCTGTATTGGGCATTGAGTCCCCATAGGGTCCAAGGATCCATTGTGAATCCCCCTGACTGTCTCCTATCCTTGCTTCCATCTTTCCCTCTCCCATTAATCATTCTAGCTCCCATCAACCTTCCTTCCTCTTTGCTTTACCCCCTTCCCACCTCCATGCACTCCATATTTATTTTCCCTGATTTCTCCCCTTCCTCTGCTCTGTCCTCCATGAAGGTGAACCTAAATTTAAACGGACTGGGAACAAAGGTTTGCTCTTTGTTTGCTCTACAGTTTATAGTTATGTTCATTAATACATCTGAAAACCCAAGTAGAAGTAGCACATATGCTCTTGGGGAATCTCTTTCTCAGCCTTGCTGACAGTAAAAAGGAGTGCAGGGCTGTGTAGAGTACAGGAACACATTTTCATGTATTTCATGCAGCATAACATGCTGAGGGAGAGCCCATTTTCTCCACAGAAGCAATAGGAAGTTATTTTTCTGAGCTCTTGACATGTGAAAGGAAAGCTCAATATTTGTGTTTTTTGTTTTTTGTTTTTTTAAATCTAGCCAAACGGAGTAATAATTGCTTATAGAAGTGTAGCTTGAGGAAACTATAAATCTAATCCCTAACCCAGCCTTAGAGAAATGCAGACTTTAAATAAGAAAAAACTAATAAAAGCTCAGGCTGTTCAAAAGAAACGCATGGATTTCTGATTTCCCAGGTTGAGACACTTTGGATTAGTTTATAAATTTCTAAGCCTTTACTAATTAGTCTGAACTTTGCCATGAAAACCACAAACATTTTTGGAGATAGACACACTGTAAATGCCAAAGAAGAATCAAAAGTTTATGAACAAGTGTTACAAAGAACTGGGGGGAAGTTATGCTTTCTGGGATTTTATTAGTCTTACAGCTTGTATGACAGGTTAAGATTCTATATTGTGGTCTGTATAATTACACCTGGATTCAATGAAATGGGTGGAGTTAATAACTGCTTACCCAATGGCTGAAACAAATACTACAGGAGGTCTAATATGTTAATTGACAGTAATTGTATTAGAAAGCATGTCATAAACTGTGGAATTGTTTGGTCAGTATGGGGAGGCAAAAGTCATTTTATATAAAGTTCTTAAGATGATATTTATTGGAGGAAGTTGTGTGTTGTAGTAAAACATGTTTATAATAAATCATGTGAAGCACAAAGCATTATTCATCTCAGTTAACAAGATCAGATTGAAAAAGAATGGCACTTTTGTACACTGATTTCCTCCCCAGTAACATTCATAATCAATCAACACATGTTCACAATAATGGAAGTGGCAATTCACACACTAGGATCCACCGAAGCTATTTGAGAATTTAATTCTACTTGACTCTAAACTGGATTTCACTGTAAATGAAATTCACTGTATTTATGGACACACTGTTCATAGGTGCCTTGGGGCTTTACAGCGGTCATTTGAACCCAGTTTTCATAGTACATACCTTGGAAGGGAACTATATTTTATCTGACTAGGTAGCAAAGAGTCACATTCAAGGACAAGCACAAATTCAGTTGGAGCTCTCCTTTTGCCTAGATTCAGGCTTGGGTATCTGAAACTTGATTAACTAGTTAGCTTCTGCCCTGTCCACACACTTTTGAACAGAGTGTCATTCATTATTCAAAGATGGAAAATGAACCAGGTTTCAGATGTCTTATTGCCGAGCCAGGCAAAGTTATGGGCCAGAATGGAAACCATACGCATGGATGACATTTTGGAGTGTAGTATATTACCCTTTAGTAGAAAATTGCAGTAACTACAAAGTAAGCAATAAAATAGAATGTGGCTAGAGCAAGGTGCCTGCCTACCTAGATATGTATGCCACACTCATCAATGTGGATCTAAGCACCATGGAGCCACACTGCAACTTTAGTACTGTCTGTATGAGATTATGATCCTATTTCCATCCGTAAGATTTTTCCTTTTTAAATCAAAGTAACTTTCAGACATTGGATTCTCTGCTTCCTGGAATGCCACAACATTGAGCATATATATGCATCGCATCAGGGTTTGATTTTGCTTAGTGGATTGGTTTACCTCTACCAGAGATTAAGAAATTCCTTCAACAAGTTACTCTGACTACATGGACTGATAAATAATGATGAAATAGTGCATGTTTTCTATATCAGACTGAACAGTGGCAACTCAAGTTGTGTTTCAGTGGAGCTCCTATAATTTGTGATTTCTTTTATGATCACCCTTTGTTTCAAAGAGGAATGTTTTCTCCTCCATACTTAGAGACTAGTCTCTGCCACCCATACTCATTCAACAGGACTACTCATGGCAGTAACCGCTCAGCAAAACAAGTGACAGTTGCACAGTCTAGCCTTTGTTCTCTCTTCCACTGCAGATCAGTCTGAATGCGGGGGGGAACAACAATGAGTTCTAGAAAATATGAGTCTTTTTCAGAATGAACAAAACACAGCCCCAAACAAGATTGTTCTCTTCCTAGAGAGGATTTTTTCCATGACATCAGAACTCAGTCCCATACAATACTAATTTAACAGCAGGTGTTTTACCTTCCTTGAAAATCTTAATATAGGAACTGCCATACTAGATAAGACCAGTGGTTCAATTAACCCAGTATCCTGAGACTACCAGTAGCCTGACCAAATGCTTCAGAGGAAGATGCAAAAAAAAAAAAAAAAAGTCTACAACAGTTGGCTGAGGAATTACTGTCCATGAGAAATGTTTGTCTTATGCCCTGAAACATGATAGTCAGAAGGGATATAAACTATTTTTAAAAAGTCATTAGTATTCTAAATCTGGATGTTCTCTTTATTATACTTCTAATTACTGATTGAGTAAACTCAAGAACTCTAGATACTGAACACATGCAATACCTCTCCTATGATATATGATAAAAATATTCAAAATATTATATAACGTATTATAGCACAGTGTTTCTCTTATTATCAGGAACAAAGCATTCTCACTTGCTAATTATATTTTAGAGTGCATATATTGTACTGTATTCAAATTAATAGAAAACTTGCCATTATTCAGACTTTAGCAGTGTCTCACAGTGTTATTTCAGATGACTTAAGTTCCTACAGTTTTGCAGACTTTTATTAGCGGCATGAATAACAAACAAGAAATGAGACGTTTTCTTCCTTTCCAGCCTCTTAAGCATATTTTTGCATTAGTCCAAGCAAATTTTCTCTCTCATAAAGCAAGTCGACTTTAATTAATAACAAATATATTTTTCCCCAAAGGAATGGACTGTTTAATTTGCTAACATGTTGCAGTTTACTCTGTTTTACTGTCAGAGTGCTTTTGAAACCCACTTTCTATATGATTTAGAAAGGCACTTTTTGCATGTGCAGTAAGTGAATGGCATACAGAGAGATGAGCTCTCAGATCAGAATGTTCAATTACATATCAAACAAGGCAAGTCATGAAATACCCATTTTTATTAAAATCTAAAATATGGGTTCTCAGAAGGCATTTGACCTATAATTAACAGACTAGCATACTATGTGTACACACACAGAGTGATTAATTCATCATGGCATTGAAAGTGTAGGCTCAGATGGCTAAGTAAGAACTACATTACCACCAGAGGTCAATCCATATTGGCCAATGAAATGAATTAACCTCAACCAGTGATATACATCCACCCATCAGGAAAAACAAAAGTCACAATTGCCAGAAATAGACATTAAGGGTGGTCCAAAGCAGGGCGGAGATTTGGGTGATGGGAGGGAGCTTACATTGTTGCCACCTGCATTATACCTATTCTGTGTAGAAACAATTGGACTTTAGAGGGCTAGAGTCTCAGATGCTTAAGAGAAAAAGTTGTAGAATCCCATAATGGATAGTAGTACTGGATAGATCCATGGTGGGAATTATTCCTCAGAGGCTGGCTTGTGTGTTTATATTATAAATGTTCCCCCCTTGCTTATCTAACTGCTGATTATATTTTTATTCATTTAGTTAGATTCCCAAAGGGCTAGATAAGCTCTTTCCCTCAATATGGTTTTAAGGCAGTGAGTTCCACCGATTAATTTATGTATTCCGCTAAAATGCCACTTATGATCAGTTTAAAGTGACTCCCTGATGTTGCCTCTTTTTAACAAAGTAGAAACTTGTCTCCAAAAATCACTGTTCATCTTTTCTCCCACATGATACTTTCCTCTAGCAACTCCCATTGTATTCTAAAATGCAGTTCCTGGAACCCATCTTTGTATTTCAGAAATAAGAACTTCCCAAACAAAGGAATGTGATGTATTTAAAAATCTAGGCTAAGCTGAACTTTGAAACACACATGCTTGGAAATATTTTTAATTAGAAATGTAAATGGTATGGATAACCAGCATTAAATGCCACCTGCAATTATAAGACTGGTTGTGTATTATTTTTTTTAAAATGAGCAAATGATGAATGGCGTGTCATTCCTTAAGAGTTATTTGTTTTTGATAAAGAATCAATGGAAGTTATTTTTAAAACTCCAAATATGTTTATCTTAATGTGACCGGTTTATGATATTAAATTGACTGCACAAAGTTTTAAAATCATTCCTTATTAAAAGATCCGAAGGAATTATATTTTTTTCTCCCATAGTCATGGTTCCATCAAATCCCTTCCATTTAAGGTGGATTTTAGCCAAAGGCACGCTTACAAAATATACAGATAAGGCTACAACAGTTACACTTTAACCTGGCAAATAATCTTCCTCCCTGAAAAGATTTGCTTTAACCAAACTAATATCTACTGCAGTGTCCCTCCATGCCATACACCTTATTCCATTAACTTCTGCACTGCTAATAAACTCTGTATTATTGTTCCCATATTTAGCTTTAATATGAGTTTTAAGGTCAAGCCCTTAAGAGAGAACTGTAACAACATTTGCACACAAGGCATTAGTGCTGGGCTCTATTTGTATGTTTAGAATAACTGGATTAGCATTTACCGGGTTTGCTGGTTTATTTTTTACATTTGGACACACTGGTTTGTGTCCAGATGTACCACACAAATAACATACTACTTGTCTTCCCTTAGAGTAGGAGTTTTTCTGTTCTGGGCTCCCATGGGCTTTTATAACAGAAGTGTGGCTGGTCCCACTCTTAAACCCTTCTCTTCTTTGAGATTGGGGAGAATAGTGATTATTCTTTCCCAAGGGCTTATTTCTTTCATGACTTCAAATCTGCAATTTCAGCAACATGCAAAACAGAACTGGGCTTTCTATCACATAGCAGCCCGGACCTCATCTGGCACCAAATTTGACATCTGTTCAAGTGTAATTAATTGCATTAATTGTTCAAAATTACCCAAATCTTTCCCACAGTATCTTTATATTTTACATAATTCAAAGCTTCATCCATACCCATTTCATTGAACACTTACCTAGCTTTCCCAGTCAGTCAATCTGGTTAGCAAGACAAGCATACGCTGCACCTCTGGGATATGGTGAATTTCACATAGATGCTCAAAGGTAGATAGAACTTCCTCCATGTCTTCAGTATCTTTGTAAATGGGACAAATCCTTTCCCAGTTCTTGTTGTCAGGAGGAGATGGATCTCCAGGCTGTGGCAGCTTTTTCTGCTGTTCCAAGACTTGGGGCTGAAGTCTGGCAGATTCCTGTTGCATCTGGATGAGCCTTCTCCTCAGCAGCTTGCCGTTCCATCTTCCTTAGATGGACAGCTCTCTCTCTTTCAGCAGCTTCTTGTTCCATTTTAGCGATCCTTTCTCTAGCTTCTCTTTCCATATCAGCTATCTTTTGCTTTTTCCGCAATCGAAGATCTATCAGCCTTTGTTCATATTCCAATTGCTGCTAGTTTCTCACTGCAAGCATTTTTGCTGGGTCTGCTTCCTGATCATTGGCCATAAACAGATTTTTCAGTTCTTGCTCTGGGAATTTTTTCTTAAAAGTGAACCCCCTCTGTGAGCACAATTCTTCAAGGGTTTTTCTGTCAAGATCTTCATAGGATCGTGGGTCATTCATTGTAACTGATTTTAACCCTTAAACTCTCTAATATCAAATTTTATTTTTTTTGACAAATGTGTGGTTCTGATCCAAAACCCAATTAACTTGTGGTAATGTGTATCCTAGCCAGACTACGCCACTGTGACCGGGGTCCCAAGGAAGCCAACTGAGGTCACTCAATTAGGGTGAACTGCAAAGAATGGAGCAGACAATCCCCAAAGTTGGTGGAGATTCCAATACTTAGATTTACCAAGACAGCACAAAACAGCTTCTATAATACCTCACTGGTTATCCAGAATGACGCCAACACAGTTCCCTTGAAGTAACCCAGCCTTAGGCCTCCACCCAAGTCAAATATGATGAGGATTACTTAAAATCTTATTCATCATATAAGGAAGTTCTACCAATCCCAAAGGATCAGACATGTTACCTCCCAGGTTAATGAATATTCCAGCTCTTACCCAAATACGTGCTTACAGCCAATTCTTATTAACCAAACTAAAATTTTTTAAAAAAGAAGAGAGAGAGTACTGGTTAAAAGGTCAATATACATACAGACATGGGTACAATTCTTGAGATTAAATTCATAGCAGAGATGGTGAGCTTTGTAGTTGCAAAGAGTTCTTTCAGAAAGAATTCATAGGTCAGGGATCGGCAACCTCTGGCACGCGGCCTGCCAGGGTAAGCACCTTGGCGGGCCGGGCCGGTTTGTTTACCTGCCGTGTCCGCAGGTTTGGCCGATCGCGGCTCCCACTGGCCATGTTCGCTGTTCCAGGCCAATGGGGGCTGCGGCAGCCAGCACATCCCTTGGCCCGCACCGTTTCCTGCAGCCCCCATTGGCCTGGAACGGTGAACTGCCAGTGTGAGTCACGATTGGCCGAACCTGCGGATGCGGCAGGTAAACAAACCATCCCTGCCTGCTGGGGTGCTTACCCTGGTGGGCCGCGTGCCAAAGGTTTCTGATCCCTGTCATAGGTTATAGTCCAAATGTGTATATTCAGGGTGGTCCAGTCAGGACTGGGATCTCAGTCTTGTGGTTTAAGTTTTTCCCTGCAGGAAGCATCAAGCAGATCTGTGGTTACAAGATCAGGACCCAAGGGTCTTTTATACAGTTTCAGGCTTTCTTGTGACAGCTCGGAGTCCTTAGGCGAACAATAGGCACTCATTTCCTAAGCATCGGTAATTATCTATACAGATTAAATTAAGGCAATGGTCTGTTTTTCATCATTCTCAGGTGATTTGTTATACATTTCAAAGAGAGATGAACACAGCGATATCCTATGTTTATGATTCATTTAAATGTTAATATTCCCTTTTTGATCTCTGAATCAATAGCTATAGTTACAGACAGGAACTGTCTGCTTACATGGCTAACATTTGACAAGATATAAGTGCACACATACAATTAACATTACCTCCAACAATACAGGTTTGCATTTCACAGTTCTAGCCTATCTAGCATGGAGTGGCCCTAATTACCATTCACACACTTTTCTAACATGTCTCTAATGACTGACTCTGGGTCAATTAGCCTGCAAGCTGCTTAACCCTTTCTGGCTATGTGTCACACCAATTTCCTAGTACTGGGAACTAATTAGTTGAGTTTGAAACTCCTTTTTGGGCAATGGGCCCAAGAGTTTTCCAAGAGAAAACCGGTAGACTTAAAAGTATATATTGATGTATTGGCAACTGGCAATGAGAACTATTTCCCTACTGACATTCATAAACTCTTACCCTTTCTGATTAATCTCAGAGAGGTGGCACTGGCAGCATGTGGGTTTCACTTTCCATTAGTTATTAAGAGTGAAGTAACTTGTATAACACCATTTAACCCCCCCCCCCTTTTTAGTTTTGCCACACCAGAAGGGAGCAATGCAAAGGTCTTTAAGGTAAAGGCCAATATAAAACAATAAAATTACCAGAATTTATGCAATATATACATCCTGATAGAACAGAGTTGTTTATTTCTATTATGGTACTACCCCAGGGCCCCCAACCAAAATGAGGATTATGATCATCATCTCATGATTTCCTAGATGAACTTGCTCAGTTAAGGCCTTATCCAAAAATCTATGCAGCTCAATAGGAGTCTTTTCTATTGACTTCAATAGATCAGGCTGGAAAGATATGTAAAAAAACCAGTAAGAGCTGAGATTTTTCAATATGCCTAAGGGACCTGGGTACCCAATTCCCCTTAAATGCTAATGGTAATTGGGCATCTAAGTGCCTTAAGCAGAGCTGGGTAATTTTTGTTTGTTTGAGCAAATAGTAAATGTGAACCTAAACTGTTCATCAATACAACATGAAATGCCTGAATAGTTCTCACCCCCCCACACACACTTTTTCTGTGGGGGAAAATGAGGCACTATCAAATAGCCAGAAGAGAGAGAAGATGGTGATGCTTCTATCACCTGGAATATAGGAGATCCACATTCAATTCTGCCCTCTGACTGATTGATGGAGACGGGAATTTGAACTTGTTCTCCCACTTACTAGACAAGTGCTGTAATCACCAGGAAGTCATTCTCTTTGTCCAAATGACTAGCTATTTATTCACAGAGGAATAGTTTCAACAGGACAAACTGAGATACCCATATCAGAACATCCCATCACCCAGTGGCTAGGGACCTGTTTTTAGGATGTAGGGACTTAAATTCATATCCTCTCTCTAAATTAGGTAGAGGGGGAACTGAACTTGGATTTCCCCGCTTCCCACGTAGGTGTCCTAACCACCTCCCATGTTGTTAATGGAGTCCTTAGAAATGCCCAGAAATGGACTATTTGCCAGTCTTTTTTCAGAATTTTAAGGTTTTTTTTACCTACACTCCCACCCCTGGATTTTTCAGAACTGCAGGGAAGTTGTTTTTTCTCTCCGGTTTATGCAGCTTTGAAAGCGTCGGCCTAGAAAGTTATACTGTAACTGGCTTGAAGGTGAACCAGACAAACATAGCTCCACAGCCGACTTCTGTGATTCCAAATGATTTTTTTGTAATTTTTGTACAACATATTCATATTTGATGTGTATTTGTTTATATTACAACATACTTTGTTCAGCATGAAACAAGAGATCCCAGCACAAGATGTCACATACAGAAGTTTTAATTCAGGTCAAGATTTTAAATAAAGAAATACATATTCAAGCAAGCCAGTGCCCCTCCAACATTTATAAAGAATGTACTGTGCATAAGAGATTCCATTTAAACAGGAAGGATTGCTGGGTTGTTGGCTGGCAGTGTGTAATAGGGAACTAATCTAGTATAGACAGGAGCTGCTTTTGCAATTATAACCAACCTTGGGAATACCATTTTTCTTCTAATGCTATTATTAAGCCAGTAATTATGGAATTATAGTACAGACTTTATATGGTAGATAAGGTAAGCTTGACCCATATCTTTTAAATATAATTAGAGATATGTGCATTTTACATCTAAGAGTAAGAGTTATCCATTTAGACTCTTGGACAGTTTCCCAGATGTAGAAGTGCCCTGTGTGAAAAATGTTTTACCTTTGAAGAATATGCCTCACCTCAATGTCACAACCACAGGGGTTTGGTGTGTGTGGGGGGGAGGAGAAACAAGGGAACATACCTACATGGGTCTCCTGATTTTCTTGTTCCAGTGTAGCATTCAGCTGTGCCAGCTGTTTTCTCTACCTGCTCCCAGAGCTCTCAATTTAACTATTTGCTCCCCTCCCTTCAGATTATAATATATGGAGATATACCTATCTCATAGAACTGGAAGGAACCCCGAAAGGTCATTGAGTCCAGCCCCCTGCCTTCACTAGCATGACCAAGTACTGATTTTGCCCCAGAACCCTCAAGGATTGAACTCACAACCCTGGGTTTAGCAGGCCAATGCTCAAACCATTGAGCTATCCATCCCCCCCATACTGAGCTATCCCTCCTCGTGTACCCACACTGCTGCAGAAGCAGGAAGCCCAGTAGGGATAAGAAAATCCCAAAGGGAGGGAATAACAGAAGAAGGAGAGGGACAGGGACAGCCTCTTGGTATGTGTTTGTACATTACCTATCACAATGACGTCCTGATCTCAGCTGGAGAGGGATGGGTGCAGTGACAGGAGGCAGAAAGGGATGGAATGAGGGAGAAGAGAACTCAATGAGGGTGGGAGTGAGGAGAAGCTATGGCAGAGTGGTATCTGGTGATATGCTGCCTTTGTCTAAATGTGGGGCACTCATGAGTGCTTGTATGGGTTAGGTGGGGCCCTATAAGTATAATGTATTGCTAAAAGATAGCCAATTGGTTGATTACTGTAGTTAGATATTTAAAATGTTCAGGGGACCAATAAGCAAACTTAGTCGATTTATTGTTCAAAGCCAAACCAGTACAGTACAGGAAAGAGTTAAAGGTTACTAATCCTTCTGGGAAGCAGTTTCTCACAGCATGTTTGGTTCACCTGACACAGAAAACATGCTCCCAAAATATGGTCCCCACCAAAAAACAAAAACAAAAAAACACCTCTATCTAGGCCAGACCTGTTTACAAGGTAGAAGAGCTTTTCATACTCTTGAGTTCTAACCCACCAGTCCATACCAATTCTATAACTTTGCTTGTCTCATTTTGACTACTACATTTCAGTTGCTCATGAAGGTAACTCCCAAGCTTGAACCAGTACAAAACATTAATGTATCTTGTCTTTGACATGGTTTCCCATGCCAGAGCAGACTTCTGCTGTGAAGGGTATTGTAGATATCAATCTTGACAAGTGTGAACTTCATTGTGGGAAAAGCAAATACCATTCAGTTAGCTTAACTTTCCAACACCTACCTTTCTCTCTCTCTCTAATGTATATCATATGACTACATTGTGCATGACACCAATTAATGTAGTGTGTAGTACACTTAAGATATGCATTGGCTAACAAATGTGAAAAACATTCTCTTGGTCCTTCTTCCAATGTTTTCTGTTGTTGGCTCTCAGTGATGGAAGCTATGCAGCAGGAAAAAACCACTCTCTTACTACAGCCTGCCCCAAGTGTGGCCACACAGACAGCAGCCACATTGACAGCTCCTGAAATCCTCCTCATTACATAGCAGAATCACACTGGTTCCATTGCTAGCAGTTCATTTGCAGCCACAAAGAGCAGGTAGGATTTTCCTGGGAGAGGGGCAAAAGATTCCAGACACAGGGTTAATATTGGCTATTGCACACAGGAATGGGTAATCACTGATGAAGCACTGCAATGGAATACAATGCCATCTAAGAAAATAAGGTCTAGTGGAAAGATGAAGCCACCATGGTCTGGAACTGTCTCCTCCATTTGGAGATACAGATACATGGACAATTTGTAGCTCCTGCTGTTAGAAATTCTGCAACCAAGCACTTCCCCTGTTGCTGGCAGCACTACTGTTACCATCATGATTTACCTGTGTCCCATTTTGCTAAAAACCAACCTTCACTTTCAAGAACTGGTGAGAAGACAACTCTTGATATTCAGTTATTTCCCAATAGAGAGAAAGTAAGACACCCTCCAGCATTTGCCTCAGTCTTTAGAATTCTGTTACCTTGTACTAAACACAGTGGCCCATTAAGCAAGTGCAGCTGAGGAGGGAACAGAAGTTCCCTGTAAAGAGACAGATGGTCAGTAAGGAAGGGCAAGAGCATCAGGGAGTTCCCTAGGAGAGGGTGCCAGAATCCCCTGGGGGCAGGCAGTGGGAACATGCTGGGGGGGAAAAGTGGCCTTCAGGGAGAAAACTGAGCACTACTTCCCAGGGATAAGAGCAAGGAAGAACCTGACGCAGGAGGAACAGAAGGCAAAGGGATAAAATCCCCTGGGAGCTGTAGCCCAGGATGGGCTGAGGAACCACTGGTGTTTTTTGCTTATGTTTAGAATATAAAACTGTACCTAGAAAAAGAGACTGGCTGTGGCAGTGGTTCCTTCATGGGCTGAGGACAAGTCAGCACTTTACACTCAGATTTTTTTTAGCTGTTCTGTTGTACCATCCATTTGTATGGTTGTGAATAAGAAACTATTATCAAAGCACACTGTGCCCCATTTTACAAGGGATATTTGTATGGGCATCAGCACAGGCATTTCAGGATCGTCTAATAGCATATTTATCACAGATGGCACTTGGTGATGAAATATTGGGAAATATGTGAGGTGGCTAAAACAGATCACAATGCCACTCAAGTTTGGCTCATCCAGTCCTCCATAAATGGGGATGGATGGGTGGCCAAGCCAAAATTGATTTGTGCCACTACCCTGTGTGCCATATCACAATGCCACTCTGTTTAGGGACTGGGGCAAACTGCCTTCAACCAGGACGGGGGGGCTTTGGGCCAAAGCAGGACAGTCCCACAAAACCCAGGACTGTTGAGAGATATGCAATAGCATATGCCAGGTTAGCACCACCAGGAACTATGAATAGTCAAGCATTCATCAGCCATACTTCTAAATCATTTGGCAGACTATATAAACACCATGATTATACCTGGATCTATTGTATGATAGACATTTAATAATGGGCTGTAAAGGCCAGTGTTGATGGGAACATTAATAACTTTTGTACCTATGCTTGCACATGCACAGAATCCAGCAATCAGATAATCTAATGATAATGTACACACCTTGTGGTAGTGAGAGAAAGATCTGTGCACATTTTGATCATTCCATCAAAGCCAATGAATATCTAAAGTATCAAATTGAGACAGAGGCTCACTAGAGAAAAGATCACGATTTGAAGGCCTCAGTAACTCAGTCAGAGGTTGTGTGTCTATTACAGGAGTGGGTGGGTGAGGTTCCATGGTCTGCAATGTACAGGTCAGACTAAAGGATCATGATGGTCCCTTCTGGCCTTAAAGTCTATGAGTCTGTTTTGAAATAATTTATTGAGGAAAAAGTGGCAGCTTCAGTCAGACCTCGGAAGCAGCATTCAGTGAGAGAGTGATGAATTCCCTTTCAAGGCCTTTCCTAACTTATTCCCAATCCACCTCCAACTGGCCCATGCTATCAGCCTTCAAAGCTCACTTATTTGAAGGTGCTTATTTGATAACTTAAGGTGCCTTTATGCTTTCTCCCATGTTGCCATTCATGTTTGAGAGGCAGCGGCGTATTATTGCCTAGGCCAACAAGGCCTAGGCCTAGGGCGGCAAATTTAAAATAGCAGCCCAGCAATTTTGTAGTCACGGCATCGCGGGCCACGATTCTACCAATCATGATAGCGCGTATTGAAACCACCAATGACGGCGCGATGGAGACACCATTTAGTAAACAACATACTCGGGACTGGAGTCGCAACAATCCTAAGTGTTAATTAACAATCAGACCGGAAGGAAGAAATTAAGCGGTGCCCAGTTAAAAAAAAAATGCTATACAGAAGAAAGAAAGGGAAAATGAAATGATAGCAAAAATGCGCAAAATTGATTCCTTTGTTGTATCAGTTAGTGCTGACAGTGAGACAGAAAAAAAAGTTGAAAGAAGTAGTGAAGTAAAAAGTGAAAATATTGGTGTTGATATTTAAAATATTGATGTGTATAAAGTACATATTAAAACTAATGAAGAAATTCCAGCTGCGGTTAGTGTTGAAGAAAATGTTCCAAATACTAGCGTATCAGAGACTACCGGGAATCATGTTGCTCTGGATATCTTTGACAATACTGCAGAGATTTGTGAATCACATCAATCAGAAATTCAATCTGACATTGGAATATCTACCATAAGTGAGACCCAGCCCAATGGATATTGAATGATGCTACAATTGAGTATTTATCAACGCATGGTATTAAACAAAATATCGATAGTGATTTTACTAACTCAAAAAGACAATATACTGATAAAACGTGTGTTCTGACAAAAAACGTGTTTGAACGACATCTTTTAAACAGTGAAGTAAAGCCACGGCAATATCTTGTATATTCGGAGAGCAAAGGAGCCGTGTTTTGTGCCCCATGTCGATTATTCGGAGGGATC
>NW_020664562.1:4856466-4914512 GCF_002925995.2 Terrapene triunguis | reverse complement strand
TTGACTACATTTATTTCAGAAGCATTTTGGCTGTAGAGCAGTGTAATTAAAGCCTTAAATACAAAAAAGGAAGATGCTACTGAGAAACCTGTTACACGTAATGAAGCTGCAGGCCTGCAGCGAAAACTCGATCGACTTGAGGCAGCTTTTATGGCTGTATTTTGGAGCTCACTCTTGGAAAGATTTCATATCACTAGACAAAAACTGCAAAATGTTTATATTGATATACAGACAGTTGTAGAACTCTACAACTCAGTAATAGGATACATTAACTCTATACGGGACTTGTTTGATATGTACAAATAGAAAGCCAAAGAAAAATCTGGAATTGAAGACTATGAAATTGACACAACGCGAAAAAGAAAGCGTAAACTGCAAGCTGAGGAGACACGCGAAGTTGAAGTGGAAATGTGTGGTAGAGATAAATTTAAAGTAGATACCTTTTTAACAATACTAGACCTTGTATGTTCCGAATTGAAACACAGAAGTAATGCGTATCAAGAAATGTATGGCAGATTTCAGTTTCTATCTAACATTACCAATACTTCAACAGCAGATATAACAGTTCATGCTAAAAAATTACAGCTATGCTACCAAGGAGATTTAGAAGAATCATTCGTGAATGACTGTCTACATTTTCAATTGTATTTGGAAGGTGTCAAAATTCCTGAAAATGAAAAGAAGTCAATTATAAGATATTGCAGCCTTCTTCGAAATCAAAACATTCATTCAGTATATCCAAATCTTGATATTGCCTTCCGAATGTTTGTTTGCACACCTGCTACAAACTGTTCTGCGGAATGATCATTTTCGGCATTAAAAAGCGTGAAAAACTATTTGAGGGCTAATCTCAGTTAAGAAAAATTAAACTCCCTTCCTTTCTCTCCTGACAATTGAAAAGGATCTAACAACTTCTCTGGATTATACAGTATTAATTAATAAGTTTGCCACTTAAAGGTGTAGGCGTAAACAAATGTAATTACTTACTACTCAAATACTTTTATTTCTTTCAATGTATCTACATAAAATAAAAAATAAATATTTGATATAAAACCAGACCCCTGCTTGAACGCAGCGTTTTGGATCCATGCGCGGTCCCGCGCTATAACCGAAATCACACTATACAGACTAAAACTAAAAAAACTAAAACAAGTTCATATGGGGCCAGCAATTATTTCAGGGCCTGGGGCGGCAAAATCATTAATCCGCCACTGTTGGGAGGAGCTCCTTATAAACATCCCAGGACTAATGTATTACCCTCCTTCAGGTGTCTCCTTAAGACTCTTCTTTACCATGATGTCTACAAAAAACTTAACAATGGCAAGGCTGGTGATATTCAGAGGGAGCTGTCTACCATGCTGACCACTATTGTCTCATGGTTCCCTTGTACTCCATCTGTCTGTATCGGAAGTTTCTTGTCTTATATTTAGATTGCAAGCTTTTTGACCCAGGGACAGTCTTTTTATTCTGTATATGATTAGGGCTCCTAGGCACTATGGTAATAAGACAGTCAACTTTTTCACTTTTCTATTACTCAGTTCACATACTCTGTCATGAGAGTAAAAACTTGTATAGCCCAACAGAATTCCATAAGTGCAATTCAATATTTTTCTTGGTTTGTTTTAAAAAACAACATTAACTCCAAATTTGAATGCCAATACTATACCTCACATATATAGTTGTGGATTTGTTTGTTTTTTAAAACTTTTTTCAAAGTACAGAATCTAATGTATGATAAATCCATATTTTATTTCAAAACAATTTCACCTAGGATTTAGCCACTGGCTAATTATTAATAAAGGATTTTTCAAGTTAATCTTTCTCTTAAAATACTCTTATGAGGGACCATAACTGGTGTTTACTCCAGGGTCTTTTGAAATGTAAATCATTTATGCAAACTTTAGCAAATCCCAAAACTCAGTTTGGATTCGTTTGTAAGTATTTAAAGATCAAAGCCATTGTTAAGTATTCTGCACCAGAAAAGCAACACAAACAAACAATAAATGCTGTTTTCCAAAGTGTCTGATTTTTCTTGCAAACTGTTGCAGAAATATTTTGTCTAGTAAATGTTATTGGCAGTTGCTACATAGTCTTGCAGTTATCTTATCTTGTAAAAATGCTGCAGACTTTGGCCAGAAAGCTTCCTACACATCCAATAATCTGTAAAATATACTTTTCCCTACTGCATCACCTATAGCAGTGGTTCTCAACCTTTTTATCGTTCTGGGCCACATATGCAGGTCTCTGTGTTATGTGGGCTACATCCATACAACATATATATACTATCTGTGTGGCCCTGAGGATGTCAAATGGGCTGCAGCTGTGTGCTGATTGGGCCACAAGCAGCCCGCGTGTTGAGAACCACTGACCAATATATGACCTACTTTGAACCTGTATATGTGTCAGCTAATGACAACATAACTTCTACATGCAACTTGGTTATCCTGAGATATGTATTTATACATATAGTTCTCTCCTTCTGGGATAATGGTTCTCAGCCTTTTCCGTAGCAGGATCCTACCTCCCATGTAACTGGGATCTTGCTACCTCATCCATTTAGATGTAGTAAGTGCAAAATGGTCATAAACCTGACACCAGGTTTGTAAGCCCCTGTCCTGGCGAGCTATTTGCTGTGTTCACCTTAAGCGCTAGAAAGAAGGCAAGTTTCCCTTGGACCTAATTTGAAAATTTGGCCCATAATTTAAAACGAAAAACAAAACAAAACACAGGAGCCTAAAGTTAGACACTTAAGTAAATACTTGGGCAGCAAATGAAATCAATGGGAGTGCCACACCTCTGAAAATCAGTCCATTTTTATTCAGACTTCACTATTTGAGATTTCCAGGTTGGCCTTTGTTTTAATGTCCAAATTTACCAATAATTCCACTCTCAGATTCTGGTACCCCTTGTTTGCGTAGAGACTGTCCGGTTTGGCCAATGTGCATGGCAGCGGGGCATTGCTGGCACATGATGGCATATATCACATTGGTAGATGTGCAGGTGAACGAGCCCCTGATGGCAAGGCTGATGTGATTAAGTCCTATGATGATGTCACTTGAATAGATATGTGGACAGACTTGGCATCAGGCTTTGTTGCAAGGATAGGTTCCTGGGTTAGTGTGTTTGTTCAGTGGTGTGTGGTTGCTGGTGAGTATTTGCTTCAGGTTAGGGGGTTGTCTGTAAGCGAGTACAGGAAGCAAATACTCTACGCAAAAGAATAAATGGACACAAATCTGACATCAGGAATCATAACATTCAAAAACCAGTAGGAGAACACTTTAACCTGTGGGGTCACTCAATAACAGACCTGAGGGTGGCAATTTTGCAACAGAAAAACTTCAAAAACAGACTCCAACGAGAAACTGCTGAACTTGAATTGATATGCAAACTAGATACAATCAACTTAGGCTTGAATAGAGACTGGGAATGGCTGAGCCATTACAAACATTGAATCTATTTCCCCATGTAAGTATTCTCACACTTCTTATCAAACTGTCTGTACTGAGCTATCCTGATTATCACTTCAAAAGTTTTTTCTCTTACTTAATTGGCCTCTCAGAGTTGGTAAGACAACTCCCACCTTTTCATGCTCTCTGTATGTGTAAATATATCTCAATATATGTTCCATTCTATGCATCCAAAGAAGTGGGCTGTAGCCCACGAAAGCTTATGCTCAAATAAATTTGTTAGTCTCTAAGGTGCCACAAGTACTTCTGTTCTTTTTGCAGTTTCCTGATATAATCACCAGTGCCATTGCCAGACCTGTAAATTTTCCCCACTGAGAGACCTAATGTGGAAGGGCATGAAATACTGTGGCACTGATCTTACCATAAGTTGAGCTACAAAGCAGTAGGGGCCCCCTCTGACTTCAATATGGTTCTGAGTGAACACAGGGGTATGCCCCTTAAGACCTCATGGAAGGATTGGGGCCCACAATATTAACACTTATGCCAGCATCACAGTTTACATGCATGATGTACATGAATTGGATGAGGAATTCCTTTCCAGTCTTCATGATACCAGTACTCAGTGCCAGGAACATGTCTTACCTGGAGGCCAATACCAAGCCTTGATTTCAGGTAACAATTAGAAAAAAAACACATTAACATTAAAAGGGGAGGCAGCGTGGTACAGTGGAGAGGATACAAGACAGACAAAGGAGACCTGGTGTGCCACATAGCCCCAGTGGTGGTTCACTACTCTGTCAGGCCTGACCTATTCACTACACCTAATACACTATTGTCATATATATACCTAAAAGGTGTTATATAAGATATCACTGGAAAACTAATAACTTGCTGATCATTAATATTCTTCTGTGATGTATGTACAGGGTGTGTACAATGAGTTGTGGAGATGTGTGAGAATTATGTTCTTAAAATGTGTTTGGCAAGCAATCCATAAGCCCAGTCACTCCTACACCAAATACTGTATGTATTTGCTTGGCTGACCAGCCTGTTCATCAGGCAGAGACAATGAAGGTATATTTACATAAAAAGTATAAGCCATCTAGCTAACAAGGGGAGGAGGTAGTGACTCAATCATCACTGGAAGGTTGGGGGGGGGGGTATGGGCAGCCTGAGGTCTTCATTAGACCTCAGGTTTTCACTCTTTCCCAGAAGGAGAAAAGGAACTTCATCTGAAAATATATTTCCGTGGTTCCCTGGACAATAAAGACAGGAAGTCTGAACCTCAAATAAGTAATTGAATCAACTGATTATATACAATATTACTGTATTATAAAAGTGTATCAGGTAAGGTCTTTTCTGAAAGCCAGTGACACACTGGTGATCATCATCCCTGTGAAAAGTACATATTAACACTATGTAAAGAAATCTGGATATTCAGTGCTATTATGCTTTAAAGTCTGTGAACAAACACAGGGATAAACAGGCTCTCTCTCAGACTGGAGGGAAGGTTGCATTGTGGAACTCAAACAATAGAAGCCTCATTTACATACAACTCAGCATGGGGATGGGAAGTCCACAGGAAGGGATGAACAGCTTGAGATCATCCTGAGTCTAGCGACAACAACAGAAAGTATGGGAAGATAAGGAGAGAGAGGCCATCTTGGCATCCATCACTGAACAGACACAAGAGACCAGAGCTCTTGTAAGTTGAAAAAGATGGCTCTTTCAACCAATGGGTTTGAAGTCTCTGGGAACTGAAATTAAGTGAGAAACCTGCTTAGGCAAAGATGTTTCACCTAAGAAGACAAAGTAAACTAGCATCTTTTTCATCTGCGGAGGGGCCTGACTGAGAGAAAGTCAGCCATGGCAGCAAAGGAAAAGATGGGTGAGAAATCTACCTTGAACTCAGGCTATAGCTTGTTAAGTGTTAGCCATTAGAAAGTGTATTTTACTTTTTATTTGCTTGTAATCATTTTGTCTTTATCTCTTCTACCTGAACTCACTTTAAACCTCTCTCTTTTGTTCATAAACTTGTTTTACTTTTAGTCTAAACCAACTCAGTGCTGCATTTGAATTGAAGTGATTGTTAACTCCAGTTAAGGTAACAAGCTGCTGTGCTTTTGTTTCTTTAAAGGAGCAATTAACCTAATTAATTCTGAGAATTCCAGGAGAGTGCCGGGCACTTCAAGGCAGATGGTTTGGGGGAAAAGTTGGGACTGGGGGTGTGTTGAGGTCACCCTGCAAGTAGTAACCAAGGCTGCTGGAGACCAAGATGGGGCTGTTGTATTATAGGCTGGCTGCTGGAGTCAGAGTGCTGAACTAGGGTTGCACAGCACACAGATACTCAAGGAATTGCATGCTTGTCTGCTGGCTGTTAGTGTCCAGGCTGTGAGCCACAGCACCGGACTATTTAAGATACCCTGGTTTAGAAGGCAGGCAGACAACCCCAAAAATATGAAACCTGGATTCATAGATTCCAATGCGAGAAGGGACCATAGTGTTTATCGAGTCTGACCTGCATAGGCCACAGAATGTCCCCAAAATAATTCCTAGGACAGCTATAAGATATATATATAAGAAAAACATCCGATCTTGATTTAAAAATTAACAGTAATGGAGAATTCACCACAACCTTTAGTAAATTGTTTAAAAGGTTAATTACTCTCACCTTTTAAAAAAAAGATTTACACCTTATTGCCAGTTTGTCTAGTTTCAAATTCCAGCTATTGGATGATGTTATACCTTTCTCTGATAGACTGATGAGCCATTATTAAATATTTGTTCCCCATGTAAATTCTTATATACTGCAATCAAGTCACCCTTTATTTTCTTTTCCTTAAATAGATTGAGCTCCAAAGTCTATCACTCATGTTTTCTAATCCATTAATAATTCCTATGGCTCTTCTCTGAAGAGTCTCCAGTTTATCAACATACTTCTTGAAGTATGGGCACCAGAACAGGACACAGTAGTCCAGCAACTGTCACAACAGTGCCAAAAACAGAGGTAAAATAACCTCTCTATTCTTATTTGTGATTCCCCTATTTATGCATCCAAGGATCACATTAGCCATTTTGGTCACATTATCACACTGAGGAGCTCATGTTCACCACGATACCCAAATCTTTTTCAGAGTCAGGGTTGTGTTCCTGGCTGTGCCACTGATCTGCTGGGTGACCTTGGTTAGTCACTTCACCTCTCTGTCTCTACTACAGTGGTGGGCAACCTGCGGCCCACTGGCCACACGCAGCCCACCAGGGTAATCTGTTGCCTCTTCCCACAGCTCCCATTGGCCAGGAACGGTGAACCGCGGCCACTGTGAGCTGCGGGCAGTCGTGCAAATGTAAACAAATGGTCTGGAGGCCTAGCAGCGGATTACCCTGATGGGCCACAGGTTGCCCTCTACTGCATGGGTGGGGTTCATCAGGCATGACAGGCAGTCCACGTAAGAGAAGGAAAACTCCAATTTCAAATCTAGAACATCAGTCCTGGCCAGACAGTTTGTAAAAGTTGTGCCAGTTACTCATGCCCTATGGGTCTGCACCACTGACCCTGGTTAATAGGAAAGGCGAAGAAGAAGCATTAGTGTTATTATTAGTATTATCTTTCAGATGCAAAGAGGTATTTTACAGTTTAACAGACAAGCACATGCAATGAAAAATACAAACAATACATGAAAATAACCAGGATAAAGCATCATTTTAAGGCAGAACTAAGACTCAGCTGTTCAAATATTGAATGGTAGAATTCTCCATCAAGTGAGGGCCACAGGTGCTAGACTTCATTATCTAAATACAGCAAACAGGTACCACAAGAGTTAGGCCAGTGGCTGAATAAAGAGAAAAACAGGAACATAAACAGATTAAGTTCTGCAGATGAGAAGGTACTGAAGTGAGGTCTGTTGCCAATGGCAGTAGAAAAGATGTGCCAACATCTCCACTGGTATGAATGGGCACAGATCCACTCAAGTCAATGCTGCTGGCAGAAAGACTGGGCCTAAATATTCATTCTACAAGTTAGCTCATGTTTTGCCTGCTAATTCTGTATTTTTCCTGCATTCTGCTACCAACCCCACCCCTGCCTGCAGACCTACCTATAATTTCTGATTGTTCTTCATATTAGCCCCTTTTGTTCTCAATATCTTTTACTAAATTAGATTTTTGGGGAAGACCATAATTCCTATTAAAAAAGGTAAACTCTCTGGGATATCCTTTTCAAAGAGAAGATTAAATAGGTTGAAACAGTTGGTAAGATATGTTAAAAAGCAGAGTCACAGATCAGCACAGGAGGGACTAAGCAGTTAATCACTACTGAATTGTTAACAGACAAGCTTAAATTGAAAGTGTCCTTTGAATAATATCCAATACTAATATAAGAGATGCCATAGTACCTTAAATGTCCTCTGTCTCTCTCTTCCCCCCCTCCTATCCCTTTAGGGAGTCCTGGCGTCTGTCTAAAGCACCTAACAAAAAGCCTTAAACTGTAACGCTTCCCTAGGAAAGAGAAATTTCCCTCTTACGCCCCATAAAACACACACTGCAGACTTCCTTACAGAAACACTTAGTTAGAGCTTTTCTTAGAAGGGGCTGAGTGAGTCAAATTGAAAAGCAGCTGGAATATTCAAAAAAAGACTGCCAAAGAGCAAAATGGTGAGCAACGTTCTCTCTGACTCAAGAGGTAACATGTTTTCTGCTAACCATTTATAGTGAAGCACCCTAATACCTATAAAATATTTTCTTAATGGAAAAAATTGCAAACCACTTGTACGGTTACCCTGCACTGATCTTAGAAGGGAATTTGTCTTCGCACCACTTATTTGCAACAAGAGGGGAGCTGACTTTGGGAAATGGTTTGCAGATTCCTCAGCAAAGATTTTTCTCCAAATGATCACATGTGGGGGTAAATATTTAGAGGATGCTCCCCCTCTTTGCATATACAAAACTGCATAAGCACACCGTCACAGGCAAGCTAACGTAACTCACGTTAACACCGTGTAGTCATTTCTCCTCATTAAGTGTCTCATCTACATGAAGAGGTTTGCAAATCTACAACTGTCTCCAAACAGAGACCTTTTTGCTCAGACACAGAAGCTCGTGCTTTTAAATACAGAGTTCCTGGGTTTAATCCCTGCATATGACCAGTCCAGGGATGAAGTTAAACATTTAAAATGCACGTGCAAGTGTTAGTGTACCATTGGAGCAAATGTTGTTGGCCCCACTGGATTTCGCAGGGGCAAGTTGGACTCCTTCAATGGTCTTTGGACCATTCCCATGTAAATGTTTGACTACTTAAAGTGCACATACATTATAACTTTTTGCAAGTTGCTTCTAGAAAGTATAGGCACAAGTACAGGTGCACACAGTTGTTTTGCACATGCCCTTCTATGAGAATGAGTCCAGATAGAGGGAGAAATGAAAATCAGCCCCAGAGTGTCAGGTAGAATGCTATTACAACATGTTCCGTACAAGGCTTTGGCCCGTTCCATTTATATGTGGGCAGTAACTAAGCACAGAAAAATTCAGCCCACAAGGTTAGTGTTTCAGAATCACAGTCCTGTAAGTTTTGAGTTGAGGGGACTCAGCAGCTTGCAGAAGGTCATAACAATTTTTCAGCATCAGACACCATAAAGGTGCTCATAAATGAAATGAACATACTACAAAAAAAATCTGATTAAATTCTAGGATTTATCAAACCCCTTCATCCCACCCTTAAAGTATGCCCCAGCTAACAGTTCAAAGCTCATTATGAACTGAAAGTCTCTTTTTAAAAATCTAATTGGAATCACCCATCCCTAAATCAGAGAAGTTATTATTCCTACTTGTGTTAAACTGCTTCATATCATGTGGTTGTATAATCAGTTGCTATCCCTGTCAACTATTCTACAACAAATTTATCTCCATTTATATTTGATAAACAGAAAGCAAATTTGACAAACAGAAGGTGTTCATATAGAAGTTATTCAGAGAAATTGTGAATGTCCTTTTTCATTCACTCCTAAGGTGGGATTTAAAAAAAAAAAAAAAAAAAAAACACCCTCCCCGCACACACCCTCAGCACTGGTCAAAACTCTACTCCCATTGAAGTCAATGGCAAAACTCTAATTTGACATCAAATAGGCGCAGTGTGCCATCAACACAAAGCTTTGGAAGTTCCATCCTTAATGTCTCCATTGACTTTAATTAAGTTTTCCTTCTGCTCCTAAGCCTAGTTAAAAACAACTCCACACAATAAGCATTTTCTTGTCAGGTCAATATTTACGAAGTCCCTCAGTGATAATTTTAACATAGAACAATTGAGTTATGAGACACATCTTGTCCTCAGAATAGCTACAATTATACTGCTTATATTCAGGAAAAAAAACCATTTTAAATAAGGTTTCTGTTCAGACTAATGCAGTAGAAAGCCCTCTTCTATTCAGACAGATTACATTTTAAATGGGGCTTCAGTGCAGAATGATTAATATTTTATTATAATTATTTGTTCCAATTAAATGCAACATGATGAAGTGCCTTTTCCTTGTGCTGGTAAACTGCAGTTTTCTCTCCCCATACAGTAGTGATGAAATTAATTAAGGGGTTTGGTTGCTTACTTTGCAGTTGAAACATCTTTATCTTTATTTTTCAATTACTAATTGAGAATTTACAATAGTACTATTTTGGAGGAATTAAATGTTAAAAGTGTATGATTTTTTTTTAATGTAAAAGAAAGTCTATATGCAAGTATGAGAACACCACATGTAAAAATCCCCATTGAGTATAGGTTGTAGTCTGATGATACCCTGTATGGATTCCAGTGTGGGGTGGTGACAACTAGGGGTGTATGGTTGGAGGGGTGGTTATTTCTCTATTGAAGCAGATTCTCTCTCGGTACTTGGTGGCCTGTTTCATGTTGCAATCTACTTCTCTGGTGAAGTGCTCTTGTTTGGTATAGGTGGTTTTGAGTACGTTAAGGTAAATTTCTTGGACTTTCTCCTCAGAGCATATTCTGCGATATCTAACTACATGGCTGTAGTTAATGGATTTCTTGGTGTGTTTGGGGTGGTTACTGGAGCTGTGAAGGTAGGTGTGATGATCTCTGAGTTTCTTGTATATAATTGTCTGCAGGATTCTATTGTTGAACCCATCCTAAAAGAAATCTTTCCTGAACCCCTTCTTCTGGCCTTCAAACAAACAACCTCTCCAAGCTCCTCATCAGAAGCAAGCTCCCCACAGCGCAGGACACACCAACACAATGCCCTGCCAGAACAGATGCAAAACCTGCAGACATATCTCCACTGCTACAATGATCAACACCCCTCACAACACACCTTTCAAGATCCATGGGTCCTACACATGCCTGTCACAACATGTGGTGTACTTCATCCAGTGCACTAAATGTCCCAATTGTAACTATGTGGGTAAAACCAGACAATCACTTCACTCTCTAATCAACTCACCCAGGAAAATGATAAAAGACAAAAACATGATACCATGTGTGAGTGAACACTTTTCACAAAGCAATCACTCTATGTCTGACCTACCAGTCCTCATCCTCAAAGGAAAACTGCACAGCACATTCAAAAAGACGAGTCTGGGGGCTTAAATTCATAACTTTGCTAGACACTAAAAACCATGGATTGAATAGACACACTGGATTTATGGCTTATTACAACAATTTGTAAAGCACTAACAACCAGCCTCCCCCAGCTGTTTCTCTCTTGCCTTCCTGTGACTGGAAAGGTGTTAATGGGCCACTTCACCTTGAATGGTCCCTTGAAATATGTGTTCACTACTTATGCTAAACAATCTGCCCAAATCTTGTAGTTAGCTATGACACTGAGTAAGTTTCCCAGATCTTAGGAAGACCTCTGTGTAAGCTTGAAAGCTTGCCTCCCACCAACAGAAGTTGGTCCAATAAAAGATATTACCTCATCCATCTTGTCTCTCAATTCCCAGTGGCAAGGAAACCTCTCCACCTCGTAAAATCATAGAATCATAGAATATCAGGGTTGGAAGGGACCTCAGGAGGTCATCTAGTCCAACCCCCTGCTCAAAGCAGGACCAATTCCCAACTAAATCATCCCAGCCAGGGCTTTGTCAAGCCGGGCCTTAAAAACCTCCAAGGAAGGAGATTCCACCACCTCCCTAGGTAAAGCATTCCAGTGCTTCACCACCCTCCTAGTGAAACAGTGTTTCCTAATATCCAACCTAGACCTCCCCCACTGCAACTTGAGACCACTGCTCCTTGTTCTGTCATCTGCCACCACTGAGAACAGCTGAGCTCCATCCTCTTTGGAACCACCCCTCAGGTAGTTGAAAGCAGCTATCAAATCCCCCCTCATTCTTCTCTTCTGGAGACTAAACTATCCCAGTTCCCTCAGCCTCTCCTCATAAGTCATGTGCTCCAGACCCCTAATCATTTTTGTTGTCCTCTGCTGGATTCTTTCCAATATTTCCACATCCTTCTTGTAGTGTGAGGCCCAAAACTGGACACAGTACTCCAGATGAGGCCTCACCAATGTCGCATAAAGGGAAACGATCATGTTCTTCGATCTGCTGGCAATGCCCCTACTTATACAGCCCAAAATGCCATTAGCCTTCTTGGCAACAAGAGCACACTGTTGACTCATATCCAGCTTCTCGTCCACTGTGACTCCTAGGTTCTTTTCTGCAGAACTGCTACCTAGCCATTTGGTCCCTAGTCTGTAGCAGTGCATAGGATTCTTCCGTCCTAAGTGCAGGACTCTGCACTTGTCCTTGTTGAACCTCATCAGGTCTCTTTTGGCCCAATCCTACAATTTGTCTAGGTCCCTCTGTATCTGATCCCTACCCTCCAGCGTATCTACCACGCCTCCCAGTTTAGTGTCATCTGCAAACTTGCTGAGAGTGCAGTCCGCACCATCCTCCAGATCATTAATAAAGATATTAAACAAAACCGGCCCCAGGACCGACCCTTGGGGCACTCCGCTTGAAACCGGCTGTCAACTAGACATGGAGCCATTGATCACTACCCATTGAGTCTGACGATCTAGCCAGCTTTCTATCCACCTTACAGTCCATTCATCCAGCCCATACTTCTTTAACTTGGCGGCAAGAACACTGTGGGAGACCATATCAAAAGCTTTGCTAAAGTCAAGGAATAACACATCCACTGCTTTCCGCTCGTCCACAGAGCCAGTTATCTCCTCATAGAAGGCAATTAGGTTAGTCAGGCACGACTTCCACTTGGTGAATCCATGCTGACTGTTCCTGATCACTTTCCTCTCCTCTAAGTGTTTCATAATTGATTCCTTGAGGACCTGCTCCATGATTTTTCCAGGGACTGAGGTGAGGCTGACTGGCCTGCAGTTCCCCGAATCCTCCTTCTTCCCTTTTTTAAAGATGGGCACTACATTAGCCTTTCGGACCTCCCCCGATTGTCATGAGTTTTCAAAGATGATGGCCAATGGCTCCACAATCACATCCGCCAACTCCTTTAGTACCATAATTTGCAGTCTCCTCAGTTTCATCCACTGGTTGCTGGTTTTAAGTTAGTAGCCTTGTTCCATGGATCAATTGTTGCTGACCAGGATTCTGTGGCCATTCCTCTCCAATACAGAAATTCCAAAAAACAGACATATCTGTGTCACCTTTACACTATAATATACTCCAATTACATTACCTTTGAAATCCACAACGTAGCTCCAGCTAAGGCAGAATTCAGCTACCTGCATTTTGAATGCCACAAACTGCTGTTATCAAGTCTATTTATTGCCTTCCTACTTGCTTCAGCATTCAATTCAAGTTGATCAAATTTGAAGACCCATGTTGTCTGGGACTGTGTTTTTTGAGAAATCACCTTTTACCATATGCAGTGCACATCAGCTGATTTTTTTTTTTTTTTTTGTTAAATTCTCCACAAATAACAGAAGAGGTTTCTCTTGTGAGTAGTCCTTGGCTACTCTCCCTTTGAGAATCATTAGATATTTTTAAACCTGCCTGTGAGGTCTGGATCCCCAATTCCCCTTAATATTTGTGTGAATTAATGGGAAGTAGGTATCCAAATTAATTAAGTTAGTTAACTCAAATTAATGAGGATTGGGCATGCAAATCCTTTAGGCAACTTTTAAAGTTTCAGCCTAGTGAGCTTCAGGGACAGTGTAAGACCAAAAAAAAAAATCTTTCAGATATGTCTGTGCCATGAGATCTCAGAAATATGGAAGTTTTAGTTCTGCAGATAGTTAAAAAAACAGATATGGATACAATTCAAGACCATAACACACAGAATAGTTTTTTCTCCAAAGACTGGGAAATGTAAAATACTGATAATAGAATAAAGAAATGGCTGGTCGTAATGCAGTTTAAATTCCAATAGTTAATGCTGCATTTTGAATTTAAGACGCTTGTTGTAATAAGTTTAAACATTCACATTTACTATTATTCATACTATTTTTTACTTCAGATTTCAGTATCTGATATTCACTCAGCTATTTCCAACAGTGACATTTCATGAATGCTAATTCTAGAATATATTGATCACCTGTAAAACATTTTAAGTCTTTGTAGTTCTAGCATGTTGGCCTACTAACTGGTTTATTCTGTAACAGCTATGTTACACTACAGCACAGTGCATAAAGTCACTATGCCAGCTAAATGCATATCAAGGGCTGGAGTTTTACTGTTAGTGCAAATGTGGGTCTCACTAAAGTCACTGTGCTTTTGCTGAGGAACCAAAATTAAGTATTAATTGCAATCAATGAACAGATGTGTTCTGTTTTTGGTGTGTATTCTTTAGAGCTGACTCAGTCCCCTTCCTGCTCTTCCACTTACTGTCTTTTTATAATTAAAGCTTGTGGGGTGACAGCAAGTTTTCCCCCGTCTATCCACCCCCAGAGAACATTTTGAAATAAACTATGACCCTGCTGTCAGGGGAATGCTGATTTTAATCTATATGTATTAGAATACCTTTGCCTCTAACAAGGAAGAACTAAAGATTTTAACGGCAACTGGAATGGTACTTCATTCCCTCATTGCTCAGTTCTCAAACAAATCATTTCTTGTAAAAACAATGAAATCTCTATATCTGTTTATTTCAAACAGAATGCAAGATATACTGACAGCAGAAGCCTCTTCTTGAGAGTTGCAGGTACAATAGACACAAGGCTTCATGTATTTTTTAAAGTTGTTTCTATTAAATTATGTAAAGTAGCTTTATAATACAAACATACTGGATAGTCAATCTGACTACAAAGTTAAGTTATGTATTCTAAGGAAGTATATTACATTCAAAGCCCTTTATAATAAAGGAAAAGGGTTTTCTTTTTTGCAGAATGTCAGAGAACAAACAGTTTTTCATGTAGCTCAAAACACTTGCAAAAGATTCACTTTAATCTGAAAGTTTCTCATTTTAAATAAAAGAAAAATTACACACAAGTATATCAGTTGGCCACATAAGGTACTAGGTACATGACATCATTTGCCAGAAGTTTAGTACTTATGTTAACATTTTAACACACATACTTGGGGTTTGCTCTCAGAATGACTTATTCAGATCCTAAAGCTATATATATATTTTTAGGTTGATATGGGGTGAGAAAAACTACTTACAAAAAGACTTGAATTGAGATGTGCTCAAGCAACAAACCTGGAAATCCCAGCCTTGATTAAATCCTTCTGCTGTATCTGAGCACTGATAATATCTCCAAGTGTGAACATGAACAGTGAACTGGTATCACAAAACCTTTCCACTAAAATAATGGCACTCACACGCGCGCGCGTGCACACACACACCTCATGTCCCCGACAGAGATCCTGTGCCAAGCAGAATTTTGACTGACACTCAGAGAGCACTAGGGACTTCACATGGAAGGTGCTAGAGTGATAGGTGACAGAGTTGGTTGAATTATTAGTTGTAACTACATTATCCAGAAAATTCAGTATGTGTCTATAACAACAAATTTTCCTCCATTTTTCCATTGAGGTATTTGTCTGTACAACAACTTCTCTGGTTGCAGCAACAGTGGGAAATTTTAGGAAAGCGTGGCCTTCATATAAAGGTCACAGTGGGTGGATTCACACTGAGTCAATCAGCACACAAGAGCCTTCTAATCTCTAACCTTTCCCTCCAACTCCTATACCGGTCAGACCCTTTCAGTGTTAAATAAATGCTTTAAGAGATGCAGTCTCTTTCCACTTCCACCACCATTTTTCCTGGACGTTTCTTATCCTGCTATTGTCTACAGTTCAGACTTGATTTATGTCTTTTCAATTTTATTTTTCTAGTATGAAACAATATAAATCTATTGAAAAGTTGTGCCATTTAAAATCACTTGAAAAGCTTTTCCTTACATGTCTATTAGCCTAATAAGAAAGAACTAGTGGTAATTATGCATACCTCTGGAGTTGGAAGTATATGCACGTGGCAAGTTCACGGCTCCTAAGTTTCATGACAAATTCATATGTATAATGTCATAAGATAATTGCAGAGAACATCATCAAGGACAATTGTCTACTGTACTCCCAGTAATTAGTGTCCAGTGATTTACTGAAAACTTTGCCTTCCTATAGGAAACGATATTATGTTTCATAGCAAATCTAGCACAAGTCTAGTTTTTAGTTTGTTCATAGGTTAAATATGTTTTTTCTATTATATAGAAAGGTAATTCTAAATATTTGGCACACTACTTATCTATTACATTTGAGTTATGTAAGTAACTGATGTTTCTTTAGAGTGTATGAGTAAGTCTCCAAAATGAATCTGGCCTGTATGCCTAGGGAGTTCCCCAATGGTGAGTTAACAAATAAATGACCAGATCCTGAACACCTTATTTGGCAGCCTCAAAGAGATTATATGAGTGGAGCTTATTGAAAAGTGGGCTCCCCCCCCCCCACTTAAACAAAAGAGGGGGGGGAGTCATCAAAAAAATCGAAAATCCTTAAATTACTTTTTTTTTTTTAGCAGCTCATAAATGAAAATTCAGCCAAAGTCTGCCAAAAAAAAAAGATTGTGCCAAAAAGCCCCCCCCCCCAAAAAAAAGTATATTTTTGGCCAAAAAATTAGTTCTTAAGGGGGGGGGGGGGGGAATCTACCATTTCAGACATTTCTGCAAAAAAAAATTAATTTTGCTGGAAAAATTTGACCAGCTCTGTAACTGATAGCTAACACAAAACTTCAAATTCAGTCTTGGCCTTTTCATGTAATTGAGACATTTGTTCATGCTTTCGTTTCACTGTAATGACATGATTTACAATTTTCATATGCTGTTGTGAAGTTTTACATTACAATACTAGATCTATTCAATAGTAAGCTTCATTTTAGAAGTAGGTTTTTTAAAATAGATTATGGCCAAGATTTTTCAAAATTGGTGACCTGACTTCCAGAGCTGCTGCACTCCTATAGGTCTCATGGGACTCTGATTTGGGCCCATCTGTAACTAACACATTTAATAAAAAACAAATGGGGAGCATACTAGGTAAGAGTCCCATACTAGGTAAGGGGTCCCTGCTCCAGCCCCTGCACACTGGGTAAAGGTATTCTAAAACACCCAGATCTCTCTTCCAATTACCCTCTTCCCAGTCCTGGTATAACATTTTTGCTGGTGGTGGGAGGGGCCAATCAGGAGAGGGCCATACACATAGTGCAGCTACCCATAGACAGGCAGAGACATTGGGCCATTTCAGTGCAGCCAGAATTGGGAGGGGAGAAAGGTGGCTGCAAATTGTGCAACACCTCCTGAAGGCACAGCAGAGAATAGCACTCTAACATTCCCCCAAAGCCAGACATAAATAAATTAAACCCCCATTGATTTTTTTTTTTTTTTTTTTGAGCTATCATTATACAGCTGTCTTTACACAAAGACAATACGGTTGCTTAGTTAAGGAAACACTATGCAAAATTAATCAGTTCTCTCTGAGGTCCCCCAGCCTCTAGGTGCTTCTTTGCCATTGTTTTCTTAAGTGGTTCGAATTGTTGAAGATGTACCTCAATCTGGGGGTTAACACTGTGCACTAGCCTGACTTTGGCAGGGTACAGGCCTGTACAAGTTAATTGTGATCTTAAGAAGCATGAAGAAAACAAAACCCCTTCCGCCCAACCCCTTCATCCAATGTATATCACTAATGCCCTGCATTTCCATGAAAGCTCAGCATGCCCAGGGCTTACAATAATTGCTTCCTCTTGGGAAAGCTAGACCTAATCTTTATAGATGTTAAAATGCTCCAGTTAGGTCAGATCTTTACCTGTAATGTTGTCATTCACTGAGCCATTATAAGCTTCCTGCAGATCTCCAAAGACCTGAACTTACCACAGTATTATTCTTCCTTGAGGCCAGATAATTGGAACAATCCAATTCATGTAGTCACGGACAATAGTAACACATGCTGGGATGTTATATTGGACCTTCAACATGATATATCTGTCTATACTGTACCTGACTACACTATCTATATACAATGAAAGGTAAAAATAGACCCTTGAATTAGATTTTTCCCAAAGGATTGCATACTCCTGTTTGAATGACAAGCATGCCATACTTTATCCATACTACTGACAGAGTGATTCATTAATTGTATGCTTTGTGTAGCTTTTTCTTTCCAACTGCTCTGGATGTCTTGCTATTCCATTAGTGGAAAGCTAGCTGCTGTTCTTAGGACACTACAGCAAGATCATTTCAGCAAGTTCTTTGACCACGTTAGAAAGTCTTTTTGTATTGCCTTCACTCTGAAAGCCTAATCCTGGGCATTTAGTGTAGCTTTCTCGGTGTTTCAGTTTACTGCCACCAAGCATGTATTCTTGCCTTTGCCAGTGTTAGTCGTAGTACCTGTTAGTAAAGATTAACCTTTTTAGTCCTCTTTCTTTTAAATTAAATTCATTTGCATATTAGCTATTCTCCCAGCATCTTTATAGAATTAGCAAAGAGTGTGTTTGAATTCTAAGACCCAGCGGGTTGGTTCTTAACCTGTACTCAGGAATTTATGTAATTGAGTGTTGGGCTGTCTCAGCATCTTCAGGTCTGTGAGAATCCAGGTGTCCAAAGTTTAATTACCCCCGTTCCACTTCAAACTACTGAAAGTATCTCCAGAAGCTAGGTGATTGATAATGGATACTTGTTAATGCAGATACTTATGTAATGGAAGGGGTGGTCAATAAAGGATAATTGTTAGTACAGATACATTCTGTAAGGGATTAAAAAAATCAGAAGTGTAGTACTGGAAGGGATCTCAATAGGTCATCTAGTCCGGTCCCCTGCACTCAAGACAGGATTAAATAATAACTAGGCCATTCCTGACATGTTTGTATAACCTGTTCTTAAAAAGTTCCAGTGATGGAAAGTCCACCACCTCACTAGACAATTTGACCCATTGAAACATGTTTTTAGCTCATTAAGAACTGTCGGTTGTCACAGTTGTTAGTAATAATGACCAGATTAGAGATTCTTCTTATGCAAACAAGTAAACTGAAGACTGTAAAAGAAATTTCACTTGTAATTAAGAAACAGAACACAGGGTACATTTATCCATGGGAAAGTATTTTTCCCCTCCAAAAAGGGGTTTCTGTATCTCATATCCTATTTAAAAAAAAATTAGGTTGGGAGTGCAAACTGCCAGCACCCCAAAAGTTAGAGGAGTGGGAGACAAAAGCCTGCTCTTTACCTTACACCAAAGGTGATAATGTATCTATTTTGTGTATAGTGCTGTACTAATTACATAATTTCATTTGACCCTGTTATCTGATAATCTCAAATTATTAAATTCAAGCACCAACACAATACCAGTCTCATTATGAACTGAGTTTTTCATTTTCTTCCTTTGACCCTGTCATATTCCTCGAAGTGGGATATCTGTTCAGTGCAGGATTCCATGCCTTTTTTTATTTAGCTTTCCAATTAGTTCTCAAGTCTATACAGACATGGTCTGTGAGCAGAGGCGGATTTATCATAAAACAGTGCAGTGGCAATGATGGGAGCCCCCTCAAAATGCAGAACAAATCTCATCTGACAACCTGCCCCTGAGTCCCGGCCAGTGGCACAGCAGGGCTCAGTCAGGCAGGCTGCCTGCATTCTGTGGCTGGTGGCCCCACGCTGCTCCTGGAAGCGACCAGCAGATGGCACGTCTCTGTGTGCCCCTGGCAGGGGGGAGGTGGCTCTGCATGCTGCCCCTGCCCCAGGCAGCGCACAGAGACCCACTGCCCCTCTCCCCACAAGAGGCGTGCAGAGACGTGCCAGCAGCAGTGCAGCAGGGCTAAGGCAGCTCCCTGCCCACACTGTTTCCCTCCCTCCGTGCCGCACCACTCCCTGAAGCAGCCGGCATGTCCCTGCGGCCCCTGAGGGGGGTGTCTCCATGCATTGCCCCTGCCCCGAGCGCCAACTTCGCAGTTCCCATTGGCTGGGAACTGTGGCCAATGGGAGCTGCAGAAGCGGTGCACAGAGACCCCCCTGTCCCACCCACCGCCTAGACGCTGCTGCCAGAGGGGTGTGCCGGTCGCTTTGGGATCTGTGCCGCCCAAGGTAAGCGCTGCCCCAGCCCAGAGCCCACACTCAAACTTCCTCCCAGAGCCTGCACCCAGCACCCAAACTCCCTCCCAGAGCCTGACCCCCGCACTCCCTCCTGCACCCCAACCCCCTGCCCCAATCAAAGTACCTCACTTTATTTTCATTTACTTCCTATTACATATAATATAGGAGGAGGATGAAGAAAAAAAACAATGAAAACCAGGGCGGGGGACATAAGAGAGAATGTTCTTTTTCTTGTCTGGGTCCAGAGAGGGGGGCCCCAAAAATGAAGCTGCGCACAGGGCCCCATTAACTCTAAATCCATCACTGTCTGTGAGTGACTCTCAGCACCAGCAATTCTGTTTTGGCATTTACCATGATTTTATTTTGCCATGGACAGACCTGGGGCTAGATCCTCAGCAGGAGGATCTGTGTCAATTTACACTAATTGAGGATCTGGCCCCATGCAGCATGCCCATTGCTGTGATTTCAAGACCAGTCACACCAGAAATTGTGAAAGCATGAACAGGAAGCCTCAAATCCTGCCCCAGAGGAGCACCAACAGACCTGTATCCCCTGGTCTATATCTCCTGTCTGAAGCTGCTACGCTGCAGATTTCAGGTGTCAAGTGGCCCCCAGGACAGCAGGTGCTGCTGCATGCTGCAGTACAGCACTCACCTTATCGCTCCTAGTTTTGTAATGTGGTTGATATCTGGGACATTACTGAGGGGAGTTAGTTGCACCAGCCCCTAATGATCCCCTTGGGTATTCTAAAGATTGTTCTGCCACCCTCGCTCAGGCCAAGGAGTTTCCTTACTTCACACATGTGAATAAAGGAGGCAGAACTGAGCCCTTACATATGCTTTTGTACACTTCTCATACTTGGATGCGCCTTCTATTAGATTTTGTCTAGCACAAGAGTAATGAAAGCTTTATTTTCTTCATCCTTCTAAATCTGACTGATCTGATAAAGCTTTTTATCTGACAGTCCACAGGCCTTCTATATTATGCGAAATATTATCATTAAACCTACTAACTCCATTATTTTTCCCTTGTAATTTCATGATTTGATTCTAATATTGTTTGGGGGCAAAAACTAAACAAACAGAATTTTTAATATGTTTTCAGATCCTAATCGTATGCATTATCTTTCATTCTGTCTCCATTGGGCTAGGTTTTTCATTTTAAAATGAGAAAGTTGAAATCCATAATTATGGTCTTTGCACAGTAGTCTTACCTCATTACATAGTGTTTTATTCTTTATTCTACTTGGCTTGGGGCTATAAAATGTAATGTTTTTTTTTCAACCATTTGCTGTTCTGTTTACAGACGTACAGAGTTTTGTTTTTTACTTTTCACTTAGACATTCAGTGTGTACGTGAGATAGAAAAAACAAGCATCTGTATGTATCCAGATGTGAATATATAGTTTCTATTATATTCATGCCTTGAGACCCCAACCAACATCATGAACCCAGTCTGCTAGGTGCTTTGCATGCACATAAGAGAGCCCCTTACAGTCTAATTAGACAACACAAAGCAAAAGTTACCCCAGTTTTGTAGAGGAGGCAGGGCAGGGAATCTTGAGATTCCCAGCCAGAGATTTTAAGTGACTTGCCCAAGGTCACACAAGAAGCTTGGAAATGAATCCATATCTGAGTCATAGTCCAGTGCTTTAGCTTCTTGGCCATTGTCCCTCAAGAGGGCTCATAATGTAGTCAGATTTATTAAAAAGATAGGACCAGCGAAGATTGCACTTCATGACATTTCCAGACTTTAATTCCTGATTCCTGGCTATATATTTAAAAAAAACCCAAACAATCCTACAACTGTTAAAAGATCTTGAATGCACAACCTCCACAGCAAGAGAAAAATAAAAGCAAAATCTTCTGAAAGAGCCTTTCACCCACCCTCCTCTCACACAGAGTAACGTGGAAGAATAGAGAGATCATTTCTCATAAAGGATTATTCAAAAGTTTACATTAACCCTCTTTTGGTTTACTGGAAAAAAATTATCCTAGATGTCCGATATCCAAATGACTAACCCCAGAAGCTAGAGTTAAAATATACACAAATAGCCACTCTAGTACCCCTTGGACAAGCATCCAGAAAACACAGCCAGTTCCATCTGATAAACCAGGACCAAGAACAGTTTCCACCCTAATAGAGCTTATTTGTCTCACTTGGGTGAATCACAAGTAAATCTATGTCAGATAGTGCAAGTCATTGAGGTATGGATGGCATCATTAAGTCTATAAACCTAGGCTCTGTCACAAAGCCATTGAAATCAATGAGAGGACCATAGGTAAGAAAAAATAACTCCTTATTCAGCAAGTAGTCCCATTTGGGATCAAGCTTTTCTTGGAACTATTCACATGCTTACAGATAGGCATCTGCTTAACTAGGTTACTTCACTGGGGCCATCCTTAACAATTATAAACACATTTATAAACATTGCTGTGTAAATTTGAGCCTGTGTAGATATTTTATAATATGTATAAAGCAGAACTTTTTTATTGATATTGTGCCATGCTATTTGACGGATACATCTGTCAACTTACAAATTCCATTTTGCCTTTACGAATGCCATGTGGTATTTCAACCTCCATTTTGAAGGTAGCCTTTGGTGTGGCTTTTGAGCATTCATTACAGAAAACTAGCACCTAGTGGACACACTGTATGGGAACACTAAGTGGCTCTATCTTAGATAAACATTGAGTTTTTGTCAGCAGGGACATTTGAGTAACTCTCTGCCCAGCAGCAGACCTGAGTGGGCAGGAACCTGGAAACTCCCCAGCAGACATGCAGACATGGGTAAGAAACGCATCAGAGGCTTAAAAAAAATGTTGACTGGTTCCAAGGGCTCGGGTGATTGGACTGTGTGGTCCAATGCCAAGAAGATTGTTAGCCGTGGGCTCTGCGCCTGGGAATGTGTCTGAGACCCCCGGAGCTAGGAAAAATGAGCAGTCACTACCCCGGCCCACCGTATGAGATCCAGTTGTTGGTGTTCATCCAGAGAGGGTGATAGGGGCAGGTTGTGACAGCTGTTACCCAAGTCAGTTCGAGACTTCATGCTTTTTTTTATTTTCTTGATTTCTATGTGGCATAGCATACAGAACACTATCACTATCTTTTCACCTGCTTGGTAGCAATAGCTAGCTAATCAAAATAAAAGCTACAGGGGATGGGGAGAAAAGAGTCTTATGTGACTGCCTTTGGAACTAGGCCACTCAGTATTTAAAAAGGCATCCAGAAAGATAATGTTTAGCCATGGAGAATTAAAAACATTTCAAAAGATCTGTCAAGTTGTAATATGTGATGGGAAGACTGGATGGTTAATAGGGGCCATCACCTTTGAAGAACATTTCCAAGGAAAACTATTTCAAGAAATTTCTGTTTCATAAAACTTCAAAGATATGTTCTGAATTTATTTTATGGGGTTTTCCCCTTATTTTTACATGTCAGTAATATACCCCTAGATTAACTACTTGATGAGTCATAATGACAATAGTTGAAATATCCTATTTCATTTTTAAACCAAGGGCAGCTGATAAGATGTTTCACACTGTCCTATGTGGGCTGTAATGAAACAGTTTACACTTTGTACACTACTACTTCTTGATAGGTCAGTAATGTAAAAAAATATAACAAGCAAAATTTTAATGAAATTTTGGTATTCCAAATAGAAAAATCCTATATTTAAGTCCTTTGGAAATTCTGTTTCATGTGAAATTAAAAGAAAAATGCTCCAAATTGAAACAAAGCAAGGTTTAAAGTGTCAAATTTTCCCCTGAAATAGAAATTCTGAGTTTCAACCAACTCCATGTCATGACATCTTGTTCTTCCTATACTGCTAAATAGGAAAGAGGGTGCTGACTAGATCCTTGTTAGATAGTTAAGGGAGTTTGGGTTGGGTGTGGAAAACAGAGCTGGCATGGAAAAGTTCGAGAAACACACTGCTATTGCAGTGACTACATAAACTTGTGATCCCTCAGAGTCACTCATGTTTTAATCAGAACATGTGTGTATTTAGTGGTATCTTAACTTTTTTTAATCCTTCTCGCTTGGTATTTGAGTCTTTCAAACCCGGCTTCTATTTTCCTTCTGGCTATTTCTTTCCTTCATTCATTGAATCTTATCAGACAGGGGTCTTTCTATGCATTTGTTTTTCCAGCTCAGGTCTATCAATAACAGTGTTCTCAAATCATTTTTTTAAACTCTTGGCAATTGCGAGGAATTGTTGATGTCCCTTTCACATCCTATTTGCCTTACACTCACCTAGTGTCTTTCACTATTTGCTTCAGTATTCATTCCTTTTACAATTAATACTCAAATTAAGACATCTCTAAAATTCTGGTTCACTATATTCTGAAGCCTGTTGGTTTTCCCCTCAGAGTTTCCTTTTATTTAGTTTATTAGCTGATGACAATCCTTATCAGGTTTATTACGTTGTCTGTCTATTATGCTCTGTTCATTTGGGACCAAGATGAGCTACCATAGCAGTGGAGTACTCGTGTTTAAACTCATAATAAGTTCTATTTTTATGGAATATCCTGGTCACTAGATAGCTGCCTTTTAACTCATTAGCCAATTGTGTAAAATGAGAGACGTGAGTAAATAGATGTTACACTGGTTTGTCTGGGGGCAGGGAAGGAAACAGCACAGATGAAGGGGTATATGTAACGTAGATACCCCAGGGTAGATCATCAGTAGTAATGATTGAGCCTGGGACTTCTGGATCTTTAAATACGATCCTCTGTGCCCAGAGCTAGGAGACCCAGGTCTATTAAACAAGGCTGTCGCCACATCAATCTTTATGGCCTAACCACCACCAGAGGGGGACAAAGCACATTGAATGGGTGTGGCTTACACTATGATTATCTCATTTAACTATTAAAATGAGAAAAGGTTAAGTACACACAGGATAAAAGCCACAAACATTCAAGTACAAGTTGTGTGTCTGATTCATGATTGTATTGCTTCAGTTTAACGCTGGTGTTGGACCAGTTTAAAACTGGGTAACAGCCATGAGTGAGGCTCTATGGCTCTCTTGGTAAAGGTGTGCGGCAGAGTGTCTTCTCACATTGTGTGTCCTTGTGAGGACTGCTTCCTCACTATTCCCCAAGGAGACACAGCACTCCAAGAGGGTAGGAGGGGCAGGGAGTAGGCAGAATCATTGCTCTGTCTCCCTCCTGCCATGCATGCTGGAGTGCACTGCATTCTGTGCAGGGATGTAGCAGTGTGCATAGCTCTCCTTGCACACCAGGGAGCTGTGGGAGACAGTGAACTTGGAGGGAGGGGAATTCTATTGGTAGTGGAGTATAACTGCACCAGACGATAGGGGCCTGCACATAAAATGGCATGATCAAGTCTTTAAATATGTATGGAGATTTGTCACACTCCTTGAAAAGTTAAATCTCATTTTTAAATATGTATGCATGCTATCACAAAAGGCACATAAAGAGATTAAACCAAATATACAGTCAGAGCACAATATCATGATGATCTAAAAAATTAATATAACAAATATAGCAAAAATTCTTCCAAGAATTATGCACATGCTTAACTTTATGCACAGTGAAAAGTGTCATTGAAGACAACAGAACTATTTAGTGTCCATCAAGTTTATTGTTAAATGGAAGTTCCTTCATTTGGTGTTGAAAAATATCTATTTTAAAAGGCTTACTTCAATTCATTTCCATTAAAGAACACACATTCTACAAACACACGCTATTCTGGGACAATCCGTCAGCTATAGGTACTGATCACAAAGTTTCATATCTAAAACTTTCCCAGCAGACAGAAGATGGAAAACAGAGGTCATTGAAGAAAACAAATCAGTCTTTTCATTAAGTTTCAGAAATGCCATAATTCTGAGTTTCCTTAATAGCATCTACAAACTATAAATCCACAACCACAAACAGATTTAATACCTTGATAATCTCTAAAGACTATCAAGCAGAAGAAAAGAGAAGGAAGTGTGTGGCTTATTACTTTTCCAATTGATTTAACACCACAATACAAGATTTATTACCCAAACTCCTCAAATAAATCCCGTGAGATAAATCTTATCTTGCTAAAATCCATATACAAATACCTGTAACTTCAAAACCCTCACTCTCTACAGTATATGCACGGTCATATCTGTTTGCCCAGATTTACCAGGTTGTTGCAGGTGGAGTTGGTGAAACACAGAGAAATACTGTCAGAAATTGAGAAAAACTGCTCTTCACTTCCTCTGACATATTGCTTTCCAAAGCATTTGTTTAGTGTGATGGACAAGAAACCAATCCTCTCAGATTCTCTGGTACTTTGTAGCTCTGACTGTGTCCCAAATACCAAAACAGCCTCTGTATAGTATTATTGTATCTTTGAATAACTCCTAAGTGTCCTTCATTTTAGCCCAAAATTATGCTCCACACAAAGTAGTGGTCCTCACTTTCATGATTCTTTCAGCAATAAAACAGAGTTAGAAAGAGGAGAGGGAGAGAGAGAGAGACTGACTGACTTATTTACACTTAAGGAATCAATTGCAAATTAGATAAAATTTCCAACTTGAATAATTTCTTAGGTGCCCCCCATTTTGGTTCCTTGGGTCCCGCATTTTGGTCTTGGCAGGTTGAAATGCACGTGTCCTACTTTCAGAGCTTCATTCTAGGTTACTAATTAGTCAATAGAAGTTTTGCTTGAGAAAGGAATACATAGTATAGCTTTCATTCTTGATGACAAAAGGGTCATTGACTTTTTTTTGGAGCTCCAGAAAACTTTTTCAGAGGTTTATTCAAAGTCATTTTTATCGCAACTTTTGCCTATTCTTAATTATGATCTGTCCCAAATATTAATTTTGCAAAGTCTTCTTTTATCTGGAAACCATTAAAACTTCCTTACCTTATTAAAAGAGTATTCAGTCAAGGACAGTCTGTTCAGTTTAATTGGCACACCACTATAATGTATTCTTATGCAGTAACATTGTGAGAGTTCTATTACCTGAGTCACAGTTCTTTTACCTATCCTAAAACTAGGTTTTGTTTCTTCTTGGAACCAGTGATTTTGGCTGTTAAAGAGCCAATCTTCACCTGCTGAATAGTGATAACAGGTTGATTTCCTTCCCTTTCATAGAGATTGCTCTATGAAAACCCATCCATCAAGGTATATCTAATTAAGAAACTAAGTAAAGATGTGTTTGAGGCAGATATCTAAGATTCTCAAGGGACTGGGGAATTGAATCAGTACTTCAGTCATATCAAATTAGTTAATGATTTAGGGATCTTTATTCTGCAAGAGCATGTAAATTAAAAAAAAGAAAAAGAATTTCATTAAAGCTCAGTAGCAGGGAGAAAGGAGGACATTTGGGTCCCACTGCATGTAATTTTAAGAGTCTGTTTCATCTGAATAGAGTATTAAAAACTTAGGGGAAAGTTCTCTTGTAGATTTAGTACTTTTTTCTTTTTCTTTTTTTACACTGAATACTGATGACTACAGTCTTCAGTATCTCTTTTCAGCTAGTCACCTGAACTAAATGCTGCAGGCGTACAAGCTGGCATGTGGTAGGGAGCTATACGTTGTTCAGTAGTGCTAATTTTAGATCTTGCATATTCAGTTTTAATTGCATTTCCCAGCCAGCAAGCAGACATATTTTGAAGGGGTATGTGGGAAATGAAGATTGGCAGACTCCCCACAGTGAAGAAGAGAGAGAGAGAGATGACGGGTAGAAGTGTGTAGTAAATGCCCCCTTTACAACAGCTGTAGGATTCTATACACCTACAGTGAAGAATTGGGCCAGATGGTTAAATCCAGTGCAAGTATTATCATTACATTAATTGCAGCTGTGCATGGTATCTGCTTTGTAGATTCAGTTTAGTAAATATTTTTATACCTCCATTTTGGTGCAGAGAAAGCCTGAGATACATGAATTACCTCCTGAACTAGTATGTAGAAAGTCACTACACAATAGCGTATCTGCACTATAACATGACAAGCAAGACAGAGCCACCGCTAAGTTGGCTGAGTGATGCCTACAAAGAATTGATTTCAAACTACAGGAAGAACAGTAAAGAGCTTTACTTTATCCATCTGTGTCATGTCAATTCTATTTCAAGTCTGATCAAGTTTAAGCTTTGACAAAAGATTACTTTTATGAACTACCTGAGCTGTACATAGTTTGCTAACTGGACTATTTTCTTGTGGTGCACTGTTATAAAGTTAGATAAAAGGGCATGATAGGTACTTAAAAGAATTGGCACAAACCCAACTCTTAATGCTTTAAGGACATATAGGGTATATTTATACTGCAATTAAAAATCTGCAGGTGGCCCGTGCCAGCTGACTCAGGCTCACAGGGCTCGGGCTCATGGGGATGTTTAATTGTGGTGCAGATGTTTGGGCTCAGGCTGGACCCCAGGCTCTCAGACCCTGAGCCCAGCGCCGTATTATTGCCTAGGCCGACAAATTTGCAGGGGCGGAAGCTCCCCTCTGCGCCCCGCCCCCCTGCTCCAGCTCACCTCCGCCTCCTCTGCAAGCGCGCCGCCATGTCCTGTTTCTCTCCCCTCCCAGCGCTTGCGCTGCGAAACAGCTGTTTCGCGGGGCAGGGAGGGAGGGGGGAAGAGGAGGAACGCCGCGCGATGGGGGAAGAGGCGGTGCCAGGGGCGGGGATTTGGGGAAGGGATCCAATAGGGGAAGGGAGGGGGTGGAGTTGGGGTGGGGACTTTGGGGAGGGGGTTGGAATGGGGGCGGGAAATGGGCGGAGTTGGGGCGGCAAAATTATTAATCCGCCACTGCCTGACCCCAGGATCCTGTGAAGGGGAGGGTCCCAGAGCCCGGGCTCCAGCCTGAGCCCAAATGTCTACACCACAATTGAACAGCCCCAAGAGCCTGAGCCAGCTGGCATGGGCCAGCTGCAGGTGTCCAACTGCAGTGTAGACAGACCCATAGCATCAAGTTTCTCATCTAAAGTGAGCACTCAGATTTCTCAAGGGACAAAGAATCCAGATATAATTCTTATATGGAGTGCATTGTTTGATGCACAATAAAGTGGACCAGAAACTTTGCTGATGTAAACTGACATAGCTCTATTGGCTTCAGTGGAGCAACCCTAATTCAGTGGAGCAACCCAGCTGAGGATCAGGCCTAAAATGTATATACATAAAAATGAAGGATGTTCCATCCCAAAGTTCCTATTATGCACTTATCCTGACAGCTGATGAATAGTTAGTATTCAAGGATATACTTAACTCTCCATTTCTTGAAGAGGTGTTATTTGTTCACAAGTGGGAGATACCTGCCTGAGACAATCTGATTAGATTTTATATGATGCAAGTGTTCATTGGCTGTATTTAGAAAACTACTGTAATACTGTCAGGGAACAGATATTCTCTCAAGCATTTTCCTGTTGGGCTTCATTCAGAGTGAATTCTTTCAAAGAAATGGAGACTAAGCAGCTAAGTCCTCTCTTTCTAAAAATCTTCTCAAAGAGCTTTGACGGGCAAAGGATTACATCCCTCAACAGAGTCCGTAGCACATAGCATGTAAGATTAGAACCACAGCAGCTTCATATAATGGACAGTGAATATTGCAGCTTGCTCTAAAAGGATTCATGACCCAGTTCACAGGCCTACAATTTTACAGTTTTCTGCCTTCCTAAGTGGAGAAACAAAATCTCTGAAGGATCTAGCATTCCTGAAGTTAAATCTTTGAATGCTGGCAGCCTTTCATGGGGTGTTTTTGCATGGTCCATTCTGGTCTTGATCTGATTTCAGAAGTGGGAAAGCATGTGTGACGTTGCACTCCATATGATCCTATGAAAATATGCTAATGAGTGTGAATATAACATAACTGGAACATGCTTCCTGTAAACAATCTCTTGTAAGGTATCATTACAAAGCTTATAATCTACTGAGTGTGGTCATCCTATTTGTATAAATGTATCATTCTTGTATCTGAAACTAGAAATATGAAATATAACTCTGAGGTCCTATTGTAGTTATGCAAAGTGTGGGCCATTAATGGTGGTTTAGAATCTTGATGGCTCCCATCAACTAGGACAATTGACTGTAGATGGCTCTGTTTACTTGTCTTCCTGTATATGTGTGTGCTGGCAAGTGGGCAATGAAGTCTTACAGTGACATGTGATCATGTCACTTGAACTGGAATCCATCTTTAACCTGGTGCTTTTCCATTTAGAAGGAAAGGTGGGAACCCAGAGAGAGACAATGGATTCCCGCCTTGTGCAAAAGCTATATAAGGGGGTGGAACAGAACAAAAGGGGCTGCAGTCATGAGAAATCCCCTAGCTACCACGTGAGCTAGAACAAGGACTGTACCAGGGGAAAAGATTAGGCCCAGACTAGGAGGCTAGTCTGTCAAAGACGCTTATTGGAACATCTCTGAGGGTGAGATTTACCTGCATTTAGTTTTTACTGTATTAGGCTTAGACTTGCGTGTTTTTGTTTTATTTTGCTTGGTAATTTACTTTGTTCTGTCTGTTATTACTTGGAACCACTTAAATTCTACTTTTTGTATTAAAGTAATAAAATCACTTTTTACTTATGAATTAACCCAGAGTATGCATTAATACCTGGGGGGAGGGGGCAAACAGCTGCACATATCTCTCTATCAGTGTTATAGAGGGCGAACAATTTATGAGTTTACCCTGTATAAGCTTTATACAGGATAAAACAGATTTATTTGGGGTTTGGACCCCCTTGGGATTGGGTATCTGAGTGCTGGACACAGGAGCACTTCTTAAGCTGTTTTCAGTTAAGCCTGCAGCTTTTGGGGGACGTAGTTCAGACCTGGGTTTGTGTTTGTAGCAGTCTAGCTACAAACCAGGCAGGGCACTGAAGACCCAAGCTGGTAGGGAAAACAGGCTCAGAGATAGTCTAAGCACATCAGGTGGCAGTCCCTAACGGGTTTCTGTGATCCAACCCATCACAGCATGTAAAAATAGGAAGTCCCAATTCTTGAAACCAATGATCCTTTAAAATGCTCTCATAACAAAGAGAGCTTAAAGTGGAAGTAGGCATAGATGTACACTCACTTGAAACCAGCTTGGAGTGTTAAAAAAAAAAAAAAAAAAAGAGGCACTTAAAGGGGCCTTAGTGCAAAAAAAAATTTCCTGAAGGGAAGGGAATTATCTCAACACACACAAACTTGAAAGTAATTTATTACTGCTGTCCTGAACTGAAAGGTGAATTTGAGGGAAAAATGAAGAGTGGTTCTCATCAAGTTTCCAGCCTCAAGAGGTTTAGCTATAACTATACCTGAAGGGTGAGCTGTTAGATACCAGCCACTTACTCATATTTACTGGCTTAAATTAAGTAGGATAAAGAGTTTGAGGATTATTGGGTAACTTAAAACCAAAGCTGTATTTCAAAATTACTCCCTTTTGGGGGGAAAAAAAAAAGCTTGTGGCCTTTTTTAAGAGCCCTTCTGGGAATATTTCCTTCCATAGATTCAGACCAGATAAGAGGGTACTTGTTTTGCCAACCACGTAAGTCAAAAAGCGTAGCTAGCTTTAGAAATAGACTGCAACAAGAGTTGAGGAATCAGTATAAAAACAGTAATTGACTCAATTTAAAACCCAAAGTACACACCAGAACCCCGGCATCTAACATTGACTTGTATTGTTCCTATGACTGATGAATTAACTGCTCACTGAAAATGACTTCGACAGCTTTAGCAAACACAAGTAGTTTTGGATTCACAACCATTTCAGTTTTAGGCATCTGCTCTCATCCCTACTCAAGTTTTTCAGGAAAGTAATTAGAAAAAAAGTTTATTATGGAAACTTTTACCCGGTCAAGCCAGTTAAGCTAAAAACACCAAGGATTTGGAATTTTGTTCCCAATCTCTATATACCACATGCAATATTTCTACAGCACTATGTCATCCACCATCTTACCTTATTTATGAAGGCTGATGGATGCTTTCTGCTCTCAAATCCCATTTCCAACCTCTAGCAAGTGAAGTTGCAAGGGTGGCAGAGATTAACTTTGTAATAAGATTACAGTAGTGAAGTGAAATCAGATTATTACTAGAGGTGCACATTATAGCAGAGGCTGGCATATTTGTTCTTAATTTATGAAAGCCCTTTCAACTCCCTGTGTCAGCATGGTGTAAGCTGCAGACCTGAAGACGTAATGCCCCATTGTGTCTAAAAATAAACTGTGCCCTGAAGGAAGGGCCTGGAAAGCCTCAATAAAAAAGCTCAATAGAAATTCTATGTACAAATCCATTCATTTCCCCTAAACTAGGATCTTCTGGGCCTCTACAGAGGCCTTTCCCCATGCATCTCTTTTCTCCTCATGACCCAAGAATCCGTCAGCTTTTAATCATAGAGTAATAGACTTTAAGGTCAGAAGGGACCATTATGATCATCTAGTCTGACCTCCTGCACAACGCAGGCCACAGAATCTCACCCACCCACTCCTGCAACAAACCCCTAACCTATGTCTGAGCCATTGAAGTCCTCAAATCATTGTTTAAAGACTTCAAGGTGCAGAGAATCCTCCAGCAAATGACCCGTGCCCCACGCTGCAGAGGAAGGCAAAAACCCCCAGGGCCTCTGCCAATCTGCCCTGGAGGAAAATTTCTTCCCGACCCCAAATATGGTGATCAGCTAAACCCTGAGCATGTGGGCAAGACTCACCAGCCAGACACCCAGGAAAGAATTATCTGTAGTAACTCAGATTCCACCCCATCCAACATCCCATCACAGGCCATTGGGCATATTTACCGCTAATATTCAGTTAAATATCCAGTTTAAATAGCCAGTTTATATCCATGTTCTTAGGTCCACATTGGTAGTGAGTTTAAATAATTCCTCTCCCGCCCTGGTATTTATTCCTCTGATATATTTGTAGAGAGCAATCATATCTCCCCTCAGCCTTCTTTTGGTTAGGCTAAACAAGCGGAGCTCTTTGAGTCTCCTTTCATAAGACAGGTTTTCCATTCCTCGGATCATCCTAGTAGCCCTTCTCTCTACCTGTTCCAGTTTGAATTCATCCTTCTTAAACATGGGAGACCAGAACTGCACACAGTATTCCAGATGAGGTCTCACCAGTGCCTTGTATAACGGTACTAACACCTCCTTATCTCTACTGTAAATACCTCGCCTGATGCATCCCAAGACCACATTAGCTTTTTTCACGGCCATATCACATTGGCGGCTCATAGTCAACCTGTGATCAACCAATATTCCGAGGTGCATCTCCTCCTCTGTTACTTCTAACTGATCAGTCCCCAGCTTATAACAAAAATTCTTCTTATTAATCCCTAAATGTATGACCTTGCACTTTTCACTATTAAATTTCATCCTATTGCTATTTCTCCAGTTTACAAGGTCATCCAGATCTTCCTGTATGATATCCAGTCCTTCTCTGTATTGACAATACCTCCCAGCTTTGTGTCATCTGCAAACTTTATTAGCGCACTCCCACTTTTTGTGCCAAGGTCAGTAATAAAAAGATTAAATAAGATTGGTCCCAAAACCAATCCCTGAGGAACTTCACTAGTAACCTCTCTCCAGCCTGACAGTTCACCTTTCAGTATGTCCCATTGTAGTCTCCCCTTTAACCAATTTTCATATTGATCCCCATCTTTTCCAATTTAACTAATAATTCTCCATGTGGAATCATATCAGATGCCTTACTGAAATCGAGGTAAATTAGATCCACTGCGTTTCCTTTGTCTAAAAAATCTGTTACTTTCTCAAAGAAGGAGATCAGGTTGATTTGTCATGATCTACCTTTTGTATAATCGTCTTGTATTTTGTCCCAATTACTATTGACCTCAATGTCCTTAACTACTTTCTCCTTCAAATTTTTTTCCAAGACCTTGCATACTATAGATGTCAAACTAACAGGTCTGTAGTTACCCGGATCACTTTTTTTTCCCTTTCTTAAAAAAAATCAGTCTCGGCTAGGAGGTATTTGATCAAAGGTAAGGCTGAGACCAAATCCTCTTAAAGGGCCAGAGGCCTGTAACAGACACTCTCTATTTGCAGGCAGAAAAAAAAGGCTTAATAAAAAAGTGTCAGTTTTATGGGCTTTTCTTCTTGGTGGCATGATAGTAAGCAGCTTTCTTGTGATCTGTGTAAGACACAGAATTTTGGAAGTACAGTCATGCCCAGTTCTTTAAGGACTTTTTTTAACCTGTTGATATTCAGAGAGATACTGGGTCAGTTCCAGCATTGGTAATGCACAAGAATGACACTGGAGTCACTGTTTGAAACAGTGAGTCACCAGTCCCAGAATGATAGTGACAAAGTGTTTTTTGTCAGTCTAACAGATGTTAAGCTAGAGGTCTGATTCAAAGCCCAAAGAAGTCAATGGAAAGGGTCCTATTGACTTCAGTGAGATTTGGAAAAGGTCCTTGCTAAATCAGGTTTAATCTTATTCAAGACTTAGTGGACAGCTATCCTCACTCCAACACAAACCATAATAATTGGCCCCTTTATTGGCAGGCTTAGCTAACAGACCAGACAGCAAATGGATATTCCAAAGAAGGTTGAGGAAGGCTGATAGGGCAGAGGTCCTGACCCAAAGCTTTTGATGTCACTTCTCATTTACTTCAACCATATTTGTATCAGACCCAGAAGAGGGAAGCTTACCAGTTCTGAGGCTGAATAAGGGGCTTAGTTGTATTGCTGTAGCACCTAAGAACCATTGTCACAGACCAGGGCCCCTTGTGTTAGGTGCTATACAAAGACTTTCAGTCCTCAGTATTGTCTCCATTACCCCTTAAAAAAGGATGGTATTTATTTTTGTTTTGTTAAAAGCAGTTTCTCCAGGTTTGCAATAGAGGAAAGGCAGTAGATTATCTAATGTTTGCCAATTATTAGGTCAGGAGTTCAGGATCAATCCAATTAAGATCTCAAAAAATCAGATACTTAGAAGTTCACACTGGTACTATTCAAATGAGACTCCTCCCCACCCTCAATATTTTTGTGTTTCCTGTCCTGCCAGAAAGATGGAAGTACAAACACTTCAAATGAAAAATGCTGAGGGAAAAAAGTGAGTGTTAACTCTAGCATAGGATCAGATCTAGAAGTGTGTAAAGGGTTAGATATTCTTTTATTTTGGGTCTTAACTGTCTTCTCCAGGCCTAATGAGATATCTAGAAAAAAATCGCAATTAAGATATGTCTTTATTTATAAGTGATTAATATTCACTGATTTTTAATCCTCCCCTAGGGTTTCGGATCATATCCTGATAATCACTTTAACAAACTACACTAGATGAGGACTGTGTTATAGAAACCATAGTGTTTCTTGGGCACATGCTTTATTAAAAGGTACATTTATTACCTTTTATAAATTTCATAAATGAACAGAAGTGATTATCCAACTGTTACAGTGTGCAACAGATCACTAGGTTGTCTGTAACCATAAACACTTGTTAACCTTTTATAAAGTATTTATAAAATGTAGCCTTAATATCAAGTGTGACTGTGTTCTCACTATGTTCACACACACTCAAATGAGAGAATTTCCCAAGCCTGTTTTTTTTTGTTTTGTTTTTTTGGATAACTGAGGGACCTAGACCTGGTGTTCTTCAGGGTGAGGAAAGAATTGCTGCCAAAGAATTGACCTCTGAAATTTGAGAATGGGACTTTTCAAGCAGTGCAGCTTCTGGTGAAGCATGTGATTAAGATCCATCACCAGTGTGCTAAGATGTTGTGTAGAAACAGGATAGTATTTGTTTTCATTTTTTAAAGGCCATTGCTAAGGCTGTTGAGCCTAACAGATCTAGCAGGCCATTTACATTAAAGCCACTTTACATCATTCTGGTATTCACTTTAAGGCTCCTTCACACTGGACGAGCAATATAAAGTGGCCTTTGTGTAAACAGAAATCTAGTATGTGTTTGGTTGTGGTCTGAAAACTGTGCTGCTGATGATCATCAGAATGTGTCCTGTTCTGCATATTATCCATCCCTTTCCATAAGAGTGGACCCAGCCAGCAGGAATGCTGAGGTGTGCACAGGCTGCAATGAATGAGTGAGCTCTATGAGGAGACCCCCAGTGAGTAACCATGTGTCCCTGAAGCCACAAATGTTGCTGTTTCAGGTGAAGAAGGTGCTGTTTGAAGGACAAGTCACAGAAGAGATCAGTTTGTAGAATAACTCACTAATTCCAGTGGGCCTGGTAGTCAGACAAAAGACATTTTTCTATTAGTTTTCCTTCCTATCTTGATTGTCTTTTACTCCTTCTGCCCTGTGAGATAATTGTGCCCTTACAAAATTCAACTCTAGTTGTACAAATTTTAGTGTTTTGAAGTTTTGAAAAAGTCCTAAATGAGTTAGAAATCTAAATGTAGGAGTTTCAATGAGACTTGGGAGCCTAAGTGCCAGAATCACTTTTAAAAATGGGGCTTATGCACTCTCAAAAATTCTATCCCTTACTCATAAAGAAAATAAGGACACAAGAACAATACAGGAACATTCTTTATAGTAATTTACCCAAAAATAGCTTTGGATACAAGATTATGTATATTTTCCATCAAATAAAAATTGATTGGCAGGGATTTCCAAACATGCCTAAACCTCTTAGTCCCCTTTGGAAATTCCAGTCAGTGTGAATTCTTCTCTTGTTTTATTTCCAAATGTCTAAGGTATGTTTCATTAAAGATTTGAAGAGGAAAAAAAATCACTTAAAAATAGGTTCATGAAAATGCCATTTTCATATGTAAATGTAAGAATTTAGACTAAATTATGCTTTTTTAGACACTTTGTAATGTGGATGTTATTAACTAAGCACCACTTTCTGTCATGCATGAATGGCAGAAAGTTTCATAGTCAGACATATGACAGTTTTGACTGATTTCTTGTTTCCTATGATGTTTATAAATGTAGGAAAATTTGTTTTGCCAAGGGCAAACATTGCCTCTGGAAAGAATTTAGCTATCATGAGAAAAAAAAAACCCACACAGTATTTTAAGAACTATCTGCAGAATTTCCATTATCCAAAGGTACATTACACATATCGCCAAGGTTACATGCTCTCCAAGGTACATTATTAAATATCTGCAAGATTTCCATTTTCCTGACAGAAACAATTACAAATGCCATGCAAGAATAATTTCACACAGAAGTGAGGCAGGCCTCAGAAAGTCTCTTAGGTAACAGTTGCAAATATCTATGCTAATGTTATAGTTCAACTTTTATAAAGAAAGCCAAATGGTGTGCCACAAAAATAAGTTCTGTGGTTTTGCAGCAACACACTAGCCAAGCATAGCATGAGCTGTATATGGCAAAGTCTTGTAGCACTCTTTAAACTTAAATTGTTTCATACCCTAGACCATCCCCCACCCCACCCCATTCTGTTTCTATTTCTATTTCAATAGAATGGTGAAGTTCTGCCAGATATTCCTTGAAGATTGCAGAACACCACACTGGCACTTTATACAAACAAAAACAGATGGAAAGCGGAGTCTGGTTTTGAGTCTGTTATTCCTGGAAGTCTGAAGAACAGATTAAATTGTTCTCACCTCTCTTTTGCCTTTGGTTTGTAGTCATAAAAATTGTCAATATTCCTTTCCTACAACAGGTGTCCCCCCCCCCTTAAATAAGAACAGTTAAAACTGATTTACTTTTCGCATTATAGCACTAACTAAATAAAACATATTAATCTCAATTTCTATTTTGACTGGATAAAGCATCCAAGTCTATGCATTCATTTCTAGTTTTGCTGTAGACAGCTACAGTATACAATGATATTTGCATGTGTTCCACCCCCTCTCTTGGCTATTCCTCATTCTTCAGGCACAGCAACCAAGTGGAACGTTTCTTTATTAAAACTCATAACCAGAGCAAGGAAGATATATAACCAAAGGCTAGTTGTAACTCATTTGTACAGGTCACCAGCCCCAGATGCAAATGGAGTTATTTGAAAGTGGGTAGGCAAAAGGTGTGCTCAGAGTTGATAAAGATCCCATTATATCTGATTAAAAGAAAAGTAGATGAAGAGCTTCCACTGTCATTTGTTTCACAGGTCCTTATTGTGTTTTGTTAAAGTAGGCTGAATCCTGATTTCTTTTTAGATTATTTTCCTTAATGCCTCAATTTAGCAAGGTACCTAAGCACTAGAGCTGGTAAAAAAAAAATACAGTTTTTTTCTATTGAAACCAAAATGCTTAATGGGAACATACTGGTTTTGATTAAAGTAATTAGGAAGTTGTCAGGTCAAGGATGGCATTTCTGGTCAACATGAGAGAAACTCATCCAGGAATAGCCAAGAGCATAGCAATCAGGGCTCTGGATCTGTGGAAGACCCAGATATGAGTCTGGGCTCCAAATCAGACAGATAAGAGACTTGAACCTGAGTCTCCCATAGCCCCAGTGAATACCCTAGACACCTAGTGATTGGCCATTCTCCGGTATCTGTGTCTCTAGTGAGAAGTCAAAACAAATGTTAAAACCTCTACATTTTGAAGGGTGCTGAACTCTTGTTTTCCAGCCTGCCCTGCAAATACCTGACTTTAAGGATGCGAGCAGTCCCTTTGACTTCAGGTCCTCGTATGCATAGAGTTAGGTATGTACATCTTGCTGAACTGGGGTCCAAATAGGGAACTCTGTACTATTGCAAAGTTCAAAGGCTTTTGCCTTTCAGTATTTCAGGACAAATAGCGTGGTCCAAATCCTGCCCTTCTGTGCTAATAAAGGACAAGGTTGAAAGTGGCCTGTTTTCTTCCTTCCCTTAGAGCAGTAGTACCCCTAAACAGAACACTATTTAGGAGTATCACATCCCATGTTGCTAAGGATCACCGTTTTTTTCAGCCAGAGGCTGTAGCCAGACCTCCACTCAACTTGAAGGCATGCTGCTATTTATAGCAGGTACTGATCTACTCCTTTTGTATGAAGCAGCCATGTACACCCTGTTATGAGAACTTCTAGAATTCTCCCTGGGACCATGCAGGATCCAAGGAGGAGAAATTCTCTGAGCTTCATCCTTGCTCCCATGCACAAGCATTCACCGAAGGCAGGATCTGGCACCATTTCAACCCTTTTTTAAAAAGACTGCCTGTGTGTAAAGACATATAAACTTAAAAACTCGCGCACAGTAGCCACATGTACTACTGAAATACCATGCACTAAAATTAGTTATCTGGTGGGACATAATGGTAACCGTGTTATCTCAAGATAGCATGGTAAATTTATGTCACACTCTGCCTACAAAAACAGCTATGTCAGAAGAATTATTTACCACAGTAGATTGTGAGTCAGCCAGTGTTAGTTGAGATCTAGCTGGTCCCCTCTGAGCTGCAATGATGCTTGAAGATTTCATGGAGTCCATTTTCAAACCTCAAAGGCCTTTTCATGCTATTAGTATTTTATTCAATATGTATTGTTTCTACATGTAAGTTCATAATATTATCCTCTTTTAGTGCAAGTTCAATTATTAGGCCTAATTCTGTTGAGAATCAGGAGTAATTCCATTCCTGATTGGCATGTGTAAAAGGTTATAATGGAGATCAGTGAGGCCTACTGCTTGTATGTATAGAGACAGAATTCAAGGCTGTGGAAATGTACATTAAGGGGAAATGTAAAAAGCTACCACACATACCCACCACCATCCAAAATTCACCATTCCCAGGAGCTTTGAGAAGCATTCTGCTACCCATCTCTGCAGCACAGCAATCTACAACTGTAACAACAAGGCATATCTGGCCCTAAAGAAGGAAAGAGACTCATTCATTTCCACGTGCTATTCAACTAGTCCTGTGTGTTTAGAGGGATAGTGCCCACCCAGTCAGACACTGGCACATCAAGTTTGCCTCCAGTGCAAACTGTGTTACTATTTAAGAGAGACCGGGGACCAGGACTCAGGTCTTGCTACTGACACACTGTATAAGCTTTGAAAAGCGAAACTCAAACCTCATCATGTGAGCTGGTGGTCACTTAGAAGTCAATTCAGGTTACGCAACACCTGACATGATCAAACCCTGTCTCTACTTTCCTATCTGTAAAATGTATAAATATCCTGAGTGTTGGGAGGCTTCGTGCTTTAAAGCCCTCTTTTGATGTTTGATTTAAACAAATTATAAGCCTGCAATAATATTGTAAATACAAAAGGTCCCATTATAAAGCATCTAGGCAACTCACTAGTATGTGAGATATTATTTCCAAAGTCAGACAGTATTCCAGGTATACACTAAAGCAAGTGTTTTGATTACCCTTGTTTCAGAGACTGACTCTTGTGTTTTACGTACTGTACACGTAAGGTTTTTTACTGTGTTAAGTATGGATAATACGGTGCCTTCCTTTATTTTGAATATTCAGCACTGCACTGGTGTAAAATAATTGCTACAGTATGTCATGATAAATGACAGATTTAAAAAATCTGTCATGTCTAAGTGTCTGACAAGTATTTTATGCAACATTTGATTACAGCTGCTTAGTTCACATTTGATGTGGTAATGTAGGATAGTATTGACCAATATATGCTGACTGGCAGTAAGTTACATTATACTGTATTTCAGGCATTTATACATTTTCCAAAAAATGTACATGTGTACAACTAAGTAGCCAGGAATCAATGATAAACATTGGCTGACAGGGTATGTTGTCTATGTTACTGCCTTGATTATTTAGGGATTATGACAGAATATACTCGAGTTCAGACCCGACACACTATTGTAATAAAGTTTGTATGGAGGTATGCTTTGTGAGGTATCATTAAAAAACTCAACTTGCTGATCAATAGCATGGCAAAATGCACATAGCAACATTATATGTAAAGTTATAAACAAACTGAAATCATAACGGGAGTATATTTTCCCAGATAAATCTGGGGAGTGGCTAAACCAGACAAAGGGCAAGCTGATGCCCCCTCCAGGTGTCAACAAGACTGAGATCGTTACCTGCTAAGTGGCCATTCTTTGGCAAGGCAGGGGACAGAGAAAAAACATCTTAGCAAAAAACCAGCATGGCATTTCCTCTCCTCACCAGGCAACCTGTTGCCTTGCTCCCAGCTGGAAATGCTTCTTAAAGCAGGGGACAGAACTGTAAAAAGGGCAGACATCCCCAAGATACTCTTCTTTTCTCTCTCTACCTGTCTGTCTCTGGCACAGCACCTAAAACAACAAACGAAAACAGCCAGTGGACTCCGGGTGGGGGAAGGGGTGTCCAGTAATCTGCTGGAGCATGTGGTGAGACGTTTTCCTTGAATCTAATATAGTTGTGGAGTTAGGCATTAGTAAATGTTTTATCCTTATTTTTCTTGTAACCGTTTTTGACATTTATGCCTCATTACTTATATTCACTTAAAATCTCTTTGTAGATAAGCTTGTTTTACTGTTTTATCAAATCCAGTGTGTTTAAATTGGAGTGTTTGGGTAACTGTTTAAAAGAAACTGGCATGCTACTCCCATAAAGGAATAACTGACTTAATATATTTGTCCTGTCCAGGAGATGGCTGGACAGTACAGGACATACATTTCTGGGGGGGAAGATCCAGAACTAGGGGTATTTTGGGGTCACCCTGAAGCATAATGAAGGCTGGTATGAGCCCTGGGGTGGCTGGCTGGAGCACACACACACACACACACACACACACACACACACACACACAGAGGTGGGAGGCTGTTTGTGAGCAGGCCAGGTTGGAGGCTACAGCAGTAAGACACTGTAAAGGGCACCCCATGTTACAGGGCAGGGGTGACAGCCCCCCACTAATCTGCAGGGCCACCCAGAGGATTCAGGGAGCCTGGGGCAAAGCAATATTGGGGGCTCCTTCCATAAAAAAAATGCAATACTATAGAATGCTATATTCTCGGGGGGCCCCTGTGGGGCCCAGGGCCTGGGGCAAATTGCCTCACTTGCCCCCCCCCCCCCCCGGCGGCCCTACTAATCTGGATTGTGCCCTGGTACGTCACAAGGATATGATCTAATTCAAGGCCACAGCGCCCAATGACTGTACTGGGCATGGGTGCATCGGCATGGGCACATCTGTGGGAAGAGATGGGTCATTTATAAGATGATTTCTCATGTTAGAAGTTTGAAGTTAAACCCTAAGCGTAATTTGGTCATTTCCCTCTTCTCAGAGTAAGAGGTTTTAGTACTAACAATACAGAAAAAGGTTGCTGGATTTTTCATGAAAAAAAATGTATCTGGAAAGCTCAGTCTCAGCCTCATCCCTCTCTGTAACAGACATGGGGTGGAAATACCAGCCTTGGTAACTACCCCAGAAATCACGTTAGAATATAAAAACTTACTCCAATCAATAAGTGGTTTACCAGATCCAAGGTCTGCTAACACACGAAAAATGACCACACCGCCTGGCACTAAAGGTCTTTTGAGCACTTAAAGAACTGACAGCTAAGGGTTCTTTAGAATTTAGAATCTCTGGAAGTGGCAATATCATCAATTGATGGAAATTATCTGAGCCATGTCTATTATGAAGGAAGACAACCGGATTTATTTGTATAATGTTGGGATATGTAAGGGTTAAGTAAAGACATGGAAAACCGCTGGTGCGCTAGCATGGTATCAGGGAGTAGGCACAGGCACACGCTATTCCTTTGCGGGATAGATCAAGTGTTACCCCTTTTCCCTCCCTTCTCCTTGTTAAGGATCAATAAGTGTTACAGCTGCATAAGAAATGTGGGGATCTAAAGGATACCTTTTGGGTAAAGAAGTGTTATCTCCTCCTCCCTTCCTTTCCCAGCTACACAAGTGAGCCCTGGCTCATGGCCCCTCCCTCTCTCCCCTGAGAACTGCAGATTAAGGGAATTTGTAGCAACAAATTACTGCAAAGAAATGTATTTTCAAGGTAAAAATGTGTATAAGATGTGTAATGCTTTAATCAGTCAATAGGGGTGGGTATGATCATAATATGGGAGTTTCTATTACTTAATAAGGGTTTTTGGGGTGTTGTAGCGGATGTAGACATTTACATCCTAACTCAGATAAAAAGAGTGCACTGTAACTAATCCAGTGCTTACTCGACAATTGGGTCGAGGGGAACAAGTCTCCCAAATAAAGACGCCCATACTCAAATCCACCTCTGGGTCAGCCTGCTCCTTCTTCTAACATATAACAAATAAGAACTTTGTCCAGTCGCATAGCGGGATCTTTAACTAAAATCTTTCCATCACAATTGATTAAAGAAATTATCCTGTAATTACTATGTTGTACAAAGTCTCTGCTAGGTAAATGTAGTTATAGCTTCTTAGAACAGGCTGGAGAGTCCGCTCATTCTTAGCCTCACTGTATTCAGTGATCCAGGTGTTAGAGTTTCAGAGAGCTTTTTGTAAAATTCAATTGGGAACCCGTCTGCACTAGGAGTCTTTCTGACCTTCATTTCTCTTATAGTCTGAGAGAGTGCTACTATTTCTAGAGGGACATCTAAAAGTTTCTTCTGAAAAGCAGATTTGTGGCAATCCACTAAAAAAAAAAAAAGTTATCTTTAGCGTCTTTATTGATTCCCTCTTCAGCTAAATATAGTTTAAAATAAAACCATTGAAATTGTTTAATATCTGACTGGGATGTATATAATTTATTGCTACTATCATGAATAGTAGAAATCTTATTTTGTTAGCCTTTTGCTTAAGTGTGTGTGCCAACAGCTTGCCAGCTCTTTCAGATTCCCAGTATTTTTTGCTTCAAACAGAATAAAGCCACTTCATCCTTTTGGGACAGAAGTGTCTTGATTTCATATCTGAGATTGATGAGGGTTCTGAGTTTCTCTGGGGAGCGGGCAGAAGCATAGTCCACACCCAAGGCCTAAATTTCTTTCGCAAGCGTATCAATTTTGTGTTTTCTCCATTTCTTTTTAAAGTAACAAAGAGAAATTATCTCTGATGAAGGTTTTAAAGACTTCCCCAAGTCTGGTGCACCTGATGAAGCAGTGGGGGCATTTGTTTTAAGAAAGTTCTAACTTTTGCTGGATAGAAATAACAAATGTATCAAAAAGCAGAGAGGTATTTAATCTCCACATTTTATTTGGGGTGCATACCCTGAAGGCTTAACAGACACATGCATAGGAGCATGATCGGATATAACAGAAGTACCAATGCCACAGTCAGTAACAAAACTGATCAAGTCTTGTGACACTACGAAATAGTTCAATCTTGAATACGTTGAATGAGCTGCAGAACTAAACAACACAAACTAGAGTCTTCTATCTAATTATCTAATCTCCACACACCTCATAAATCTAAATCAGCCATGTATGAAGTACCTGGCAAGTATTGGTGTTTTTATGTGGAGATAGAGAAGATCAAGGACTGGGTCTAGAGTTTTATTAAAGTCTCCAACTATAATAGGACGATGGCTAAGGTTAAGTTTTTGTCACGGGTATTTTTAGTAAAAGTCACGGACAGTTTGAGACTCTCACAAACTGTGACTTTTACTAAAAATACTCACGGGTGTGTGGGGGGGGAGACCCATTGCGGGCTGACTGCTGGCCGCCAGCCACTGGTCCTGTCCTTCCACTGCTTCTGGGCGGGAGCTGACAGCTGCTTCAGGAAGCCAAAGAAGTCACAGAGGTGAGCTCTGTGAAGGAATTGTATCTTTAATGATGGCCCATGGCATTGATACTCAAAAAAGTTATGAAAGATTTGAAATCATCCTGGTTTGGCCTGTACAGATTGGCAAAGACGATTATAGATTTACCGATATCAGCCTTGATGAGAGTAAATCTGTCCTCACCCTCAGACCTTGTGCTCAGAATATTACCATTCAATATTTTATGTATTAGTATAGCAACAACCCTTGGTTCAGAATCAAAGCAACTGGAAATTGAGAGGCCTATCCAATCTGTTCAGTTTAGAATCTTTAAATTCTGTCAGTTGTGCTTCCTGAAGCATGGCCATGTCAACATTCTCTTTGTTTAAGCATTGACTATAGATCTCTCTTTTAATAGAGTTATTAAAACCCCTTATATCTGAGGAGACAATTATCAGAGCGATCATTGTTAAAATATACCAGATAAAAATATAAAGTCACTTTGTGAGTAAATGAGAAACTGCTAATTTTCCTGAGCAGCATACAGTTCTTGCGTATGCAAGCAACCAAAGTTATATAATCTGGGGTAGGGTGTCACCTCCCAGTACATGTTCTGCAGGGTGGGAAGGAAATTCCCAGCATGGAAGGGTAACATGGGGGAGGCAGAAGAAAGAATTAACTAATGGAAAACATAATGGAGAGAGAAATATTCTTTAGTACCATACAATCAAGAAGAATCTGTTTAATAAAAAATACCCAGAGAGGGCAGCTGGATCAGGTGAAACTTAGGCTTGGTCTACACTGGGAGGAGAGGGGGGAAATCAATCTAAGTTACGCAACTTCAGCTGCGTGTCTTCACTGCGGTGTCTTCGACTGCTGACGCTCCTCCGTCGACTCTGCCTATGCTTCTTACTCCGGTGGAGTACTGGAGTCGACAGGAGAGCACTCGGCAGTCGATTTATCGTGTTTTCACTAGACACGATAAATCGACCCCTGCTGGATCTATCGCTCTGGAGGTAAGTGTGGACATGCCCTTAGAGATCCTCAGCCCCTATGGCCCCAAACAAAACTACTAAAGTAATCACCTATTACCAACAGAACCTTGACACATTAGTCCATAAGAAAGCACCATCTAATAAAGCAATGATAGATTTTACATTGATGATCCTTTCCCATGAGTTAAGGCAATAGGAAGTACATTAATAGTGACCCTTTAAGGAGGAACTAACATATCAATATCAACTGGAGCCTATCAACTTGTTTAGAGCAGCCATATCAAATCTTAGAGAGCAATACATAAATTCAATATGCTTGGATTATCCCCTAGGATGTCTCCTCTTGCAGGGAGGAGTTTGCAGATTGAGGTACTTTTCTGCTTCCTGAGGTAAACTGAATAATATTATCTTGCCATTCTTAATATGGAGCACTGCTGGGTATTTAATAAAATACTTTGAGTCCATCTTCCTGCCCAATTGTTTCACTTAGTTAAAAGCTGCCTTCATTGAAATCACAGCACAGGCATAATATTGGGGGAGGCGGGGAAATCAATATTTTAATTGTTAGTTCTCCCCATAACCTTTTTTCCTCCTCTGGACTTCTGCAGTATAAGCTCCTTTGTGGTATATTTCAGGAACTTCACAGTCAGTGCTCGAGGCCAACCTCCTGGAGCTGGTTTAGGAACACTGGTCAAGTGTGCCCATTCCATATCAAAATGGACATCTACCAGCAGATTCAACAACTTAGTTAGTTTAGGGATGAATTCAAAGGGTTTACCTTTCTCTGTTCCCTCAAATAATCCCCAAATCCTGATATTACATCATTGTGAGTGGCTTTCTAGCTCAATCAGCTTGGTCTGAATAGTCTTGATATAATTAGTTCTTCATAACATGTAATTTGTCCTCTTTGAAATCATCTTCCACTTCAGAAATTCTGTATTCTGATTCACCATCCACGTGGAAAAAGTTTATAGTGCATTCCAAATCTCAGTCATGGTGGTCTGTAGGGTGGGAACTGTTGATTTAATTTCAACAGTATCTGTGGCAATCTGTTGTAGTACAACCATCAGCTGTGTTCCATCAGGATCAGGCACCATTTTGTTTGTGGAAGGGGAGGCAGATCTCTTTTTTCAGTACTTTTGTATTCAGAAGATATAGAGCTATAGGGCATCTTCTGAGGTTCCAGTAGTCAGGCACAATATTTCTTGAGATTGGATGGTAGGATGTTTGGGGATTTCCTGCAGGCCTCCTTAGCACTCAACCAACCTGAATCCACCTTGGTCACAGCAACTTCTGATGTCCCAGGGATTACCTACTTTAATTTTCACATTAGCCACCTGCAGGAATCCATCAGTCACATGGAGCAGATAGAGAACCTATAATACTGTATTCAATTATATGGTCCACAACAATATTTATAGCCACTAGTTGACAGTTTTCTTTGAACTTGAGAGAATCCTCACTTTCCTTTCTAGAGTGGATTAAAATAATTCTGATATTATGACTCTACTGTTGGTTATCTTAAATCATGCCATCTTTTACATTACTTGACTTTTAGTCAAGGTTTTAAGGCCATCTTTGTTTCAGCTGTTAAATTCCTCTTGCTGAACAGCCTGCATGTCCACTCAATTGAACTTGTTTTTCAAGTATCTGCTCAGTGTTCTAGCCCTGTAAGAGGATTTGCATCACAGTTAACAAGAACTTCATAAAAATAATCCAAAAATCCACAAGGCCAAGTTCTACCCATGACTGATACCAAAGTAGATGCCATTCATATTACATAGTATAGATCTTTATATTATGCTAACCTCTCCTTGCATGCTCTGATCAGCAGTGAAGTAGTTAATTTTGACATTTAAGTCAACAGCCCACTGTGAGGAATGGGAGAAGTTCACACCTTTGATGTTGTTTCAGGCAGACATTACCACACTAGTTTACACTTGATTCACATTTGGAAGAGTTCGAGGCTTAGATTTGGCAGCACACTAGATGGTAGGCACAATGAGAAGTACGCTCACCAAGGCAAAGCAAACCAGATCAGTGACTCCAGTAATGACGTGATAAATTAGTAAGATGACATCTTTCAAAAATCCTGCATGAATGAGGACCCTGCAGAGCAAAGAAATCCAGCCTTTTGTCTTGTATGTATGTTGTATATTGTTAGAGTTGTGCTAGCCAATAATTGTAAAATCCATGTAAAGTTTTCGCTGAATCTGTCCTCGGGGCCAGCAGCTCTTTTGAGACATCTGACTGCAAAGTCAGCTAGCTCTACCCACCCAAAGTGCTTTGATCTTCAGGTGACATGTCTGTTCGGATCTTCTCCAAAAAGGAATTTACATGGTATATAGCATTTCTTATAGACTTAAATTGACATTTCCTCATTGTTAGGATGATTTCAACATGTTGCTCTACCAGGAAGAAAAATGCCATTTTTGATGTTCTTGCTATGAAAAAAGTACCATCGCCAATATGCCCCAGAACACATAGAGCTGAATGTTTGTTTAATTGTAGTGAAACTTAATCCATGTTCTACATAGCTGCACCTTGGCAAAGTATAGTATTAGACATTAGCACAATGAAATTTTTAAATGAGCTGCCTGCTTATTACAGATAAGTTTGTCCTTAATCAGCGTACAAAATAACTGAAAACCACTGAACATGTGCGTTATGAGTTAAAAACACTTTAACCTTTGCATATTGTCCCGTAGAAGCAGGAAAGTTTCAGGATTCAGGACATGGTAGGATATTCTGTATGTTCTCTACTGCAAATTCTTAGAAAAAGGAAGATGCAGAGTGGTGAAGAAGCCCTGTGTTAATTTGTTTTCCTGCATCTGGTTTGCAATATTACTAAGACATGCCAAGACATAGAGTTGAGAAAATATGGGACAGATCAACTTGAAGAACCCACGGCACAATACTGAAGAATCTTAAGATGCTGTGAAGTTAGAATAGGTTCATGCTACCAAAACTATACCTCAGGTTTATGGTTCAGACTGTCGTATCAATAGTTTTCAATACTAAAAGAACAGAAAACCTTTATGCAATGGACGCAACTTTGGGTCCAAAATAAAGAAGGCCTTTTGAGGTTAGGGAAATTTGAGAGATCCATGCATCCATTCTTTGAAGTGAAGTTGTGGTACTGTATGGTTATGAAGATGGTTAGGGAGACATAACAAACCTCATCACACTAATGAGGCACTTAGCTATGCATCACCCTCAGAGGTTTTAATCATGGTACTAGATAGTGGCTTAAACTCTATAACAGCACTCTGATTAGTGCAGGGTCAAGTTTCCTCAACTCCCTGTCTTGTTCATCACTTTTAATCTTGCTTTTACATACAACACTTCATCTATGCTATGCAATACAAAGCCCTAGAGCACTCATATGTGTACAACTGCATAATATGTTCAACTGAAGTCAAGGACATTAGTATTGGCCATGAGACAGCTACAATAAGTGTAGGTGGAAAGCAAAATAGCATTTTTCTTTCTAAGTTAATTTTCTGTACACAGTATAATAGCACCAGTTAGCATATGCCATCAACATCCAATATATGTATAACAGTGTCGGTACTTGTACCAAACAGTGATCTGTTAACTCTGGAATAGTAGATAAGTGTTTACTATTCCCCATTGGTTAGCTTAAAAGATTTTTCCATCCTCAGAAGCTCTTTCAAGTGTTACTTGTTTTCAGATGGGAAGTTCAACACACAGGACTCTTCAGGAGCTGTATTTGACACACACAAGCTTTAGAGCATGAAAAGGCAGCAGGCAGGTTTCTAAAATGGAGTCTTATTGATGTTCTAAATGATATTGAACCTCCAAGGGTATGTCATTCTATATTAACTATGCTATACAAATACCTACTCTTGTTTTATAATCCCCTTTTAAAAGCTTTAGAAGACACTTTCTAAATTTGTCATCTTCCATTTGGTAAGTTCTATTTTTTGTAATCATAATTAACGTGGCTTGACTCTCCTCTCACACCAGTGTAAGTCACAAGTGGCTCCACTAAAGTCAATGGAGTTAAAGACCTCTAGGATAAAGTTTTGTAAAGTGTGTGTGATGTTCTGTACCTCATAGAAACACCCTACACCCCCCATGTTCATCCTTATAATATGATTGTGTGGTATCTAATGCAAAGTTTGTCATGTCGGGTGTCTTCAGAAGGCTCATGGTGTACTGAGCATTGTTGTTATGGTAATGTTAGTGTAATAGTTTTTTATAGTAATGTTATAGGGTTTTTTTCATGTATATAGTTATGAGGCTGAAAATGTGTCCTCATGGCTTAAAGCAAGCCCGGGCAAAAAAACTCTCCAGAAGCAGAGGGGCAGTTCACACCTCATCAGGGCATGTGTGGGACAAACCCAGCCCAGCCTCACAAGAACAAAGGACACTGTGCTAGGCAACAACATATCTGTTGGACTCTTGAGTGAGTCACCCCCCTTCCTTTGGTCAGTTTGGGACTGTGGTGGGGTAATGCTCACCTGATTCTGAAGGGGTGTGGGGCAAAGCCAAGAGGGAAGAAAGAACATGATAAAAGGAAGAGAAGTTTGCCATGCTCTTCCTCTCTCTTCCACCTCCATCTACAGACATCACCACCAAGCGACTGAAGCGCTGATCAAAGGGGAGAGCCTGGCTGAAGGGCAACCAGCCAGCCTGTTGTGAGAAGCATCTAAGTTTGTAAGGGCACTGAAAGCATTAAGATCAGCTTAGAATGCATTTTGCTTTTATTTCATTTGACCAAATCTGACTTGTTATGCTTTGACTTATAATCACTTAAAATCTACCTTTGTAGTTAATAAGTCTGTTTGTTTATTCTACCTGAGGCAGTGCGTTTGGTTTAAAGCGTGTCAGAGACTTCCCTTGGGATAACAAGCCTGGTGCATATCAATTTCTTTGTTAAATTGACAAACTCATATAAGCTTGGAGTGACCAGCGGGCATAACTGGACACTGCAAGACGGAGGTTCCTAGGGTTGTGTCTGGGACCAGAGATATTGACTAGTGTAATTCGGTTGCACAATCCAAGGAGCAGCTTACATGCTAGAGGCTGTGCGTGAACAGCCCAGGAGTGGGGGTTCTCACAGCAGAGCAGGTAAGGCTGGCTCTCAGAGTCAAGGATTGGAGTGACCTAGCAGATCACCAGTCCAGATAACACCAGAAGGGAACATCACACTGTGCAAGTTATTTTGACTCCCAAATCACAAAGGGTATGTCTAAGCAGCAATTAAACACCCACAGCTGGCCTCGGTCTCTTGGGACTCAGGCTAAGGCCCTGTAAAATTGCAGTGCTCACGTTCAGTCACAGGTTGTAGCCCAGGCTCTGGGACCCAGGGAGGCGGATAGGGTGACCAGATGTCCCGATTTTCTAGGGACAGTCCCGATATTTGGGGCTTTATCTTATACAGGTGCCTATTACCTCCCACCCCCATCCTGATTTTTCACACTTGCTGTCTGGTCACCCTAGAGACGGGGAAGGGTGGGTGTCCCAGAAAAAGTGCACTGCAATGTTACAGTCCTGCAAGCCCAATTCAGTTGACCCGGCCAGCCATGGGTGCTTAATCGCTCTGCAGACATACTCTAAGATGCTTTTGAAAAAATTTATATTTATTCTACAGATTGCCAGGACACTTCAGTACAACTGTGTTCAGAGGAGTTTACCAAGTGCTTTGGTCTACACTTTCAGAGATGTACATCTTGCTAGACAAAAGCCATGGTAGAGTGGATTAAGGTTGAGTGCACATATTTAATTTAGGGTAAAATACATTACAGGGATGAGCAGTTATTCTAAAATAAACAAACATTCTCAACCGAGAAAGTCAGTAGATTAAACATTTAAAATAAAATCCAAGCAGTTAAGCTATGGAAATCCACATTTAAGGTACTCTACCATGCAGTGATGCTGTGCAATAACCATACAATGGTTATTGGATGGATATTGGTGCTTGTGGTCCCAGATTAAATAAACTTGCCTTCCATACACACAATTTTTCCCTGTAGGGTGCCTGAAACAGGGTTTTGGAGTAAACAGGGATACTGTGAATTTTTGTTTGTTTTTTATACCCTAAATTACTAATATGTACTAACCCTTAACTGCATCTTAACATTAGTGTCTAGGAATTTCCTTGTTTTTTTAAAGAAAAACACAAACATGAATACTAAAGTAACTCAAAAGTAATTATCGCCATGTAATATTTCTAATTTAAAAGTATGCTTTAAAAGCCTTAATTCTTTCTTTTTTTTTATTGAGTTTTTTTAAAACATTTTAGCTTTGGGGGCCAGACTCACCAGTAAAATGTAGCTGCTGTAGGCCACTCTGGAGCAGCACAAAGTAGCAGAACATACTAGATTTACAGGTATTATGCAACATCGGGCACTTTAAAGCAAGTTGAGCATTTAGCCTACTTCTCTCCCTTCCACATCCGCCTGTGTACACAAACCTCAATTTCCCCCTCTCCTTTTCTCCATGTTTCCATGCACACAACTACTCACAGTTATCTCGTTTAGTTAGCCAACACAACAATGGAATTGATTGAATACTTCACCCTCACCACTCTTTATCTTACTCCACTGGTAAGGAGTGAGAATAACTGAAAAGTGGCTGAACAGAAAATGTGTGCACGTCTACTATAGCTGATCAACATTTTTCATTTGAGAAAATTCCATGAGCAAATGGCCTGTTTACAAAATGAAAGGTTTTATGCAATTTTTTTTATTTTATAATTTCAATGAAAAACCAAAAACTTCTTCCATTTTCAGCTGTTCACTGAAGAATTAACGTGACTGTTTTGTTCTTCAGAAATTCAGGAAAAAAATGCTTTTTCTGACTAGCTTAAATTTTTATTCATTTTATGTACTTCTATAGAGCGCGTGCGCGCACACACATTCCTGGTCATTACTGTAGCATCTGAGCACCACAAACATCTTGTCTTAATACCGCTACTGTAAAAAAACGTATTGAGGATAATCACCTATTTACAAAAGGGAAACTTTGATACACAGAGATTAAGGGCTTGTCTACATAAGAATACTGACCTGCATAGTATCCAGTAAAACTCTGCACGTGAACATATTTACCCTGGAATAAGAGGGCTCTTCCCCTCCCCAATCAGGGACGGCTCCAGGCACCAGCGCAGTAAGTGTGTGCCAGGGCGGCCTGCCGGTCACCATGAGGGCGGCATGCCTGCGGGAGGTCCGCCGGTCCCACGGTTTCGGCGGCAATTCGGCGGTGGGTACGCCGAAGGCACGGGACCGGCGGACCTCCCACAGGCATGCCGCCGAATCCGCGTTACCAGCGGACCTCCCGCAGGCATGCCAACGAAGGCTGCCTGACTGCCGTGCTTGGGGTGGCAAAATACATAGAGCCGCCCCATCCCCAATTTAGCTTAAATCCTGTTCAAAGAAGCATCAGGTGAATGGGAAAAGAGTACTCTTATTGCAGGATAAGAGTGTTCACAACTGGGAGTTTTACTAGTATAACTATCCTGATAGCTAGGCCACTAATTTTCCTCACTTATTCAAGCCCTAAGAGATTTGTTGAATGTCACAGGTGGTGGAGTCGACCTACAACATCATGATGCCATTTTGACAGAGCTACTTTCTAAAGCAGAAATGTGCTTCAAAAGTAAGTCTACTCTGGGCTTGTCTACACCTAAAATGCTATAGCAGCACAGTTGCAATGCTGCAGCATGTCACTACCTATACTGACGAGAGGAGTGATCCCATCAGCGGCATATGTAATCCACCTCCACAAGAGGCAGTAGCTGGATGGAAGGATTCTTCTTTCTTCACATAGGATTTAGGTCAGTGGAACAACACACCTGACCAATATAGTTAAAACTACTTTTCCAGTATAGACCAGGCCTCAGTGGATACAGAGGTGGTGATGCGGGCGAGAATAAAATTAAAAAAAAAAAAAGAAAAAAAAAAGAAAATTACCCAAGGAGACACTCTTGATAAAAATACTGCCACTATTGAGGAGAACGGGGATTATGGAGGAAAATGTTTTAACGAGAGTATAGCTAAAAAGGAATGGATGCAGTGTGTGCCAGGAACTACAAGAAGAAACTCATGAGCTTAGCGAGCTTAAAGAGATTTTGTATTTCACAGTTACTGGTTTTTCCTCCTGTATATGCATGGTTAGGAACACAAACAATTAAAAGAAGCAAACAAGATGGCGTGAAAAGTAGTCTTAGCCTGTATTAGAAATGTGATCTCACACACTTTCCAGCTGCAAACATCAAACATGATCAAATAAAGGAAAACAAGGTTTGTCGCCTACCACCACATATCATGCCTTTCAATCCTTTCTTGTTTAAACACTATTTGTATTCCGCTGTACATTTCAGGTGTTCATGTAACTGTAGATTTACTGTTACAGATACAATGCCAAAGGTTCAAAAAGTCTGAACGATTTCAAGGCCTAAACATATCTGTTGCAATGTCAGACTATTAACAAACTAGTAAGTCAGGAGCCATTATTAACCCAGATGATTTTGCTCAGCAAGCACCATGATTAATGTCTCTCAGAAAGCTAATATGTCAAGCACAATAGTTACTGTATTTCAAAACTTGATCTGTCAGACTAACTGATATTCATTGCAACTGATAGCTTTTCAAGAGGATGGTTAGTGTGCAGCTTTTAAGCATTCACTTGCCAACAGTGAAGCCCAAAATTCCCACCCTTCAGCAACAAAGCACAACAAAGCAGCATAATCAAAGGCATGGAGCCCAATCCTGACACCCTTATTGACCCTGATTTCAATTAAATTTGTTGAATAAGGTACTCCTCATTGTAAGTAAGGGTGTCCATAATAAGGAGGAACCTTTTGCCATGCCTAAAGCAGGCATTCCTCTGCTTTTTAACTAGGAACTTTGTTTAGGTGGTCAAATAGCGCTTGACAATGAAAAATGATCCTTACTAGCATGGATATATTTAAACAGCTATTTTATTCTATATGACAGATAGATAGTGCAATCAATAGGCAGATCCTGAAGTCCCTGCACAGTCTGATTGTCCAAGAAAAGCTTGTTTCATTTCAGTACATTGAGTTAGAGTTGGTTCTTAATTTTCTCTTACCCCATCCCTAGCTGCTGTCCTTTCGTAACTGAGAAACCAAAGCAGACTTATTCCATCCCAAAGAGGACTTGATTAGGCCCCTAATGCAAAGAATAGAGGTTAAAATTAATCCTAAAGGGGGTACAAAAGAGAAGACTTATCACTGAAAGATATAACAGCATTCAAAAGAAAGCAGGAAACTCTCATTACAACAGAATAATCTTTTCCTTTCCCTATAGGGTTGCTTACTAACTTTAGGTTATTTTACAGAAACCTTTGTATTTATGTTTTTTTTATTTATGCAATGAAGCGGGATGTTTGTGACAATTAGCATCTCTTCCACACAGAACAATCATTTTTAAAAAAGTAATTTACCCTGACCACCAGCAGAACTCGAATTCCCCTTCACACAGAGCTTAATGGAACAGACACTTAATTGAAATATAAAGTAAACATATATCTTTAAAAATAAAACTGAAGGGTATATTTAAAGCCAGAAGGTTGCATGGACTTTTTAAGCAAGCAGCGGTTCATATTCTGGGGAGAAAATGTATAATACATGGAGCAGGTTTTGAACAATATAGAAAGCTCCTACAGCAATTTGCCTTTCCAAATTTTGAAAAGATGCTTTATTCATCCACCATGGAACTATATTTGAAGTATTTTTTTACACTTATACTATACAGTCTCTTAAACAAATATAGTTGACAATATTTACAAAAGAAAACTACACTTTAATAATCCTGGGATTGATTCATGTTTGGAAAAGCCTCAAGTCAAAAGGACAATAATAATAATAATAATAATAATAAAGTTTATAAACATTTGTAAACCTCTGTTTATGAGATTATAGAAAAGGTCTAGTGTTCTTTACAAGTTTAGAACAGTATTTGGTTGCTCAATTTTGTAATGTAAAGGTCTTGCAAAGAAGGTCAAATTTGTTCATTAAGACACATATAGAGAAATCTCTTGAAAGGTGACAGTTTATAATGCTACTTTGCACTGCATTGTTAAGACTGAATTTGGAATACTGGGGGCAAATACAAATAATCAATAGATTTGATGTTAATGGGAGTTTTGTATAAAAAGCATGCAGGATTGGGCCCCAAAATCTCCATTTTTATATCCCATACAATAATCATCATCCTACCTCAAATATTATGTTACGTAGTTGTTTTATTTAGTTCAGGTACTAACATAATCTAATGGATTAGAAGATTAATAGTTGATTGCCACTTTTCAGACTTCAAGTCCTCCCCTGGTAACCAGCTGGGATCAGGAAGAAAGTGGCTCCTACAGTGTAGTGTTGAAGAACTAAACCTTTTTACTTTCACTGTTGGCCATTTCATTCTTAGATTTCAGTCAACCAACTTCTTATGCAATGCTGTCAATTTACCATTGAATACCTACAGGATTACTAAAAACAACATAATGTATGAGAGAATAAATGTGTCTTTTGGCCAACTCACCAGGCCAATGCATCGTGATTTCACTCCCTTTTCTTCCATGTTGAATTTTATTTCTCTAAAACAAAACCATTCAACAGATGAGCCAACTCCTTCCCTATCCCCCTCCCCACAGCAGGCAACTACCCACTTGTAAGTATCCTTCTCAACTGAGAAAACTGTTGCCCTACTATTTAAGTCTGCAGGCCTGGGGTCCTACCATCTGATCCCTGGCCTCAAACACTTCACTTGGGAGGCAGCTAATCAGTCAGAGATGGGGCTAACCCCAACTCTCTTAAAGGGCCAGCCTGCCCTTTGACAGGGGCCTAAGAGATATTAGATTAATTACAATCATTCTAAAACATGTAATGGGATTGTAAAGTGACATTAATCCTGAATCTAAATGTGCTGTCTGTGAAATATGTTGTCTTTTTCCTTTACTCACCTAAGCTGCCAAATCTTCTCAGTCACGTACATTGGATGGCAAAAATGAGTTATGTCATGTGAATGACAGCAGGATAAGGCCCATAAAATTTGATATGTGTCACAGAAAGCACCTGTAGAGTGAATTAAAGACACAGAGGCAATTTATTGTTTCCACCTTCCAGCCAATAAAATAAAATAAACAGGAAGACAAGGAGGACATGCTTTATTCCATCAAAATTTAATTGTACCATTATTTTATCCAGCTCTTTACAGGCCTAGATAATAATCTTTTCAGATGCGTGTCTGCCAGATAAAATCAATCATTAATTTATAATATATGATGTGTAACCTGGTTCTCTCCCAACCATCAGTTACTGAAATTACAGCAAGAAGCTAAACCATAAATATTATATGCTGTCTCTTCAAAGTGCCTGTATTGCTTACAGCTATTAATCAACTTGCCTCCTTTGTTGATTGTAGTGGTCTGATTTAGTTGTGTCTATTAATTGTTTGTTTGGCATCAAGACCTTAGCATTAAAAATCAACAGATGCAATTGATGCAAATACTAATGGTACCTGGAGCCTGGTTTATGCTGAGCACTTCAGTTTTGTATTTCTGACTTGGGAGAAAGCGGCCAGTGGAGTAGTTTTGAAATCTAAATAAACAAACAAACAAAAATTACATCTGGAGAAAGCAATGAAACTTAGACAGCAAAGGGGCCACAGAACCTCAGCTGTGCAATATACAGGTCTGTATTAGCTTGGCTCCACCAGCTAGAGAGGGAAGTGTTTTTCATTACATTAGAAGATAGGTGCAGAATAGTGCCTACAGTTACTGGAGAGGGAGGATTTGGGTTCAGTCCCAGAACAGAGAAAACTATGAACTCCTATGTAACCACAGATTTGTGACTGCATAAAAACGTAAGGGAGTCTTTTTTAAAAGGGCCTTCAGGGAGTCAGATACACATTTCCCAGTTGACTTTTAACAAGAGTTGGACGCTTAATTCCCCTAGGCCTTCTTTGAAAATGCCAGTGTGAGAGCTGTTATTTTTCATAGTTAGAGTCACAGGGCCTGAGTCTCATTTTACACTCCTCCAGCAATGTGAGGCAGCCATAAAGTGGGCAAAAGTAACAGTTGCATACACTTTTAAGCCTTGTACACTGCCAGTGCAGTACAAAGGGGCATTAGTATAAATGAGAATCTCCCATAGAGTTTAAGACCAGAAGGGACTGTTATGATCTAGTCTGATCAGCTGCACAATACATGCCATAGAACCTCAGCTGACTTGGGAGAAAGCAGCCAGTCATTCCTAAAATCCAATAACTTGGTTGAACTAGATCTTTTACAAAGACATCCAATCTTGCCTTAGAGACTCTGTGTGATAGAGAATGTACCACTTTCTTGGTAAGTAGTTCCAATGGTTAAATTACCCTCCTAGTTAAGGATCTTATTTCCAGTTTGAACTTTGCTGACTTTATTATTATTACAGCTACCCAAGGCCTAATCAGGATTGGAACCCCGTTGGATGAGGTACTGTACATACATAAAGGGAAACCGAGACAAACAGAGCCTGCGTGAAACACTTTAGAATTTGAAAAGAAACAGAAAGAAAAGCAGATGAAGAGTGAGGTAAAGGGCTACAACTTTCAAGCAAAAAAGCCATACCACCAGTTGGCACTTGTTCTGTTTGATCCATGTCCCTTTTTTGGTACTGATTTGTACACAGGTTTATTTTATTTATATTACAAAAGCTCAGTATCATGTATATTTTTCCTGGGGACAGTTTTGGGTGGAATGGGGAAAGGGAAGAGGTTATGGGGACG
>NW_020664562.1:4791450-4856456 GCF_002925995.2 Terrapene triunguis | reverse complement strand
AGTTCATCACTATGGGCCTAGGACACAGTGCAGTAGTTCTTAGGCCATCCAGCAGAGGGCAGTTGTGCACATACAGAGTCACCATTACAGTAGTGCATTATGATCACCATTGGGATTGGCACTCTAAATTCAGGGCACCCCAGGATGCAGAACTGCCTTTAAAAGACATATCTAAAAGTTTTACTTTTTTTAGAGGGGAAAATTTACCTTAACACTGTGTCTATTAACCTACCTCCAACCCCTAGTGTTTGCAGAAAATTGGGATTCCTATTCAAAATCTAACTTATAAATCCTTAAAAAGAAGCAAACTCTTTACAGTTAATTCACAGAAATATTCATATTTTCTTCCCAAATACTTGAATTGCATTTTTGCTATTTCCCAGCAAGATGTAATACATGCATAATTTATCCAAATACTTCTCACACCATTAAGACATTAAGTATTCCATCCCACTAGACATTAAAAAGTGAATTTCAGAAGTGAGATGAATTGCTGAAATTTCATTTGCTTAATTTGAATAAGGCTCTGAAAGTAATGCACAGATCATGTTTGCATGAACAACTGAAAGGCCATGGATGTCATGGAGGTATCTTGAGAGCCAATTAAAATCTTCTATAAAATCATTATGCTGAAAGGAAGCATTGTAATCCATATTTTTACAAGTTTATGAAAACTTAGACATTATATTGAAATAGCTTAAAACCTGCTGGGTGATATCAACTGCATAGGAAGATGTTGAAATGAATGTGCTAGCTAATTTCAGAAACTGTTTGATATTTATAAAAGAGATTTTTTTAAAGGGGTAAATATCACAATGCTGATCACTTCAAATTAAAGCTGTACTGCTATTCTTATTGGCCTGAAAAAGTTACAAGACAGAAACTTTTCAAAAGAGAGGCACATATGGATTTTGAAACTTTCCCTCTTCTTTGCTCATCCCTTTATAAAAGTTTTTCTTTCACTGAAGGATTTGAACTTTTCTTTTATTTGGGTCTCTAAGCCAGATTCTGAACTCACTTACAGTGGCATAAATTGAAATCACTGCAGTTACACCAGTATAAAAGCTATGCAACATGATCCGAATTAGCTCCTGCCTTCTAATTAATTAGGTCCAACAATGCATCACATTCAACATTTTTCGTGGGGAGGAGTAGTCCTTGTGTTTGAAGAATGGAGGACTCAGGAGATTTTGAGCTCTCTCCTCTCAAATGCAGCTAAGAGCATGGCTCTACGACATCCCTGGGGATTCCCTGATCCTGTGGCTGCTGTGTGTTGAGCTAGTCCCCAAGCACAGGTAAGAGCAACTTAGAGATCTCTTGGGCACGGAAGAGCCTCTGCCCTGTTCACTGTGGCAGGAGATCATAACGCAGAGGATGACGTGTGCAAAGATACCTTAAGCCACCAATGCACACCCCACATCCTGGCAAGCTACGTGCTTGGCCAGTTCCCTGATGTAAATTAGAGATGCTTGAGAGCCACTTTGATTTGTGCCATCTGCAAAGAGCCCCAGAGGGCCAGTACAGCAGCTGCAGATCACAAGGCACAGAAAGGACTTGGTCATGTCCCTTTTCACTAGCCATGCTTCCTATACCAGCTGCCAGCAGGATAACAGTGTAAGAGGCATTGCACAAGCCCAGTGTTGCCAGAAGAGCCCCCTGCACTGGGATTATGACAGCTTTAGGGTTGATTTGTACCAGTACTGCCAGAGAAATAGGCTGTAACGCACAGGATCAGGTCCAAAATAACTATTTTTTTTTATATGATGCCAATTAGACTAGTATGTAGGCACCGACCCTCTTAGGATCACATTCTTTTAGGACCCTCAACAGAAATAAAAAGAAACATGTAGGGGCTAATGCACATAGTCCTTTCTTCATAAGTGAAGCCAAGTGTTAAAGCCAAGATGAACATCTGAGACTGCAATCAACTGACTGCAAGTAAGGTCTTGAGCAGAGCTGGATGAATTATTGATAGTTCAGTTTAGGCAGCAAGCTGAAAAAAAAATCAGGAAATATATTTAGTTCTGAAAAGGTTCAGAATTTGTTGGCAAGTTGTAAAAATCAATCTTTGGACCAGTAAACCATGTGTATGTCCCGTTAGCCCCATGATTGGGTTACTTGCCTGGAATTTCAGAGAGACACATTAAAATCGCCATTCTGTGACAAGTATCAGAGGGATAGCCGTGTTAGTCTGAATCTGTAAAAAGCAACAGAGGGTCCTGTGGCACCTTTAAGACTAACTTATGTTAGGACTTATGTTAGTCTTAAAGGTGCCACAGGACCCTCTGTTGGTTTTTACATTCTGTGACAGAAACTTGAGCTCAGATCACCCCTCTGCAGGTGTGCTCCTAATCACTCAGCTAGAGAGAGACAAAGAATGACTCTACAGCCTGGTGACTAAGGCACTCCCCACGGATGTGGGTTCAAATCTTGTCTCTGCCTGATTCAGAGGAGGGATTTGAATCCATGGCATGCCTTAATCACCTGGCTATAGAATTGGCCTTTCACTATTTGGCCCAGTGCATATTTAAATAGCTTTACAAAGTGAAACAGCTTCAACAGCAGAGAGTGAGACTAACTCACTCAGTATAGCCTGGCGTTTAGGCACTTACCTCCATAAGGGAAGAGCTTAATTAAGCCTCTGCTTCAGAATGGGGATTCAAACCAGGATCTCCCATGTCCCAGACAAGTCTCATAATCATTGATCTTAAAGAACAGGAAGGAATACGCCTGCACCACAAAGCTGACACTGAAAAAATTTTCTTCAGCCAAAAACTATTGGGTCAAATTTGTAGTTTTGGGGTGACTAAAACTGCATTTTTCAGTGAATAAACTGAATATATATAATCACGCAGCTCTAGTCATGAGTGACGGTAGAGCACCAGAGATCTAAAAAGCACATTTACAGTTTACAGGTCCAATTGAAAAAAAAAAAGAGATATTTCATAGCTACTGAGATTGATCACTGGGACTTTTCAATAACAAACTCCACACTTTTGTGGGGAGGGATAGCTCAGTGGTTTGAGCATTAGCCTGATAAAACCCAGGGTTGTGAGTTCAAACCTTGAAGGGGCCACTTAGGGATCTAGGGCAAAATCAGTACTTGGTCCTGCTAGTGAAGGCAGAGGGCTGGACTTGATGACCTTTCAGGGTCCCTTCCAGCTCTATGAGATAGGATGTCTCCATATTATACTAGGCCTATCATACTAAAACTTGCTAATCTCCAATAGTAGTAAAGGTTTACAAAGCACTGTCTAATCTTCACTACAGTATGAAACTTAATGTTTTAAGAGATTCTTCATGCACACCAACCACCATGTTACTTTTCTAGGGACGAGGGTAGGAGAGAGATGCTATCCATCTCAAATTTAATTTTCAGAAGCTGCCACCACGTCACAGTTCTTGTTGTCATCAGCCTTTTTCTGAAGTGAAAGCTGCATCTTCATGACAGCACACAACAAGATTGCTGAGCATGACAGCTACATCTGCAGGACTCCCTCGGGACTCAGAAAACTACAGACTGATAATACTCAGAAGTCATCCTTCTACAGGCTTCTTGATTTTTGCTGTTTGTCGAATACAGTGGTCCTCAATCCGTGGGCCGCTTGTGGCCCAATAGCACACAGCTGTGGCCCATGTGACATCCTCAGGGCCATATGGGTAGTATATATATATATATATATTGTGTGGATGTGGCCCACATAACAGAGAACTGCATATGCAGCCCACAGTAGAAAATAGGTTGAGAATTATTGGTCTAATGTCTGTTGACAATATGTTGTCATTGAAAGGAGCAGGGAGAATAAGGTATAAACCCAATCTCCTGTTCAATTGATCCAAAGAACATAAGCATCATGCAGTGAATAAGGAGATCAAGTCACAGGAAAAAGGGACAGGAAAGGGAAGATGTGGTGACACAATAAGGGGAGAGGGAACGTTGTTTTCATTTATTTATTCCCAGCCAATTAAAATATTTAATATATTCTATGCTGTATAGTACAGACATAGTATGCCTCATATAAAATACGTGGCACATGCTGTAGATAGATGGTTTTGTCAGATCACAGAATTCTGCACAATTATCTAAATTACAATTTTAAAACAAGTAAATTGCTGCATTAACGTTTTGAAAGTACAATTTAATTATTCTCTACACCATGATTCACATTCATGCAAGCTTTTCTTTGGAATTAATATGTCATTTATCTTAATTGCTTTAAATGCCATTAGGAGATCTGATTTCTACAAGCTCACATCAGTTTATTTTGGGAAACACAGTATGATCACCTTTAACCAGCTTTTACAATACTAAAATAACTATGGTAGATGTTTTAAATAAAGTCTAGTCCTATTATGTGATATGTTTGGGAGTATCGCATCTAGAACCTATTACTGGCACATACCTTTGTAAGAAAATATATTGCTTAAAGTTCATCCCATGGTGGGTTTGGCAATACAATGGCCCCAATCTTCCCCCCATTTAAAAATGGTAATGATTCCCATTGATTTGAATTATAATAGGAAGAGGCCCACTGTTGGGAATGAGTGTGTGATGTGAAAATAAACATGTAGGGTGTGATGTGAAAATAAACATTGCCATTTATATGTTAGATGCCTCAGGTTCCCTCACTTACCAGTAGATAGACCATATTTTCCCCTGAATTACATACTTGCTGATATCAACTCCAATTTTCTGTATCAGGCATATGTTTATTTTCCTTGTGGATTTTTGACATCTGTGTTACTGACTGCACTTGAATCCCACAAGAACTTCTAAAATACTCAATATAAAACTTCTCATCAGCAACATGAGTGTACAGTAAGCAAACAGCACAGCTGAGTGTGGCTATCAAGCATGGGGATAGGGGAGATATTCTCTTATATATAATATTGTTTTCAGATAAGACCATTTGCTGCAATGCAGTCCCAGCCACAAAAATACATTGGCCATACAATCAGAGATGAGAAATGGAAAGCATCCTATTAAATCATTTTCACCATCCACCTACAAAACACAAATTTCCCGCATTCTCTATCCTCAAGAGCTTTAAAATTACTCAGATGGGACTTCCCTTGAGAGTCTAATAGATTCTCACAGGCCATTTTCCCTGTTATTATTTTATGACTTATTCCAAACTAAAAAGGCAGCCCTTTGGAAACCCAGTATACTAAAGCAGTGCATTTCATACTTAATACATCAGACCATCATTCAGAAGTCTTCACTGTCCAGTCCTCATCCTTCAGAATGAAATAGCACAGCTTATATTTAACATATTAGTGCTCTTTTCCATAATAGAGCCCTTATTTAGCAATTACTTGTGATGGTAGTGCTGAAATGTCTAGTGGTCAAAAGCCTTGAAAGAATCATGCCAAATTGTCTATCTATGAATGGGAAGATCATTTGCACATTTAAGATGATGATCAGAAGGAACAAATTCTTCAACACCACAGATTTGCACTCCCTTTATAGAAGGGTTTTTACCTCCATTGTCACTGAAAGAAGTGCATGGCCACATTCAGTTCTATTCTACATCGATTCTCAGATGACAGATATCTGTTCCAGTGCAGCTGCCTTAGTGATAGCTCCTTTTTGGCAGCACCTACCTTCAGAGACTTCAATGGGCTAGATGAAGTGCCTACTCCAAGGGTCCTGTTTCTGTTGATTTACAAGCTACATGGTTTAAACCATCTCTGCCTTTCTGAGGCTGCCCACTTGCTATTACTATTGGAAGCACTCAGTCTACCTCTAGCAACCCTGCCCTGACACACGCATGCACACGGGAACCCAAAGCCCCCATTCACACAGTATTGTCTACCATGCAGCTAACTGGTTAGAGTCACAGTTAGCTAAACTAAAAAAGGTCCACACTGAACATGGCAAATCAGTCAACCCATGAAAAATACTACCCTTGCTTCAGACTTAGCTTGGCATACTGCTCAGCTCCTGAAAGCAGCTAGGCACACAGTAAGTTTGCACTATGGGTAGACACCATAACAGTGTATGAAGAAGTTACTCACCTTGTGCAGTAATGATGGTTCTTCGAGATGTGTGTCCCTGTGGGTGCTCCACTCTAGATGTCAGTGTGTCCCTGCGCCGGAGATTTTTCACAGCAGTACTCGGTCGGGGGAAGGGCGCGCACAGGAGTCATCTCGTGCAGCAGTTGTCGCCTCCTGTAGCGCGCGCACCCCCGACCGTCCCCTCTCTTCCTTCTCCACCGCAGAGCTCAGCTGTGTGAACTCCGAAGTAGAGGGGAGGAGGGTGGGTAGTGGAGCACCCACAGGGACACACATCTCAAAGAACCATTGTTACTGCACAAGGTGAGTAACTACTACTTCTTCTTCGAGTGGCGTCTCTGTGGGTATCCCACTCTAGGTACTTGTAGAGCAGTACCCCACCAGGGGTTGTAGGGGTTCGGAGTTATGTATAAGTGTGTGATGAGAGCACAGTGAGGCCAATGATAGAGTCTGAGACAAGGCCTTGGGTGATAGCGTAATGCTTTGCAAAAGTGTGCTCTGATGTCCAGGTTGCAGCTCTACAAATGTCTATTAAGGGGACATTGTTCAAGAATGCAATCGATGTCGCCATGCTCGTGTTGAGTGGTATCTGATGCCCACTGGGGGTTCCTCGTTATGCAGGTAGTAGCAAGTTTGAATACAGGAAGAGACCCATTTGGAGAGTCTCTGGGTCGATATTGTAGAGCCCTTGGAACGCCCTGCCGTAGAGACGAATAGTCATGGTGAACTGCGAAACCGTTTAGTTCTGTCCAAGTAGAAGGCCACAGCCCGCCTGACATCTAGCATGTGGCCTATCAGGTAGGCATCTGTTGTAATAGTCACAGATGGCGGGTCTTGTTGAAAGGGAATCCCAGAGCATACATTCCTTGGTTGTGTCCACCATTGTAGGGAGAGGATAACCCTTGGTGGTAGCATCACACGTCTGCTGAGAGAGTGTTTGCTGGGTGCATAGACTGTGGTCAACCAGTGCTGTAGACAGCGCATATGGAGTCTGGCACACTTTACTACGAAAGTCATAGCTGCCATATGGTCCAGAATCTGAAGGCATGTCCTCACTGAAGTTTGTGGGCTGATGGTCACCGTGGAAATAAGATTGGTCAATGTAGTGAATCTATGGTTTGGTAATATTGCCTTGTATGGCATCTAGGTCAGCTCCGATAAACTCCAATCATTGTGTTTGTTCCAGGGTGGATTTCTTTTCATTTATCTGTAGACCTAGCCGGTGAAACAGGTCTATTGTGGTCTTCAGCATGCCTGCAGTTTCTTGTCGATTGGCACCCTTGAGAAGGCAATTGTCCAAATAGGGAAAGATTATGACTCCTTTGAATCATAAATATGCTGCTACTACCGTGAGCATTTTTGAGGATACTCGGGGTCCAGTGGACAGTACAAAGGGAAGGACCCTGTATTGGTAGTGGTTGGGTCCTACCGTGAACTGCAGGAACTGTCTGTGGCCAGGATGTATTGCAATATATGTAAGTATGCATCTTGGAGGTCGAGAGCTGCAAACCAGTCCCCCCTGTCTAGTGCTGAGATTATTGTGGCTAGAGTGATCATTTTGAACCTGTGGTTTCGTACAAACCTGTTGAGTTTTTGGAGAGCTAAGATTGGTCTCCATCCCCCTCCTTTCTTTTCTATCAGGAAATATTTGGCATAAAAACCCTCCCTGGGTATTGATGTGGTACTGGTTCTGGTCTACTTCCTGTTGCAGAAGGTGCTCGTGAGAGGGGTCCCTGAAGAGAGATGGGGAAGGAGGGAGGGTGGGAGGGATGGCTGTGAAAGGAATGGTGTAGCCAGATTGTATGATCTCCAAAACCCATTGATCTGTGGTTATCGAAGCCCAGGCACAGTAAAATGGATGTAGGCGGTGACCAAAATTGTAGGATGGGGTATCTGTTGGCACTAGAGGTGTGGGGAGGTCGTGCATACCCTTAACCAATACTTCAAAATTGTGGCTTAGACGTAGATGGACGGGTGGACGAGGCCTGGTTCTGTGGAGCTCATCGTCTCCGAACCTGTTTGGGTCTGTTCTGAGCGAAGTATCGTGGCTGTTGATGGTTAAATGAGGTGTCTCGTGACCTCTGGTATGGTGTAAAGCATGGGCGTTTGTCTGGCGGTGGATGTATGCCTGGCATACGTGTCGATCGGGAGGCCTTCATGGTATGGAGGGCATCGTCTGTTTGAGATGAGAATAGTCTATCCCTATCGAAGGGGAAGTCCTCCACTTTTAGCTGTAGTTCTTTCGGAATTCCCGAAGCTTGCAACTATGATGTTCTTCTCATAACCACAGCCGTTGCGGTTGTTTGGGCAGCTGTGTCCTCTACATCCATTGAGGCTTGCAGCACTGTGCAGGCTATTAACTGACTCATTAATAATAGCGTTAAGCTGAGGACGTTTATGCTCGGGGAGGTTTTCCACAAGCTCTTGTAGTTTACTATAGTTAGAGTAGTCGTAATTTGCTAGTAGAGCAGAATAGTTGGCAACTCTAAGCAGAAGGGTGACTGACGAGTAAACTTTCCGCCCAAAGAGGTCTCTTGTGTTCTTTATTTTGCAGTGTGAAGTGGAAATTAGGCTGTTTACTGCACTGATTGACAGCCTCTATGACCAGAGAACAGGCTTGAGGGTGTGAAAACAAAAATTCCATGCCTTTGGCTGGAACGAAGTATTTCCTGTCAGCCCGTTTGTTGGTGGGTGGTGCCGATGCTGGTGTTTGCCATATGGCCTCTGCAGGCTCCATTATAGCCTCATCCATGGGGAGAGCAATCTTAGTCGATGATGTCGGTTGTAGGATTTTTAACAACTTATGTTGTTTCTCCTGCATTTCACGTAAGACAATTTCTTGGCTGTTTGCTACTCTTTTGAAGAGTTCTTGGAACTGTTTCAGGTCATCTGGTGCCATCGGGGTAGATGGTGTCACCACTTCCTCTGCTGGTGCGGAAGATGAGTGTGGGGCAGGTGGTGAATCATCTAGGTCTGCTTGTGATAGTACCTCTTCCTCTTCTATCTCTGTCTCAGGGGAGTCAGAGGTTTCTCTGTGTGGTAATGATGGATGTACTCTGGAACCTCTTGTGGCTGGGGAAGGAGGACCAGAATAGGGGTTCTGGTATGTGGCCCAAGGACCCCATTGTGGTCATTGCATGGGGTAAGGTTGTAATGGGTAAGGCCAGTTTTGTGCATATCAGGGCTGTGAATGCTCGGCGGGATGAGGCTTAGGCTTCATAGCGTTCCATGTAGGTCTCATCTGTGATGGGGAGGAACGTTGTGAGGAGAAGCAGTTGTCCTGCATGTCTCCTTCCTCGCCACTGTGCATGGAGATGAAGGAAGGTACCATGCCATGTAGCTTGGGGAGCGTTCAGTACCGAGCAGCGGTGCCTGCGGTGCCGAAGAAAGTGCTAAGTCATCAGGATGCAGGAGTTCCGCTGGTCCCGCTTTAGGGTTGCGGTCGACCGTTGGAGCGCTGACCGGTGCCGGATTCGGCTTGTTAGCCGGCATCAAGTCTGGGGCTGGTGCCGGTGGCGGCAGCATTGATTACGGTGCCACTGCCTGTGCTGCGCTCGGCACCAGGATAGTCGGTGCCGTAGAGGAGATTTGACATCTCAACTCTGGTGCTGCACGTTGGGGCTCCGCAGAGGTCTGCTGAGTGACGGTGCCGGAGGAGCCTGGTGCCTCATAAGTGCTCACTCTGGATGAGTGGAGCGCTGAGGATGCCCAGCACATCTCTCTGGGAAAGCTCTCTTTTTCTGAGAGACCCTTGCTGGAGAGGTCGAGGCTCGCTTCCTGACAGTTTTGGAAGTCGGAGCCTTATCGGAGCTCAGGGATCTAGGTTCATGAGACTCCATGGAGGACGTCTCTTGTGGAGGTTGGAGGGATTTCTCCAGTAGAATCATTTTCAAGCGGAGATCCCTGTCACGTCTTGCTCTTGTTGTCAAGTTGGTGCAATGTATGAATTTCTGGGAGATATGAGTTTCTCCCAGACAGCGAATGCAGGATATGTGGCCGTCGGAGACTGGCATTGGTTCATGGCAGGAGTCACACTTTTTAAATCCTGTTGAGCCCGGCATAACTGCAGTTAAGACTCTCCCCCACTCTCTATAGATGAGGGTGGGAGATAATTGTAATGGTAAACTGTAGAAACTGTTCCTAAACAGTATCAGAGGGGTATCCATGTTAGTCTGGAGCTGTAAAAAGCAACAAAGAGTCCTGTGGCACCTTATAGACTAACAGACGTATTGGAGCATATTCCTAAACAGATAATTAAGTAAAGGGAAAAAAACCTTTTTTTTTTTTTAAGGAAAACCTCTAAGAGGAACTAACTAAACTATGTACCTAAGTATAGACTAACAAGAAGTTCCTATGTAACTTGTAACTTTGTTTTGTTTTTTGTTTCTTTTCAGAAAGTATCAAAGACAGCACTGCCATGGAGCTCTGTCTGCAGCCGAGGATGGTTGAGAAGGAACTGAGGGGACAGTCGTGGGTGCGCACGCTACAGGAGGCAACAACGGCTGCACGAGATGACTCCTATGCACGCCCTTCCCCCAACTGAGTACTGCTGCAAAAGATCTCCAATCTCCGGTGTAGGGACATACCAACACCTACAGTGGAGCACCCACAAGGACACCACTCGAAGAAGAATCTATAAATCTAGTCCTCTCTCCCTTCATCCCACAGTGTACTTTCCCCATGTGGTATGCTTGCCACTCTGTGTGTCTGAGTCCTGTGCAATGCACACCTCAAGTGTAACATCCCCCAACTGTGATGTCTTTGTAATGTCTTACAAACAGTCCAGCCAGGAAGTGGGAGCTGGTGCTAGTGGCAGTCTCCAGCGTAATATAGCATCTCTTGTCAATGGTGAAAATAGCCCTCATGTAGTTGGTTTGCCATTGCAAGGCAATGACTCTCGGGAAGCAGATGGATATGAATTTTGAAAAGAAATCCCTTAAGCCTAAGTAGAAAGGATGAGGAGGCGGCTCTTGTATAACTACCCATAGTCCTTTGCATGGGCAGCTGATGTGGGATATAGTTGCCTAAAATCTTGCAAGATCTACTCCTAAAATACATGATTAAACAGAGAGCTAGGTATTGATGTCAAAATATGATTGGAAAATAATTGATTACATTAATCACTAATGATCTGGATGATGGGATGGATTGCACCCTCAGCAAGTTCATGGATGACACTAAGCTGGGGGGAGAGGTAGGTATGCTGGAGGGTAGGAATAGGGTCCAGAGTGACCTAGACAAATTGGAGGGTTGGACAAAAAGAAATCTAATAAGGTTCAACAAGGACAAGTGCAGTGTCCTGCACTTAGGACGGAAGAATCCCATGCACTGCTACAGGCTGGGGACTGACTAGCTAAGCAGCAGTTCGGAAGAAAAGGACCTGGGGATTACAGAGGATGAGAAGCTGGGTATGAGTCAACAGTGTGCCCTTGTTGCCAAGAAGGCTAACGGCATATTGGGCTACATTAGTAGGACCATTGCCAGCAGATCGAGGGAAGTGATTATGCCCCTCTATTCGGTACTGGTGAGGCCGCATCTGGAGTATTGCATCCAGTGTTGGGGCCCCCACTACAGAAGAGATGTGGACAATTTGGAGAGAGTCCAGTGGAGGGCAACAAAAATGATTAGGGAGCTGGGGCACATGAGGAGACGCTAAGGGAACTGGGCTTATTTAGTCTGCAGAAGAGAAGAGTGAGGGGAGATTTGATAGCAGCCTTCAACTACCTGAAGGGGGGTTCCAAAAGGATGGATCTAGACTGTTCTCAGTGGTAGCAGATGACAGAACAAGGAGTAATGGTCTCAAGGGAGGTTTAGGTTGGATATTAGGAAAAACTTTTTCACTAGGAGGGTGGTGAAGCACTGGAATGGGTTACCTAGGGAGGTGGTGGAATCTCCTTCCTTAGAGGTTTTTAAGGTCAGGCTTGACAAAGCCCTGGCCAGGATGATTTAGTTGGGGTTGGTCCTGCTTTGATCAGGGGGTTGGACTAGATGACCTCCTGAGGTTTCTTCCAACCCTAATCTTCTATGATTCTCTATGGAACTATTCTCGTATTTAGAGCTAAAAAACATGCATGAGGTCTTTGCTGTATTGGTGTCTAAATACCCAATCTTGTTCCCATTGAAACTAATGGGAGCTTTGTGATTACTTTCAGTTGGAACATTATAAGACCCTAATAGCTTGCTTTAACTCTCCTTGCTGTAAATCGCTTTTCCAATGATTTCAATAAAGTTTGACTGGGTCTTATCGATTATTAGATAACCTAAATACTGCAAGTTTAAGGTTATTTCCAATAGTAAGAAAGTATAAGAGAATTCTACTGATGCTGAGGTCATCTTCTCTATTTATCTTTAATAAAATTGGTAAGGTTTTAATATTGGGAATCTTTTTTCGACATATCCTTTTATATTCTCTCTTTTTCTCAGTATTTATACTCTGTCATACTCCAATAACAACCGTTTAAAATTTAAACAAACATTGGAACATTTCAGCATCTGGGCAAAAGATCAGTTTGAGCTCAATCTGAAAAACGGATGAGGATTTAGAGTGGTTATGATTTCTCCCATTTCTAGTAATAATCATACCCTCTTTTTTCCAACATCCCTGTTCAGAGAAACTTCTCTTGCTCAGAGTACCTGGCTCACCTCTAGAGATTTTGGTAGATTTCTCAGATGCCCACTATAGAGACAAACAGCTAAGCTGAATAATGCCATCTTTAGGCCTTTGTTAATTATATTAAAATATGAAAGGGAACATTTGGTTGATGTATCTTTAGCAAGCTAATACAATGCACTATAAAATGACAGAAATAGTCAGGTAGGAAGATGTTTTGGGCTGGATTTCTACAATCATTTCAGACAATCGGGTATCTAATTTTCTGTGGCAAACAGCTATGACCTAACCACACTCACAAGTGTTATCCAGAAACATGCAATAACCAAAAACAGCTGACTATAGCAATTACTTCCAAATTACTAGTCATATTTATATTGGAATGTTTCTTTTAAAACTTTATGCATAAGAATCTGTACACAGAAGTAATGTAATAATTAATAAGATGTATCATGCACTTTATACTATTGCTCCATTATTTCAGCTAAATACATGACTAAGCAGAAACCATGTAATGGAGGTGGATGAAGAGTGAGTTTATTTAGCACTAGATCTGATATGTCATATGGAGAGTTATGAACTGGTAAAATGCTTTTAAAGGGTATCATCAGTATAGTTTAACTAATCTTAGTTAATGGTGAGATATTTTCAGTCTGGTACTATAAACCAAATTTCTTAGTTACACAGTGAAAGATGAACTTCAGGTGGAAGTCCTTTATAGCTTTCCCCACCCTCTAGGAATGAATTAGCGCAGGGATCAGCAACCTGGCCTGCCAGGTTTGTTTGTTTACCTGCCGGATCCGCAGATTCGGACGATCCCTGAATTAGTGCTACATAGAAAAGCACAAAAAAGGTGTTCACTCTGCAAGCTACAGGTTTAGAACTAGAATTCTTATATGTTCATTGCAAAATATCAGGGCATATATAAAGAGGTAAAAAATTACTACTACTAATGGACAAATAATATGGCCCAAAACCGAAGCCACCCATTCACCCTCCTCCCTTGCTGAATCTGAAGCCTTCTTGCACCATCAAATCTTGCTTGGGGCATGAACAAGGCTCCACCATCTCTGTCTATCCTAGGCAGGGCCGGCTCCAGGCACCAGCCCAGCAAGCAGGTGCTTGGGGCGGCCAAGGGGAAGGGGCGGCACATCGGGCTGTTCGGCGGCAATTCGGCGGTGGGTCCCTCTCGGAGGAAAGCACCTGCAGCCGAATTCCAGCCGAAGAAGAAACCGGCGTGGTGGAGCTGCTGCCGGAGTGCCGCCGATCGCAATTGTGATCATGGCTTTTTTTTTTCCCCCTCGCTGCTTGGGGCAGCAAAAACCCTGGAGCTGGTCCTGATCCTAGGATGCTTTTGCATGTCTTCTATGTTATGTCCCATAAATTTTCCCTCTCTGAGGGCATGTCTACATTACCCGCTGGATCGACGAGCAGCGATCGATCCAGCGGGGGTCAATTTATCACATCTAGTCTATACGCAATAAATCAACCGCCAAGCGCTCTCCCATCGACTCCGGTACTCCACCAGGGTGAGAGGCGCAGGCGGAGTTGACGGGAGAGTGTCAGCCATTGACTTATAGCAGTGAAGACACCATGGTAAGTAGATCTAAGTACGTCAACTTCAGCTACGTTATTCACGTAGCTGAAGTTGCGTATTTTAGATTGATCCCCTCCCCTCCAATAGTGTAGACAAGGCCTGAGTGAAATTCAATGGAGGGATTCTTTTACTCAACCTCTTTTGCATGTTCCTCCAGCTGCCAATGACACACCTGCCATGGCAGATATGTTGGCTTAATTCTCAACACATGTCCCAGATATTTTCATCTTCTTTTCTGGATCACTTTGGAGATAAGGAATTGTTGAACTTTCTGAGGAACATTGGCATTTGTTATACAGTCATTCTATTTAATATCTAGTATTTTCCTGAGACATTTGCTTTCAAAGTCAGACATCAATGACCAAATCGTGTTTAATCATGTGAATGCAGCTCTTGCCTTGCCAGTTTGTGACATTTTGTCTTCTAAATAGCCTCAGTGGCTTGTACGTTCCTGCTAAGGTATGTGAATTGACTCAACTCTTGCATTCCTTTGCCATCTAAGGTAATGCTTGAGTTGGGAGAGACTGGGGTTCTTAGACTTTTTCTGCCCCAAGAACCAGTTATTAACCTTTTTTTGCAACACTGGACAGTTTTTTGGTCTTTCACCTAAAGTTTTTGTTTTTTGTTTGAAAAGTTGAAATTGTCTTTGAAAAATTTCAAAAAAGACACTTCTCTGGTTTCAGCAAAATTTTCCATAAGAAAAAGAAAGAAAACATTTTTTGACTATGAGGAAAGGTGGTTTCTTAGGTAGCCAGGGCTCAAACCACATAATTAGGCAAAACTACAGCTGGCTAGAAAATTTCCATCAAAATTAAATGTAAAAGAAAATCCACAAAGATTTCAAGAAAGATATTTTCCAGCCAGTTCCTTTGGCCTGGTCTACACTAACCCCCCCACTTTGGACTAAGGTACGCAAATTCAGCTACGTTAATAACGTAGCTGAATTCGAAGTACCTTAGTCCGAACTTACCGCGGTCCAGACGCGGCAGGAAGGCTCCCCCGTCGATGCTGCGTACTCTGCTCGCCGAGCTGGAGTACCAGCGTCGACGGCGAGCACTTCCGGGATCGATCCGCGGCACTTCCGGGATCGATCCGGGATCGATTTATCGTGTCTTAACCAGACGCGATAAATCGAACTCAGAAAACCGATTGCTTACATCCGGACCCGGATGTAAGTGAAGACGTACCCTTTGATCAAAACCCAAACGTTAATGAACCTAAACCCAAAACTTGGAAAAATTGGAAAGAGTCCACCGGAGGGCAACGAAAATTATTAGGGGGCTGGAGCACATGACTTATGAGGAGAGGCTGAGGGAACTGGGATTGTTTAGTCTGCAGAAGAGAAGAATGAGGGGGGATTTGATAGCTGCTTTCAACTACCTGAAAGGGGGTTCCAAAGAGGATGGATCTAGACTGTTCTCAGTGGTAGCAGATGACAGAACAAGGAGTAATGGTCTCAAGGGAGGTTTAGGTTGGATATTAGGAAAAACTTTTTCACTAGGAGGGTGGTGAAGCACTGGAATGGGTTACCTAGGGAGGTGGTGGAATCTCCTTCCTTAGAGGTTTTTAAGGTCAGGCTTGACAAAGCCCTGGCTGGGACGATTTAGTTGGGAATTGGTCCTGCTTTGAGCAGGGGGTTGGACTAGATGACCTCCTGAGGTCCCTTCCAACCCTGATATTCTATGATTCTATGAAACCCAGAAATGAACGAGAAGCTAGTACTGATCAGTGCCTTTGGCACTTCAGTGCCTCCACTTGTTCTTCCATACTGTGATTAGCAACAGCTTACTGCTGGAATAATGGCTCAGGTAAATGATGGTACCATAATCCGCCCCTTTAAAAGAAAAGGAATCAAATGTTCAAGGACAAAACTCTGTTTTCAGATTAACAGGATACACCTCTCCTTACATATTTTGCTCTTAGCGCACAAATACTGTTAACATGAAAGTGAAATCTGTACATCCAAGGAAAGCAAAACATCAGAATAAGTAGAATTTTGCCATTAAATCTCGCATCCAACATTAGTGTGAAGGCAGCCTATTTATTTAATGTACATCTCTCAAAAACTGAAGGTTTATTAACATTTTAAAAGGTGGTCAGGTGATGTTGTCATTGTTAGCCTTATATAAATAAAACATTCACGTGAACAAGGAAAGAAGGCTCCTGTGTCACAATAGTGCATCATAACTGAGGGAAAACTGATGTCTGATCATATGTTAATAACTAGGCAGCAGTGTTCTGCCATTTGGAATAGAGTTACACTATTCATGCTCTAAATAGGTACCTCAGTTTGCTGTTGCAATGGATTAGCTCTCATCTATACCTACCAAAAATTCATTTATAAAACTTTCTCAGGATTCCTTCCAGACAATGACAGAAAAAGCATGGCATGCTTTTAGAACACCTTACTTGACTTTACTTCCTTTAAGTGCTATCATAAAGGAACACTTTTTCATCTCTAAAATGATTTAAAATGGGTGACCAGAAGTGGAAGAACACACAAATCTTTCAAATTGACAAATCTGTATTAAAACCACCACTGTTGAAAACCATTGATCAACAGGTTCTTTCTTTCATCCCAGCCACTATCAGCTTGACAAGGTGTCCTTAGGCTGACTCATTTTCTCATGCTTCATATTAAATTGCAATGAGACATAAAGATTCCTAATGTGTACGGTAATGTTTGTATGGTGTCTTGCTTAGTCCCAGGGATGCCCTTGAAAAAAGGATTTATATATTAATAAAAAAAAAATCTCAACAGCCCAGCAGGTGTGTCCTGCTGAGATAAGAGGTCATCAATAAATGGTGTCTAAGCTATACACTGTATGTATATTATATGACATATGCATGGAACATACTCATTGGTCTAATTCTGCCCTTCTGTTCAATCCCAGGCTAAATACATTTTAACTTCTTTAGCTGTAAAAGACAGTCACAGTTCTAGCACAGTAACACATTACTCAAAGGATTGAATGTACATTTCCGGCCTTTAGAAATATAGGCTATTCTATCAGGCACGTCAGTTCACAGTAGAAAGTTACTAAACATTTTAATTCTACTTATTTTCTTGGTACAGTGTGGCCCAGATTGTCAAAGAAGCTAAGAGACACATTGTAAAATACTCAGAAACTACTACTGGAGACATTGTCAGTAGATCTCAGCATCCAGAAGGTCCCATTGTGACATTTGTAGGCAGGATTTTCAAAAGCACTTAGCACCAATATGATGAGCAATTTTGAAAGCCTGTGCACCTAATTTGGTGCCTGAATAGCTGACGTCTTGGAAAATTTGACCCTCGTTTTGGGGGCTGAGCACTTTTAAAAATCTGGCCATGTATGTTTAAGAAAACAGGTATTTAAGAGTTATGTTAATATATCCATTCCCATTGTGTGCAAAGCTTTGAATATGCTAAATTAATTTGAAATAATGGAATTTAAAGGATTTTTTAGTTCCAATGCGGCTTATTTTATTATATCTGAATCCAGTCAGGAAAAAAAGAGAGCATATTGTAACTGAGTTTTGGAATCAGGCTCAATGATTTGAGACTCTAATTTTTTTTAAAAGTTCACTTCACTGCTGTAGAGAGCTCTTTCCCCCTTCATATTCCCCTTGTGGGTGTTATTTCCATTATGGGGAACCCTAGTTACCATTTATACTATCCCTTCAAGGAAACAAATCAATAAATGCCCACTTCTTAAAAATGGAAGTGAGAGTTGTGGCTGAGCAAGAAAGTTATTAGGAGGTTTCAGATTATTTAGCAATAATTCTTTTAGACATTCTTATTTCTGTTGTTCAAGATGAGAAAACACAGATTTACAATAGCTCGTCATAATAGTTCAGCCTAACGGGAAGAGAGCAATACAAGCTGACTATACAGTAGATGACCTTATGATTTGGGAGAGCTCTACTAGAATTCAGAGAAAATATATTGCTTTGAATAGAATTCCTCAAAGCCATATATTCCTTTATTTTGTTAAAGAAAATAAAAAGCAACCAGAAAAATATACATTTACCATAGCTGCATTTCTTCTTAAATACAATAAAACAATGAATATATTGAAACCTGAATTGGATTTTACCAAAAGCAGGAAAAACACTAAGTGGGAAGCAGCACGGCAGATATGCAAATCAACCCTATATTTAAATATTATTACAATGTAATTAATTGTAAGAAAATATCTGGGCAGGAGCAAAGGTTGTCGCCATAGAAAACATTTTGCACTTTTAAGTATCTTCCTTGTAAATTTAGTTTTTCTTCACTGAACAGAAGAAATCAGAGCTATAAAAAGCTAATTTAGCACTACAGTAAAATAAACTGCAACACATTTACTCCATACCATATTTACTGTATGAATGTTTCTGCTCAGCTGGGTAGTTAAAAAGTTATCATATTATTAGTCACGGAGTGGAACTTTAGAAGGCAAAAGGTGAACCTGTCATTTGTAGGACCATGCCAAACTCAGGGTCCATTCTGGTCAATTTCATGGCCATAGGATTTGAAAATTAGTCAATTTCACAATTTCTGCAGCCCCAGAGCCAGAGCTTCCTGCAGCAGAAGGAGGTACCTGGAGGTGGGTCTGATCTCCCCCTGAGAGCAGCCCCACAGAGGAAGGCCAAGTCCTGTCCCTCTTCAGCTCAGTCAGGATTAGCACCTCAGCTGGGGTGCTCCCAGAAGCATAGGGGAGGATTGGCTATCATATGGAAGGGCTTATTTCATGGTCTGTGACACGTTTTTCATGGCAGTGAAATTGGGAGGGCCCTAGTCATTTGCCAACAGATCTGCATTTAACTGGAAATCACAAGCGCAAATGAGACAATTTATATCTCCCCCCTGAAAAAAAATATCACCCAGTCCACAGAAATGCCAAGTGCCTTCAACTCCAACTGAAGTCAACAGACATTGGGAGTGTTCAACATCTCACAGGATTGGGTCTGCAGTAATTACAACAAATACCAGGCTGTTGTGACAGACACAAACACAATCAAGCTGAATACAAGTTAAGATTTTCAGTTCTAATTTACTCCAGTTGCTTAGGCATTACACAATTCTGAGAACAATGTGTGGAATCCGAACCTCTCTGAATTCAGTGAGAATTTTGCCATTTTCTTCAATGGGGGCATGATTCCATTCAGATATATAGACAAAAAAATGTGTATCAGAGATATAGGCCAAGACCTATATTGGGTTTTACTGAGGTGCAATATTCAGGAAGGGAAAATACTTGTGGGATCCATATGTTTACACAATCCTGACTGCGTAGTTAGGACAGTCACTGGCATAAATTACATCAGCCTGAAGGACGGTCTAGGCATGTGTTCTTACCCAGGGTTTTCAGAACCCAAGCAGAGGTAACTTAATGGTTTCACTCCAGGTGGTGTCAGGAATAAATCAATAGAAACGGAACTCTTCCAACTGATCAAAGACTGATACAAATAAGCATGCTCTTATCTAAAACTACTATTCGATTTAAGCACACACTGACATAAGCAATAGGTTTAGAACATCCCAAATAATTACCTAAAATCTTAGATGGTATCGAGTAATTAGCAGCAGGTCAGTGATGGCTGGTCACTTTCCCGAAGGGGAGTATGGTGTCAGGAAAATGTCTCTCCAAACTGCTCTATTATCTAGTCTTTTTATAACTATTTTTTACAAAGTACATAGCTCATAGTGACCCTTACTGGGTCATCACTTCTCCTAAATTCAACAAAGGACTTATCAATAAAACATTCTTAATAATCTTAGCCACAATAAGCTTCTGTATCAAATTGAAGGTTTCCATCCACTTATTTTCTTTCAGTTTCTTAATTTGTTGACTCTCTTCTCCATTCCTCCCATTCTGATCAGCAGGCACTGCAGGCCTGCAGCTAATATTTCAGCTTGCCTCCACAAAGCCCTGCTTGTCCAAATTAACCCTTAACTATGTGATGTTCTATTTTATTAATTCATGGGGGCTGAATTAGACAAAATGGCTGCAATTAGCTTTATGAAATTCAGGGGTAACACCTCTCAAATCTGGGGTAACAGCATGTCATCGGTGCATACATTCATCTGGAGTCTGGTAAGCCACGTTGTCTGAGAGCTTGTCTGGTGAAGACGTGTTATGTTGATGGGCGAGTGCTCTCCGGTCAACGTAATTATTCCATCTCAACGAGAGGCGGAAGCTATATCCCTGGGAGAGCATCTCCCGCCAACATAAAGCGCTGTCTACATCGTGCTAAATTGATGTAACTTACATCCGTCGGGGGGCAGCTTTTTCACACCCCCGAGGGATGTAAGTTACATCGACTTAAGCAGTAGCATAGACAAGTCCTTAGAAATCAGCCTCTTTTGGGGCTATTGTATAATTTTTCAGCCAGGGACACTACTAATGTAGTCACCAGCTCTCACCCTCAATTATTGACTTCTCAATTCTCCATTTCAGTTTCCTGAGCCTTCAGAGAAAGCTTTTCATTCTCTCATGTTAGTGTATAAACTGACAGCTCCTATAGAATCACAGAACTGGAAGGGACCTTGAGAGGTCATCTAGTCTAGTCCCCTGCACTCAAGGCAGGACTAAGTATTATCTAGACCATCCCTAACAAGTGTTTGTCCAACTTGCTCTTAAAAATCCCCAATGATGGAGATTCCACAACATCCCTAGGCAATTTATTCCAGTGCTTAACTACCCTGACAGTTAGGAAGTTTTTCCTAATGTCCAACCTAATCCGGCCTTTTCTTCTTATCCTATACTCAGAGGTTAAGAACAATATTTTTTCTTCCTCCTCCTTGTAACAACGGTTTATGTGCTTGAAAATGTTACCATGTCCCCTCTCAGTCTTCTCTTCTCCAGACTAAACAAACCCAATTTTGTCAATCTTCCCTCATAGGTCATGTTTTCTAGACCTTTAATTATTTTTGTTGCTCTTCTCTGGACTTTCTCCAATTTGTCCACATCTTTCCTGAAATATGGTATCCAGAACTGGACACAATACTCCAGTTGAGGCCTAATCAGTGTGGAGTAGAGCGGAAGAATTACTTCTTGTGTCTTGCTTACAATACTCCTGCTAATACATCCCAGAATGATGTTTGCTTTTTTTGCAACAGCGTTACACTGTTGACTCAGATTTATCTTGTGATCCACTATGACCCCCAGATCCCTTTCCGCAGTACTCCTTCCTAGGCAGTCATTTCCCATTGTGTATGTATGCAACTGATTGTTCCTTCCTAAGTGGAGTACTTTACATTTGTCCTTATTGAATTTCATCCTATTTACTTCAGACCATTTCTCCAGTTTGTCCAGATCATTTTGGATTTTAATCCTATCTCCCAAAGCACTTGCAACCCCTCCCAGCTTGGTATGGTCCACAAACTTTATAAGTGTACTCTGTATGCCATTATCTAAATCATTGATGAAGATATTGAACAAAACCAGACCCAGAACCGATCCCTGCGGGACCCCACTCATTATGCCTTCCAGAATGACTGTGAACCACTGATAACTACTCTCTGGGAATGATTTTCCAACCAGTTATGCACCCACCTTATAGTAGCTCCATCTAGGTTGTATTTCCCTAGTTTGTTTATGAGAAGGTCACACGAGACAGTATCAAAAGCCTTACTATAGTCAAAATATACCACATCTACCACTTCCCCCCATCCACAAGGCTTGTTACCTTATGTCTTATGTCTCTTAACTGTAGCTTACTTCTTTACAGAAAGCAGAGTCTCATTTTCCTTTTGTTGTTTCAGTCTTTACATCCCTGTCATTCACATATACAAAAATAAAAAATAAAATACCAAGGATATTATTGGTAATGCTGCTGCTACCCAAGGCTCTGTACACTCAAGTTATTTCCATGAAGGCTGAATTAAGGCAGTCAAAGTTAGGAAAGTAAAGATTTCTCAGCTTTCTTTTACAGTGCTCCTGCAAGGCAATATTTCTGTATGCTAATATCTTAGTGCTACAACTGATACAATTCATGTAAAATAAATACTAATAGAAAATACTACAGACTGGGTGGCAGTGGCCTTGTGTCTCACACTCTAAGGGCTTGTCTACACTACCGCGGTAGTTCGACGGCTGGCAATCGAACTTCCGGGTTCGATTTATCGCGTCTGGTGTGGACGCGATAATTCGAACCAGGAAGTGCTCGCCGTCGACTGCGGTACTCCACGTCAGCGAGAGGAGTACCGCGGAGTCGACGGGGGAGCCTGCCTGCCCTGTGTGGACCGCGTCTGAACCGCGGTAAATTCGAACTAAGGTATGTCGACTTCAGCTACGTTATTCACGTAGCTGAAGTTGCGTACCTTAGATCGAATTGGGGTGTTAGTGTAGACCAGGCCTAAGATGATTAATAGTGATTTTGTTGTTGATATGTCTTCTAAGAAGGGTCTTTTAAAGCACTCAGTAAACAACTTGGTATTAATGCATTTAATTGCTGGTGTGGTTCCTACAATTGTGGGCCAGATTCTCTGCTGTGCTAGTGCTCCATTTAGTGCTGGAGAAGAGAGAGGCAGGGCATCAGGGGAATCGTTCCAGACACACACCCCAGTTCCCAGGGACAGCTCCAACCCCACTGCAACTTAGAGCTGCTGACAGGATGCTCCAAATTCTGCCACTGATAGAGGCCTGGTCTACACTATACAGTTAGGTCGATGTAAGGCAGATTATGTCACCCTAATTATGTTAGTGTCTACACTACAGCCTTGTTCCACTTATGTAAGTGCTACTACACCTACATAATAACTCCACCTCCACAAGAAGCAAAGGGCTTATGTCAGTGTAGTTAAGGTGACATAGTGCCTGCATAGACACTGTTACTTACATTGGCTGTTAGCTCTCTTGTTAATTTCACAGCTCCAGTGGGGAGCCATGAAATTGACAAATAAACTGGGCAGCTAGAGCCCAGCTTCCCCCCACTTCTTGGGAGAACTGGGTGTCTGGACCTCACTGGGAGCCGCGGTGAGAAACCCAGGGCAGCTGGACTCCACACCCAGCAGGGAACAGGAAGGTGAGAAGCCTTATATGGCTTCCCCCACTCCCAGCCTGCCAAGAGCCCAGGAGCCTGTGGGGCAGCCAGGAGCTGCCAGCAGAGCTGGGAGATCGAGCTCTCAGCTCTCCACACTGCCCCTTTTAGGTCAGAGGAAGCAAGGAGGATGGTGTGGACATGAACCACTGCAATAATTACTGCAGTGGCTGTAAATTGACCTAATATAGTTCTTAGTGTAGACATACCCATAAAGTTCTTATACTGGTGAGCTAGAATGGAGCACCGCCATATCCTTTCCCCTCAGCCAACACACTGTCTAAGGAGATGTAGACCTGCAGCTGGACCACGTACACCCAACAAGGGAATTCTCTGCTTGGCATTTGTGGCCAGATTATGGCCTCCTTGTTCTATCTTCCCAGCATAATCTTCAGTTACAATCTTGTTACTATCAACGAAGCTTGGACTAACAGCAGCGAGCCAAATCCTCAGCTGCTGGAAATCAGCCAAGATCCATGGACTTCACTGGAGATGCCAGTCTACACCAGCTAGGTGCTTGTCCCAGAGAGAAGAGTGTGTGTCTCCTATAAAATAAATCATTATTTCCAGTGAGAAGGGACAACTGACCAATTGCCATCATTCAGCTACTTCACATTGTTCTGTCAGGAGGGATGGCAGAGACAGTATCAACATTTAAAAATTGGGTTTTCACAAGAGTTCCTATTACTCTGTTATCTCCCTACTTCTTTTGAGGGAGAAGTACTTCAGAGAGCCTGCTGTCTTCCTATAGATCCAGAAGGATCAGGTTTCTTAGGCCTGGTCTACACTAGGCTTTTATGTCGACTTTAGCGCCGTTATATCGAATTAACCCTGCACCCGTCCACACCTGGAAGCCATTTAGTTCGACATAAAGCTCTCTTTAAATCGATTTCTGTAATCCACCCCAACGAGAGGAGTAGCGCTAAATTCGACATGGCCATATCGAATTAGGCTAGGTGTGGATGGAAATCGACGGTAATAGCTCCGGGAGCTATCCCACAGTGCACCACTCTGTTGACGCTCTGGACAGCAGTCCGAGCTCGGATGCTCTGACCAGCCACACCCCCGGGAAAAATTGAATTCATTTTCCTGTCTGGGCAGTTTGAATCTCAGTTCCTCTTTGGACATCGAGGTGAGCTCAGCAGCAGTGGCAACGATGCAGAGCTCTCCAGCAGAGATGACCGTGCAATCTAATAGAAAGAGGGCCCCAGCATGGACTGATCGGGAAGTCTTGGATCTCATCGCTGTGTGGGGCGATGAGTCCGTGCTTTCAGAGCTGCGCTCCAAAAGAAGGAATGCTAAGATCTACGAGAAGATCTCCAAAGCCATGGCAGAGAGAGGCTACAGCCGGGATGCAACGCAGTGCCGCGTGAAAATCAAGGAGCTGAGACAAGGCTACCAGAAGACCAAAGAGGCAAACGGACGCTCCGGATCCCAGCCCCACAGATCCCGTTTCTACGAGGCACTGCATTCCATCCTTGCTGCGGCCGCCACCACTACCCCACCACTGACCGTGGACTCTGAGGATGGGATATTGTCCACGGCCGGTTCCTCAGCGGACGGGGAAGAGGAGGAAGGAGATGAGGAGGACGAGGCAGTCGACAGCGCTTACCAAGCTGATTTCCCCGACAGCCAGGAGCTCTTCATCACCGTTACAGAGATCCCCTACCAACCCTCCCCAGCATGTAACCTGGACACAGATTCAGGCGAAGGATCAAGCGGTAAGTGCTTTAAACATATTAACCTTTATTTTTTACAAAACTTGAATATTAATACTAAGAACAATCTGTGAATCATGATTTCTTCCCCCTGGGCGCTTAAGTAATCAGTAACAACTATTTAAAAAAAAATCAAACAGTGTCCGGTTCTGCATGATTGTGCTGCCCAAGCTGCTCCACTCTTTAGTGCCTGCTACTGCAGCTATATTAGAATCCTGTCTATATGTCCGGGGATAGAGCAGTAGTCCTCCACGGACATCTCCACAAAGCTCTGCTGCAGGTAATGGGATAGCCTGTTCATCAGGTTCCTGGGGAGAGCGGCTTTACTTGGTCCTCCGAAGTAGGAGACGTTCCCGCGCCAGGAGACAAGCAGGTACTCCGGTATCATTGCCTTGCATAGCATGGCGGCATAGGGCCCCGGTCTCTGCAGGCTTTCTCGAAGCATCCGTTGGATCTCGGTGTCCGGGATCCTCATGAGAGTTATGTCGCTCATGATGACCTGCTTTGAATTAGGTAGGGGACTGTTAGTATTGGGACTGCTTGCAACAAGTTCCTTTACAGAACTGTGACCGCTGGTTTACAGCCACGCGGTGGGGGCGGGAGAGGGGCAGCATACAGGGATCTTTCCCTGGCTCATCCGCGAGGGGGTGGGACAGGGCCAGAGTTCCTGCTTGGCCGATTGCTGGCAGCACAGACTGGCAGTGCTTTCAATGTGAAAGGAGGCCAGTGGTACTCCTACAGTTTTAAGCAGCCACAAGTCTACGGCTTACCATGTTTGCCTGCTACAGAGAGTACCGTGTCCTGCCCCGCTTCCCAGATCGGCAGTGCAAAAGCCCAGGCACTGAAGGCGAGGTTCGAAAATTCGACCTTGTCCGGAGTGCGCATGTGATAGGTGTGGTTCATGGTCTTGTTCACAGAGAAAAACTATGTTCTTGATTCACAACCACATTTATCTTTTGGAGGAATTCACTGCCTTTTCCTCATTCCCACAGCCACATCTGCAACTGTCTCCTAACCCAGCTTGGCATCACACTCCCAGAGGCTAGCGCACATTAGGCGGAGAAAGAAGAAGACGCGAGAGGACATGTTCTCAGAACTAATGGGCTGCTCCTGAGCCCAGGCAGCACAGCAGAACCAGTGGAGGGAGAATTTGTCACAAATGCACCGGACACACATGGAACGTGAGGAGAGGTGGCGGGCAGGAAGACCAGCAGGCGACTCAAACGCTGCTTGGACTTCTGAGGGAGCAAACGGACACGCTCCGGCGCCTTGTTGATGTTCTGCAGGAACGGAGGCAGGAGGACAGAGCCCCGCAGCAGTCTATCAGGAACCGCAGTCCCCCGCCACCAAGTCCCATACCTCCCTCTCCCAAAGTCCAAAGAAGGAGGGGTGGCAGAGTCCGTGAAAACTCTCACTCCACCCCTGCAGACTGCTCAAGCACCAGAAGGCTGTCATTCCCCAAAATTTGAAAAGTCCTTTCCTGCCCGCCTCACCCAAGCCCCCGTCCGACTTTCACCCCCCAGTTTCCTGTCTGGTTGTTAATAAAAAATATGTTTCTGTTCATTACTGTTTCAGTCAGGTTCTTTTGAGGGAGAGTCTGTCTGGAGGGGGGGAAGGGGCTTGGTAATTGGACAGGACAGTGACCTTTAGCAGGGTACAGAGGCGGTGTCAGGTCCAGCATCAGGACACATACACAGTGCAGTCACTGGTTACCCTGGTCAGTCTGGGAGGTGTTTTTCATGTTCTGGGGGGAGGGGTTGCTCTGTGACTTTGTGGCGGGGAGGGCAGTTACAGATCTTATGCAGCGGTCCTTATCCTGGCTCACAGATCCACGCAGCAGGGGATATGTAACCCTACCCCCCCTGCCAGAAAGTCACATAGCCGACACATACACACAGTCCCCCCCAGGAGTGCTGGCAGGCTCCATTGAAATAACCAGTCCACCAGTGCGGAGCCTGTCATTCCGGGAGTTTAGAAGCATCATTTGCATCAGAACACTGAACCCGCCCCCCGCCACAGTCTGCGTCCCCGGTTTAAAATATTCCCGCGAAAACAGCAATACAGACAACGGTGTTCATTAACAAAATCGAAATGATTTTATTTTTTGGGAAGGGGAAGGGGGTGAAGGGGGTATGTAACTGGAGAGGATAGTCAAAATGAACTGGGTAAAGAAACGGGGGCAGGTTCAGCTTTTCTGTCCACAAACTGAAAAGTCACTGGTTGCCCTGCTCACTCAGGAACCTAGCTTTCAAAGCCTCCCGGATGCACAGGGCGTCCCGCTGGGATCTTCTAATGGCCCGGCTGTCTGGCTGGACGTAATCAGCAGCCAGGCTATTTGCCTCTAGCTCCCACCCCGCCATAAAGGTCTCCCCCTTGCTCTCACACAGATTGTGGAGCACACAGCAAGCTGCAATAACGATGGGGATATTGGTTTCACTGAGATCACAGCGAGTGAGTAAGCTTCTCCATCTCCCTTTGAGACGGCCAAAAGCACACTCCACCACCATTCTGCACTTGCTCAGCCGGTAGTTGAACAGTTCTTTTTCTGTGTCCAGGGCGCCAGTATAGGGCTTCATGAGCCAGGGCATTAGCGGGTAGGCTGGGTCCCCGAGGATGACTGTAGGCATCTCCACATCCCCAAGAGTTATTTTGTGGTCTGGGAAGTAAATACCTTCCTGCAGCCGTCTAAACAGACCAGAGTTCCTGAACACGCGAGCGTCATGAACCTTGCCCGGCCATCCGACGTAGATGTTTGTAAACCGTCCCCGATGGTCCACCAGTGCTTGCAGCACCATTGAAAAGTAGCCCTTTCTATTGATGTACTGGCTGGCCTGGTGGTCCGGTCCCAGGATAGGGATGTGAGTCCCATCGATAGCCCCACCGCAGTTTGGGAATCCCATCGCGGCAAAGCCATCTATGATGACCTGCGCGTTTCCCAGGGTCACTACCTTTGGGAGCAGTACCTTCACGATTGCCTTGGCTACTTGCATGACAACACCCCCACGGTAGATTTGCCCACACCAAAGTGGTTCGCGACTGACCGGTAGCTGTCCGGCGTTGCAAGCTTCCAGAGGGCTATGGCCACTCGCTTCTGGACAGTGAGGGCTGCTCGCATGCGGGTGTCCTTGCGCTTCAGGGCAGGGGACAGCAACTCACAAAGTTCGAGGAAAGTCCCCTTCCGCATGCGAAAGTTTCGCAGCCACTGGGATTCATCCCAGACCTGAAGCACTATACGGTCCCACCAGTCCGTGCTTGTTTCCCGGGCCCAGAATCGCCGTTCCACGATATCCACATGACCCATTGCCACCGTGATGTCCTGGGCGCTGGGGCTCGTGGTTTCTGACAGCTCTGTGCTACTCTCCGACTTCAGGCCATCACGGCGGTGTCGTAGCCTCCTCGCCTGATTACTCTTCATCTGCCTCAGGGAAAGGTGTATGATAAGCTGCGAGGTGTTGAGAACGGCCACAAGTGCAGCGATGGTCGCAGCGTGATCCATGATCGCAGTGCTGTGGCGTCCGCGCTGTCACTGACCAGAAAAGTGCGCGAACTGATTTCCCGCCGGCGCTTTCATGGAGGGAGGGAGGGCGTTAGTGACGGACGGATGACGACAAATTTTTTTTACCCAGAAGGCATTGGCGGCTCGACCCAGAATTCCGATGGGCAGCGGGGACTGCGGGAACTGTGGGATAGCTGCCCACAGTGCACCGCTTCCAATATCGACGCTCGCCCGTTAGTGTGGACTCACAAAGTCGAATTACTGTCCTTAGTGTGGACACACACGTTCGACTTTGCAATATCGATTCCACATATTCGATTTAAGTAAAATCGAATTACCCTCGTAGTGTAGACATACCCTCAGTGTCTAGGTTTTTTCTTTTAGGCATGATTTTTCACACACTTTGTAATAAATGTAAAAACAAAACAGGAGGGGGAACTGGATGGCTCAGGAGGCTTGATAATGAGCTATGAAGGCTTTTGACTCCAAGGTCATTGATTCAAATGCAGTATACACCAGTTGTGCTAAAAGCCACTGATATCTAGTGACCTGTGTTGTATATGTCAATCCAATACCATAGGTCTACATCATCACAGCAAGCAGGCCCATGGCAGAGAGACTGCAATAGTCTCACCAGGTCAGGTGAAGAGTACATGATCAGGGGGAAACAAAGGCAGCTTGCATTCTAGCTCTGGTGGTAAATATGACTTCAGCCTCCAGCATTAGGAGAAAACATTTTATGACAGCTGAAGTCACTCAGAAATAAAGGAAGAGAAAAATAAAGGCAGGAAAGTGGATCATCTTCCTACATGTTGTTTTGCTCAAGCTCTGGTGATGCTTCCAGAAATGCTAGTTGAGTGCTGAGTGGGTGAGCAGCCTGTTAGCAGAGGCCTGGTGGAAGCGCTTTCATTAACGCGTTTAACAGCTATTACAAAATAATATAAGTTGCAGGGGGCTGAGAAGATGGTGAAAGAAAACCAGATAGAGGAAAAAAAATATTGTCTGATTCCACTGTTGATTAAAATTGCCCTTTGTTGTATTCTTCTTACAAAATCTTGTTACCGTATTAGTCCATGCACTCTGATTCAGCTCAGCTTTAAAATATAGCATCTTTACAAAAAGAATGTAATGGGATTATGTGACCTAGTAACACTCACATGCATTATTCACATACGGCTAAGATTTTGTCTAGCCCTTATATGGATGCGCTGGGATCAGTGGGGACACCTTCCCCTCTCCCTTCACAGCTCACATAAAAAAGGCAGACCTGCACTCCCTTCAACCAGGGGAGTGCAGACACCACTCTCTAGTAACTCCACTGGGGGCACACTGAGAAGAGGCAATGAGCAGGCAGAACCATGGCTCCGTCCAGACTACGTATTCGCCAGAAGAGGGGAGAGGAGTATACCGCAGGCGTGAGACCTGTTGTTTTCAGTTTTTACTTCCCTGCAAAATTCCTGGGCTTTGCAAAAGCAAGTATTTGGTTTTTATCGATTTTAACACAAATTCTGCAAGTCCTGGGACTTGCCGGATCCAATTCCCCACCCCCCGCAATCTCTTGCTGGACAGCACAGTACACCCATGCAGAGGAGGATAACTACCGGCTGGTGGCTGCTGCTGTGTTTTGGGGGAGAGAGACATGCAGGGAGGTGGGTCCCAAAAGCTGAGAGGGGCTTCCTGCCTGTCTCACTCCTCTATCACCCAGCTGCGTGCCCATCTCATCTAACTCTCGTTCCCTGCTTGGAGGAGTGAGATGGGCAGGGAGTCAGGTGGTAGTCTGAGTCTGCCGGACAGAGCACATGACTGACCCCAACCTGGTTTCTACACTGTAATCACCAAGCACTTTCTTAGGGACCAACCCCAGAGAAGAAACCCACAAGTCCTGTACAGGTAGATGATTGAGTAGCCCTGCTACCTTTTTCTCCATTAATTCTTGTATAAGCTTTAAAAAAAAACAAAAAAAAAAACACAATATGGCTCATTTCCACTAAGGACTTCACATTTTGGACCTAACATGACTTCTTTCACCTGTAAAGGGGTGAAACCACTTTACTCGCCAGTAAACTATCCTGCAAATATGCCCTATCTATCTTGTTAGTATAATCCCAAAGTAGCACCCTTAACACTTCCATCTTAACCAGAGATGGTGCTCTTGTCCAGTCCCCCCTCCCCATTTTTAGCTTGCCCTCCACCCCTTCCTGTGCCTTGGGTCTCATACTTTGCTCCAGCCCCCATTGGTCTGTGGCAGCACCTGACCTATCTGCCATTTTGTTTTCCTGTGGTCCCCACTGCTGCCTTCCCCAACTGCTATGGCAATTGCAGGCTCTGTGCTCCCCAAAAGCACATTTTCAAGCACACTTACATTTCCAGATGCTACAAAACCAACCACTTTCATTAGATGCCCAGCAAATGTTGTTGTGAGCCTCAGGAGGGCTTGCTGCAAAATGAAGAGGCCACTATCAGTGTAGAAACCAGGTCCCCGTGTATGATGTGGTATTTCCCACTGGATTCTGGTTTGTGTTGCTGCCCTCAATCTAAAACTCTTTGCCATAGTTAAACCAAGCCAAGCTCTGAAATGTATTACATGCCCGCTGGATTATATGCAAATATTTGAACAATACTGGGCTTCTGTCTGGGGAAGCCTCTGCAATAGATCAGGAAGGAATCTTCCCAATATTCCCTAGTCACCCTTGGTTGCTTAGGCATTTCACTGGCCTGCTTTCTCTGCTCCAGCTTACTTCCTGTCAGCACTTCACTGTGCAACAGTGATGAGATGTCTACATGTTCCTCTCTCAAAATTGTATCTTTTGTAGTACTGAGAAGGTGAACTCCCCTGGGGTCAGCCACCCCAGCATAACCAATGTGACTGACCATTGGGGCCTCAGTGCCCTATTGCCCCCCAGCTGTCCCAAGCCAGCAATTCTACCCCAAAAATTCACATTCCTTATCAGTGGGTGAGTTGTAGGGTGTTCAAAAAAAGAAGGCTTTTCATGCACCAGCGTGGACCTAAATAGTCCCCCCCGGTTTCTTTCAGTCACCTGGAGGGATGGATCAGCATCCTCATGCTGACCTGGTCTGAGGCTGCTGCAGCAAGTCATTTCGGCTTTCTAGCCTTTTAAAGAGCCACACACTTTTTCCTACAAGCCAGACAACACCCCCGCCCCCACCCCCACCTTAATGTGTGGTGAGGACATTCTGACCTTAAAATCTATGGAACTATAAATGACATGATTGAGCCCTGTTTTATTATTAAGCCGATTTCCAGGCTAGATCGTGTGATGAAGCAGTAAAGCAACATTTGTTGACTGCTTTGTTACAAAGAAGGGGTTGTTTGGTTGTTTTTTGCTTTTTTTTTTTTATAGTTTTCTAATTTTAATTTTTTACAAATAAATAATTTGTACATTTACAGCCAGATAGTCAATAAAGCAAATGTCTGTCTCCTCATTAAATCAATATTTTTTAAACTTCTTTTGCTGGCAAACTCTGCTACAGATAAAGGATATCTGATTATTAATTAACCACAAATAAACCTGGTGAGACTTTCCTCTAATTTCTAAGGCTTTTTTCCCCCTCTCAGAGGGCAGTAATAATCAAACACACTAGTTATAAATCAATTAAATAACATAATAAATTTAGAGAGCCCACACCATTACAACTTCAAAACATTCAAAAGCATTGAAGTTAAGCTTTGAGCTAGGGCTACTTTCTTCCACCCATATCTGGTGTGGATTTACTCTTCTCCTTCCCTTGCAAATTAATGTGAATTACACATTGGACTCCCCCACTTGTTACATCAGGGATGGACCCCTTGTGGTGGGGGGCAGGGAAGACATACCTTGTACCAGTGCCAATACCTGGCACAATGGATGTCCCCTGATGCAGCACCTCCCCAGTAAATTGGGGAGGCAGAGCCAAGGCTTTGCCCACTCCTCACCCCATATATGCCAATTCCCAACTCACTCGCACAAGATGGGGAATAGCATCTCCCTGCACCCCAACTTTCCCTGCACTGTTACCCTCCCTTAATTATGCATGCACACCGGAGCATCTGGCTTTGTATATATGATGTAATGATCACGCAGTTAAAAGCACTACAATGGGTTGAAAAATTCCAAACACAATGGCACAGGCAATGGTATTATTGACTGTAAAGTAGCCCAGGATTTTGGGAAAGTGGAAGGAACTTTACTTTCAGGGCTTGTCTTCACTGTAGTGCCAGCTCAAGGTATAACGCAAATGTTGCCCCTAACCCAACTCATGTCCACACACACAAGTCTCTAGCACGAGTTATGTGACGCTTTAATCTCAAAGTAGGTAACCATCCGGGGAACGGGGTGAAACTCGAGTGCTGCTCATGCTTGAGCTACAAATGCAGTGGGAGTGAAGCTTTAGAGCGAGCATATGGACAGCTGTGGTTTCTATCAACACTCAGAGCAAGACAATAATTTCAAACCCAAGTGTCCATAGGTGCCAAGAATATCCCCATGAAAGTCCATATATTCAAAAGAAGCTCTCTCACTTCCTCATAAACTGCAATCATTGTTCTCCATTGTGTTCAGAGTTGTTTGGAGCACTGGCCCAAATGATTTTCACGGGTTACAAAAATATAGTTGACCCATGAAGTACTTTATGCACCTCCTCATCTTGAAAAGCACATACACATAAAACCCTGAGACTTACAGTTTAGGAAGATAAGGACAGGGGTTCTCAAATGTCACTGTATTGCGACCCCCTTCTGACCACAAAAATTATTACACAACCCCACGTGGGGGACTGAAGCATGAGCCTGCCCGAGCCTTGCCACCCGAAGCAGGGGAGGCTGAAGCCGAAGCCCCAGGGCTTCATCCCAGGGCATGGGGCCTGTTACCTGAGCCCTGCCGCCCCAGGCTGAAGCCAAAGCCTGAGCCCCGGGTGGTGGGGCTTGGCCTTTGGCTTCGGGCCCTCACGGTGGGGCTCAGCCCTCAGCTTTGGCCCCAGGCCCCAGCCCGTCTAATGCCAGCCCTTGCAAGCCCATTAAAACAGGGTTGAGACCCACTTTGGGGTCCCAATCCACAGTTTGAGAACTGCTGGATAAGGAGATGAGTATGAAAGAGTCAATGAAAGGGACAACTTAGCAATCAGCACAGGCTGCAATGATGCATCTGGGTACTGAAATTTCCACTGCCTTCTTGAAGTACAACACAGGCAAAATTTCCAAGTAAAATGGGTAAGGGTGATATACATTCATAGATTCATACATCAAAAGCCACCGTTAGATCATCTACTCTGACCTCCTATATAACCCAGGCCTCAGAATTTCTCATCGTTGCTTCAGTATTGAGCCCACTAACTTATGTTTGGCTGAAGCACATCTTCCACACTCATCAAGTTTTCATATTAAGTTTCAAGAGATGAAGAATCCAGCACTTCCCTTGGTAGTTTGTTCCAATAGTTAATCACTCACTGTTAAAACAAAATGTGCCTTATTTCTAATTTGAACTTGTCTAGTTTTAACTGCCAGAATCTAAGAACTACCTGTCTCTCTGCTGCACAGAGTGCTGTCAACTGAAATAGCATGTTAGAAACATTTAAGATGTTTACAGATGTGAGCAAAAAAAGCAGTATAACAGAAGCATGCATGCATTTTTTTTCCTGGTCCTTGATCATGTGTGAGAGAGTGGTACTTACTTAATAATTAACAATATAACAGTACCCTACACTTATATAAGTGCATGTGACTCCTTTTGCTATATAAAAGATCCCCAAAACATCTTGTTGATGGTTTAGTTAGTTAGATTTTAAGCTCTTTGAACGCTTTGAAAGAGGGACTGTCTTTTACTAGGTGTTTGCACAATGCCTACCATAACAGAAACCCAAACTTGGTTGGGCTAAGTATTACTGTAATAGAAATAATTAATAGTTTCTGGACTGAGTAGTATACATAGTCATGTTCTTCATAGTGAATACATTACCTGAATAGACATTGATGTTTCACTCTCCATATTTTTAATCATTCAATCAACTGTTTATGCAAATAAGTTTCAACCCACAAGTTGTCTGGAAACTGTTCACTTTGTCAATTTGTTATTCACTCTTCATGGTGTATGAATGGTTACCTAAGTCTCTTGATATTGTTTCTGCTTGGATGACTGACATTTTAAAGCAGAATAATGAATAACAAATGATGAATAGCAAATAAGAAACAGTGAATAAAGAATAAGGTATTCATGCAGGATATATGAATATCTTTTTGTGAGTCAATATGGATATTTGTAAGTGGTGAAGTTCACCCCTGTGCAGAGAGCAAGCATGTAGCTTATGCCTCACTTAGTTTCACTTAACCCCTTAAATAGAGTTAAAATGGAACTTAAGTGAGGCATAAGCCGCATGCTGGCCCATGGCACACAGGTGAATCTTAGCTACTAGCCATTCCCAAAATATTTTTTGATCAAACCCCACTTGTGCAAATGTTCAGAAACTTTGAATACAAAGGAGCATGCATATCATTCACTGAACAGATGTTTGGAATATAATCATATCTTTGAGCAGTGCTTTAGAAGCATTTGACCAGTTCTCCTTTGTAGTATGAGTTACTGCTAACAAAAATTTACAACACATTTTAAGTGATATATACAGGGAGAGCTGCTAAGTGTTTGTCTTTGCTCAGGGCCAACTTTATTACACATGATGAACAGTAATTCTAGATAAATAAGCAAACACTTCCCCCCCTCCCCAGAATAATTGGCTTTATCTTTTGCCTGCCAGCTATAAGCTATACTATTAATTTACTCTTTTTCTTATTCACTTTTTGATGCAACAGTTCAAGGGGGTTTAAATTCCTTTTTCCATGCTTCTCCTTTTATCATGCTTCTAATTACCTAGCTAATTGCTCTGAGCCTGTACGAACCTGTGCATTTTTGAAATGTTTTTCTTTAATTACAATTCTTTACTGAAGACCACGCCACTGGAAAAAAAAAATCTTACAAATCATCTTGAAAACTCAGACCCATGAGCTAAAAGTTTAATGTATTCAATTTTCACTCCCAACTTGTTCACACACACAAAAAATAAAATAAAATAAAATAAAATAGCAAGCAAACAAAAGTGTCAAAAGAAAAAAGTTACTAAATGAAAGAAAATTAGAGAAAAATACATTAAAAAGTTAAGTGAATGTAGTGATCATGAACGAAGCTGAACTAGCAGCCCTGTAAAGAAATTAAATTCCTTGTTCATTCACAAGACAGTACAGTAGCAGTAGAATCTTCCTCACATGATTGTGTCTAAAACTTGACCTGGAATTGCCATCTTCCATGGGGGAAATGCACTGAACAATTCTAATCAGTAGTATATCTTTATTATATTAGAATCAATTGGTGAAATCATTTAACTGAATAATAGTCTTGTTAATACGTATATCCCCCCAAAAGGCTAAAATGGGAGAAAATTAATGACTGCTTATTATAGCTATTCCTTTATATGCTGGCAAATAACTTGTGGGGGTGGGGTTTTTTTTGCCCATGCTATATGTTAGATAAATATTTTGCACCACAGCCTCAGCTGGTGTATATCCATGATTTACACCACATCCAGATCTGGCTCCAGAACTTTTAAAGTAGTGATGATGTTATAACAGCATGGAAGTAAAATGTAAGCAGGGCCGGCTCCAGGCACCAGCCCACCAAGCTTGTGCTTGGGGCGGCACCTGGAGGGGGGCGGCGCAGCGCTCCGGCCGCCGGGGAGAGCGGGGCCACTGCCGGGCTCGCCGCCCTGCCCCTGGCGCTCTGGCCGCCCTCCCCCCCAGCGCCCTCCCCCCGGCCGCGGGTGTGTGTGGCCGGAGGCTTTTTTGCCTGGGGCGGCAAAAAAGCCAGAGCCGGCCCTGAATGTAAGATACTTGCAAATATTGCCATCGGGGCTGAATGTAACGGAAGTAAAGTTAAGCTCCAGTAGTGTTCTCTAGAGAGATTTAGCTGTGATCAGGAGTCAGACTTGTGTTTCTGCAGGCATACTTCTTCATTTGGTAATCCACAGTTGTCTGAGTTTATATTATTTTTAAAAAAGGAACAATAAACAGATATTGCCTCACATTATTTATGTACAAACCCCCAAATGCAAATCACTGTCTGTCTGTTTAGTAACAACACAGACTATGAGTGGCAAACAGCGTATCTATACGTACATCTCAAATCATTCCTTGATTTGAAAATAGTTGCTTTCATTTTTCCCCTGTATATTGTTTTCCATTAATCACCAACATGAAAACTAGAATTAGTGATTTCTATTTTTCCAGGATATTCCCTAGTAATCTGTATCGCAGCTAGTGAGTGAGTGAATGAATGAATGAATGGTTATGCCTCATTGGTACTCTCTACTTTTTAATGAATTTCCCAGCAGTATGTTAATCAATCAGTTTGAGTGGTCTAGAACTCTTTGATACTTGTTAATGAAATTAATAATTTATTATATCTACATTTTTAATGCTACAACTCAAAGACATTTAAAAGAGTATTACCTACATATAAAATTCATCAAGCTTCTCTAGTTAAATTGCAATAGGAGGTTCAGCACATATTGCAACAACTCGGACACCCAAGTTTTGAGTAACCCATGCTTGCACAGGGTGGTTCTCTGTCCCACTCTAATGGCTGGATCACATTCAGGTTTATGAATCAACTACTGGCTAACAGACTTGAGTGCAATTTAAGCACATGCTGAAGTGCTTTTGCTGAATCACAGCTTAAATGGTTGCTTCTTGGAACAGCCAGTTCTAGAACACACAAGGCAAGATTATTCTCAATGTGGATCCCAATCCTGCAAAGATTTATGCACAGTCTTAATGCATCAATGTTTGCTAGATCGGAGTTGCTTCAAGACATATTTACTGTTGAGCCACTAACAGTATTCCCAACTCTAAACATTCAAAAATCTTGAGTCATGGTCTTGCAAAATATGAGACTGAATTAAAATTAATGAGATTTTTCTTAACCCATTTTTTCCTTACTGGTGTCTAAGACATTAGGCTCATTTTCAAGCTTTTCTCTGCAACTAGGAGGGCTAGAAACGTATTACAAAGCTGAAATTCTACTGTAATAAAAGGTTGCCAAAAGCTAAGACTTTAGGGGTAAAAATCTAATCCAAGATGTGATAAAATCATGAGCGTAGGCAACACTGCACTAAGCAATAGTGACCCCAATATAAATCAATCCTAGATAGAGGGGCATGCAAAAAATTAGTTTAGAAAGGGACATTTATTTTAAATGAGGATGCTAGTCAAAGATACCCTAAATTCAGAAGTAAGCAAATTAAAACTCCTTAAATCAATGTAGCGGCTTCTTCAGTGTTCCATGACAGTCGCAGAAGACAAGTATACCTCTGAGGAACACAGAGACAGGAAAATGATAAAAAGATTAAATTACAAGGTTTAGTAGGTTATTTGAGTCAAGCAAGTATCCTTCAGAAACTGGAAATCAAGTCCAGCAGAAACAGATAGGAAGGAGCAAGTTAAATGTAAGAGGGAAATTAGGAAGGCTAATCAATTTTTTTTCAGGTCATAAAGGTGGGGCAGCATCCAATGTTGTACCTATCTTTAAAAGGTGCAGTAAGGGAAATTCTGAGAATGACAGACCAGTGATCCTTATTGCAGTATCTGGTAAATTAGTTGAATTATAATTAAACATATAATGAGTAGCACTGGTATTTGTTTTGCAGGAGTGACACCTCAAGACCTCAGTTAGGACTGGGACCCCACTGTGCTAATTGCTCTTCACACTTGTAACAAAAGTGACAGTCCCTGCCTCAAAGAGTTTGCAATCTCAGCAAATACCTAGATGAATAAAACATGAGAGACACAAACCAGCATGGTTTCTGTAAAGGAAAAAAATCATGCCCCTCTAATCTGTTAGCATTCTTTTGAACATGTCAACAAAATAAGTTAAAATGGTCAATGTAATTTATTTGGATTTTCAAAAATCTTTTTTCAAAGTCCTTCACAAGAGGATATTAAAGAATCTATGCAGTTGTGTGATGAGAGAGAAAATACTTTTATAAATGAAAACCTAAGAGTCAGAAAACAAGAAAAATAAATGGTCTACTTTCCCCAGGGCCAAAGGCTAACAGTGGGGTTCTACAAGGTCTCCATACTATGACTGGTGTTAATATACTTATTTTTTTAAGGCGTTGAACATGAGGTGGCAAAAGCTGCCACTGACACTAAATTACTTAGAATAGTTAAGGCTACAGAAGAGATGTTGATGAAATTCAGAGGGACTGAACAAATGTGGGCAAATGAGGAGCAAGATGGCAGATGAAATTCAGTATGAACAAATAAAGCAATGCGCATTAGAAGGAATAATTTGAACTAGTCAAACACACGTCTAACTTCTAAACTAATTGAAATCACCGCGGAAAAAGGACTCTGCTTCAGTGTGGGAAGCTCAAAAAAACCAAAAACCCCTCTCTCTCTCTCACCCCCACCCTCCCACCCCCAAACTGAACCTTGGGACTAAAGTTTTTAATTTTTTTTTAAGCCAGGAGAAATTTTACAACTGAGTAGAAATAACAGAAATAGGGATTTCTAATGGAAAGACTGATAAAATCAGATCAGACTACAACATTCATATCCAGATTTCATACTCCCCAACATTTGGATCCAGGATTTTGACTGAGCTTCTTATAAGAAATTCTATATGCAAAGTTCAGTTCTGATTCTGGGTTTTATCCCTAAGACTGATCAGCCCTGTCTTGTGGTGTAGAAATCCAAATTGTTCTTCTGTTGTAGACACTACATTGGACGTTATTATAGTGTGAGTAGATCATTATTTGAACAGTAAGTGAAAACCTGCTCTGAACTGCTTATCCAGTTGTCTTTATTGTTTGCTTGCTTTCATCTGTGTTCATTTAATTAGAGTGAAAGGCTACATGCTCTACTTTGCTGTTTAATTTTTAAAACATAATTGCTCTCAGCTGCTTTTATTTATATATCACAATAACCTTTCCTACTATAGTGTTTTAATGAACAGTTCTTCGTTTCGCCAATATCTTTGGATGTGTCTATTTTTTTTTTTTTTTGTTACCAAGTATTTCCTTTCAAAGTTAGTGGAAAAAATAATTATTGTGTCTTTTGTGCAGTTAATGGTCAATTATTATTTGAATGGGCTATCTAAGAACCATATCCAGTCCCACAGTAGTAGATAATTGATGGTTGCATTATGGGAAACAATACTTGAAGATCACAAAAACTTGCATTTATCACTGTTTACAGCAGGGGTTCTCAAACTGGGGGTCGGGACCCCTCAGGGGGTTGCAAGGTTATTACATGGGGGGTCACGAGCTGTCAGCCTCCACCCCAAATCCCGCTCTGCATCCAGCATTTCTAATGGTGTTAAATATATTTTAAAGTGTTTTTAATTTATAAAGGGGGTCACACTCAGAGGCTTGCTATTTGAAAGGGATCACCAGTACAAAAATTTGAGAACCACTGGTTTACAGTATGCTTCATTATTATGTTTTGCTAAATAAAATACATTGTGCTGATTATTAAACAAACTTAGTATGAACGTTATTATTGATGTGCAGTATGGGCTACAAGCATATAAGCTATCAAACTGAAATCTCCTCTAATTTTCTGAACACAATCAGATTTCAGTAATTTTAGTATCTTTTCAAGGTTCAGCTTTTGGCATTTTTTATATAGTTATAGCAGATCTCTGGCAGACAGAGCTCTATTTACTAGACTAGGTGTTCATAAAATGTATATTTGTTGTAGCTCTGCTGCCATCTACCCTCTGAATCATGAATGTGCAAAGAAGATACTCCTAGCTATAAAACCTTTTCAGTGGTGTAAACTGATGGCAAACAAAAGACCTAACAATATATAGTTGCATAAATTCTAATCTGGTTCAGTGAGCAAGAAAGGTATAATACCAAGCTAAAATATAAAAAGGATCACTTGAACTGTTACCCATGACAAACAAAGTTCAACGTAGTCACAACTCAAAAAAATTGTATAGAGTAAACCGAAAGCTGCTTTAAACTCTGCCAGGGCCAGTGTAGAGCCAGCCTGAGATTCAGAGACAGGCAACCAGCTTCCTACACCTTTCTGTGCCAAGCAGAGACTTGGCCCAGTAAAACATTATGCCTTGTAAAAAAAAGAAAGAAAACAGAAAAACAACTTCAGCCATGCCTTGAATCTTCTAAATCAAGTGGAAAAAACCATCATGGGACAGAATTAAAACATTTCATATTGTTTTCTGCTTTTAAACTTTGTCTCAAGGCCATGTCACAATTTTTGGAAGTTGTGACCTAACCTCATTAGACTGTGCTACTGTAAAGCGAAGATAAAGGGAATTTTATGCAGTGGATCAAATATGTTATTGGTGTAAAAGTTAGTACCGAGCTTGTATGTTACTGGTCACTCTTGCTGTTCCCCCTTTCTGAAAGGGGGTATGATATACTGCTGAGACTGAAAAATACATTTTACAACTATTTCTCCTGATAGAATTCTCTTGTAAATCAATTTGAAAGGGTAATCACAGAGCAAATAGAACAACGGGATAACTTTACTGTGAATTTCTTTGTGGACAATGAAATATTTAGAACTCTGTTGAGCCAAAGACTGTTGATCTTTCTTCTTCTAGAAAGGGATGGACTGTACATGTAATAGTGTGTGTTTGTATTTGTTTCAGTTTAAACATTTTTCCTTCCTACAGTATGATCTTTAGAAGTCAACTTATGAACCAACTCTAATGATAAAAATAAAAAGTCAATTCAAGTTCCATGGTATTTAAATTCCAATCTACAATAAATCTTAAATAAGTTTTGTAAGAGAGCAAAACATATCTGATTCATTTTAACAAGAGCAGCACTGACTGAACTACAGTGGAAGATGCCACATCTCTCCTTAACATAATGAAAATAAGTGACACAAATATTTCCTTAAGATTATTTCCCCCCCATTAGCATAGCACAACTGGCACTCAAATGCAAAGAGGAATAATTAACATTTGGTGCTTGATACTCCAAACTAGCAAGTTAAGTCAAAGAGTATGGATGTCCAATGAATGCAGGACTAAACCTATAGTAAAGAAAGAAACCTTTTTTGTTGTATTTGTAATATTCCGCCTTGGCACATTTAACACTGATTTGAATTCACTGGCTTGGAACAAACTGCTGCTGTTTTTCAAATGGCTGCAGCAAACTCAGATGCCATAGTGACTGGGCATGCTAGAAATGGGTACAACTTATTGTTGGTCCATATCAGATACAAAATTACTTATAGTTCAGCTGGTCCTTTGCTGGATCCTTCCATTCCCCATCCACCTCTGCTGCTATTTGTACATCACAATTAATGAGGCATTTGCCCACTCTAAATGTTTTGTACTTGAAAAATAATGAACACATTTTCATCAGCCATAGAGATAACTGTATAGGTCTCCCCAAGATTTAAAAACAAAGTGCATGATCCTGTGAACACTTATGAATGTGTTTAATGTTAAATTTGACTTCAATGGAAAGACTTGTCCAAAGTCTCACACCATGTCATTAGCAGAACAGTGAACCCAACCTAAGGTTCCCTGTTCAATGCTTTATTAGCCCACACCACCCAAAGGGCTTGTGTGTTATATTTTAATGATTTTCTATATAAATGTTTTACAATAGTCTATATCACTTATGTGATAGAAAAATAAAGTTTGATTGCATTGTATAAATTGAGATATCATAGACCAAAGATACCTCTGCTGATTAGACCTTCTCTCAGTGAGGACCTAGCAACACTGTATTGCCAAGAAGAAAGAAAGAGGATTAGACACAATTCAGTTCAAAGCCACCCTGACAAAAATCGAGATATGAGTCTAACTTTTTTTTTTTCAGACAGTAACACTCTTCAACCAGCTATTGGTGCCAAGAGCAGCATTGCCAAAACCATCGTGCACTATGGCAGCTATTAAAAAAAAAAAAAAACTGATCCAGAAAATATATGCCAGTGTCCTGCACCATCTGTCATGCAAGAATTAGACATGCTTGAGTGTCTAATACGCACAGCTGTAGATGTGCTGATGATGATCCATCTGCAAAACATGCCACATGCCAGTTGCTTGAGTTTTGCTAAATTGAGAAGGTTATTCTGTAGGAAATACCTAGAGTACAGTTAAGCACTTTCCCTTTCTTACCTACTGTTTTCTTCTCTCCAAGTTATACAGTATCAATAGTGCAGAACACAGTAGAAACAATTCTCCATCAGGCCATATTTATTCATTGTGGGCTCAATTTCTTTGTGTGCTCATTTTGCACTCATGCTTTATGCAGGACATGAAGCTTGGGTTAATTGACTGTTTGGATATATATATATTGGGCTCTCACGGGGCATAAACATTTAGGTTGCAGTTTATTTTCAGTGAACATCACTGTTTTCACTCGGAGTAGACAAATATCATTCAGTTTTATTTCTTACCATAGGAATAGTAAGTAAAATATTTAGACATATTACAGAGACTTTTAAAAAGCAGAGTAATGCATCATTTGATTCAGTTGTGCTTCAAAGCAATCACATTCAGTGATAAATTACTTCATCAGATTGGGTCCAGGTGATGCCACCTGATGCATAATTGGGAAATACATGGAATAAATCAGCAGTTTTCTGTGTGCATAGGGTAGGTGTAAACAAAGTGATCAGAGGTATCTATAAGTTCCCTGTTTCTTTCTGCAGCTACAAATAATGGACATTAAAACGTAAATTTCATTACTAGAAAGAAGTGTTTTATTAAATCAAGACAAAAGGGAACTCTTTAGAGGTCAGTAAGGGAGATTATATATATATATATATATATAATCTTTTTCAACTTATTCATAAATGATCTGGAAAAAGGGGTAAAAAGTGAGGTGGCAAAGTTTGCAGATGATACTAAACTGCTCAAGATAGTTAAGACCAAAGCAGACGGTGAAGAACTTCAAAAAGATCTCACAAAACTAAGTGATTGGGCAACAAAATGGCAAATGAAATTTAATGTGGATAAATGTAAAGTAACGCACATTGGAAAAAATAACCCCAACTATACATACAATATGATGGGGGCTAATTTAGCTACAACGAATCAGGAAAAAGATCTTGGAGTCATCGTGGATAGTTCTCTGAAAACGTCCACGCAGTGTGCAGAGGCAGTCAAAAAAGCAAACAGAATGTTAGGAATCATTAAAAAGGGGATAGCGAATAAGACAGAGAATATATTATTGCCCTTATATAAATCGATGGTATGCACACACCTTGAATACTGCGTACAGATGTGGTCTCCTCATCTCAAAAAAAAGATATACTGGCACTAGAAAAGGTTCAGAGAAGGGCAACTAAAATGATTAGGGGTTTGCAATGGGTCCCATCTGAGGAGAGATTAAAGAGGCTAGGGCTTTTCAGCTTGGAAAAGAGGAGACTAAGGGGGGATATGATAGAGGTATATAAAATCATGAGTGATGTGGAGAAAGTAGATAAGGAAAAGTTATTTACTTATTCCCACAATACAAGAACTAGTGGCCACCAAATAAAATTAATGGGCAGCAGGTTTAAAACAAATAAAAGGAAGTTCTTCTTCACACAGCGCACAGTCAACTTGTGGAACTCCTTGCCTGGGGAGGATGTGAAGGCTAAGACTATAACAGTGTTTAAAAGAGAACTGGATAAATTCATGGAGGTTAAGTCCATTAACGGCTATTAGCCTGGATGGGTAAGGAATGGTGTCCCTAACCTTTGTTTGTCAGAGGATGGAGATGGATGGCAGGAGAGAGATCACTTGATCATTACCTGTTAGGGTCACTCCCTCTGGGGCATCTGGCATTGGCCACTGTCGGTAGACAGGATACTGGGCTAGATGGACCTTTGGTCTGACCCAGTACGGCCGTTCTTATGTTCTTATATATTGGGGTCGGCAACGTTTGGCACGCGGCTCACCAGTTTATGCACCTAAACATGTTACGTATTTATAAACTCTGTGGACTCAGTTATGGTCATTAGAAGAAAAGCAGAGCTGTTAAGAGGAGGAACAGCAGACAAGTGGTGAGGGACAGAGGCATTGTACCTGCAGAAATTGGAAGAATGTGTGTAACCCACACTAGGAGAGTATGAATCTTAGCCCTTCCTCTTATGGGCGGTCCACCCCTAAACAGCACAGTTATACTGACTCAACCCCCTGGTTTAGACAGCACTAAATTGACGGGAGGGCTTCTCCTGTCAAAGCTACTGCCTCTCGCTGAGGCGGATTAACTACTTTGACAGGAGAAACTCTCCCATTGGTGTAGTAGTGTCTTCACTGAAGTGCCTCAACAGCGTAGCTGTGCTGCTGTGGCAGTTTAAGCATAAACCTGCCCTTCATCCCTTAGCTCAAGGAGTGGAGCAGCTGCTCAGTCTTTTAGTGCTAAAGACCCTAGGCTTAAATTATGCTGAAGACCCAAGCAGGGCCTGTTACACATACTCACCAGTGACTCATAGACCAAGGTCAGAAGGGACCATTATGATCGTCTGTTCTGACCTCCTGCACAAAACAGGCCACAGAAGCTCACCCACCCACTCCTGTGACAAACCCCTAACCTATGTCTGAGCTATTGAAGTCCTCAAATCGTGGTTTAAAGACTTCAAGGTGCAGAGAATCCTCCAGCAAGGGACCTGTGCTCCACGCTGCAGAGGAAGGCCAAAAAAACCCCAGGACAATCTGCCCCGGAGGAAAATTCCTTCCCGACCCCAAATATGGCGATCAGCTAAACCCTGAGCATGTGGGCAAGACTCATCAGCCAGACACCCAGGAAAGAATTCTCTGTAGTAACTCAGATCTCACCCCATCTTACATCCCATCACAAGCCATTGGGCATATTTACCGCTAATAGTCTGTCATAAACAGATAGTTAAGGGTTAATGCCTCTTTTACCTGTAAAGGGTTAAGAAGTTTACCTAGCCTAGCTGACACCTGACCAGAGGAACCAATGGGAGGATAAGATGGTTCAAAGGGAAGGAGGGAAGTTCCCTTTGTCTGTTGAGTTTTCACTTTGGACCGGAGTGGGAAAGCTCCAGAATTCAGCCTCTTATTAAGTAGTGAGTATTAGTGAAGGAAATAAATAGGTTTATGTTTATTTCTTTGTAACCTGTCTTGTGCAATTAGAGGAATAGTCAAATTGGGTATTTGGGTATTTTTTTTCTGTGTAACTAAGTTTTTGCCCAGGGGAACATCCTCTGTGTTTGGAATCTGTTGTCTGTGAGAGTAGCTGGTATGCTAATCTCTCCCAGAGGGTTTTCTTTTTCTTTTCTTTTCTTTTCCTTTCTTTAATTAAAAGCCTTTTTCTTAATACCTGATTGATTTGTCCTTGTTTTTTAGATCCAAGGGGGTTGGATCTGGATCCACCAGGAGTTGGTGGGAGAAAGGAGGGGGGATGGTTAATTTCTCCTTGTTTTAAGATCCAAGGGGTTTTGGATCAGTGTTCACCAGGGAATTGGTGAAGAGTCTCTCAAGGCTACCCAGGGAAGGGAATTAGTGCTTGGGAGTGGTGGCAGCCAGACCAGATCTAAACTGTTAACTGAGCTTAGCGCTTCTCATGCAGGTCCCCTACATCTGTACCCTAAAGTTCAGAGTGGGGAAGGAAACTTGACATAGTCAAAGATCAATTAATTGCCAAAATTAGGCTATCCCATCATACCATCCCCTCCATAAACTTATCAAGCTTAGTCTTGAAGCCAGATATGTTTTTTTTGACCTTTGGAGCAGGTGTCAATTGCATCTGCCAATGCAAACTTCTAACCACAAATTAGAGTTCTTGGGGCAGAATGGTTATGACCTGTCTAGTCACAAGCCTTTTGGGAGGTTGAGCTCTGCGTATTAGACACTCAAGCATGTCTAAATGCTAAAAATAAATGATATCAGTAGAAAGAACTTGGTGGTCTCAATAATCAGGTTTACAGTAAACAAAATTAAAAATATATGCAAGCTGTGATCCTATAATATGTCTGCACCAGTGACAGAAAAAATATTTCATGGTAAACAGATTTCTCTTTCTTGATCAGCATTAGGTACCAGACTGTGGGGGGAGGAGGGAACCAGCTGATATTCCTCATCATGTGCAATCCCCAGAAATGCTATATCTGTAATATGAAAAGAGAACACCATATGTTCTTGGAGAATTAACCAAAATAAAAAGCTGCTCGTTCACTTTATTTTCATTTAACTGGTCTCATCCACTACCCTCCCAATTTAAAAGCACTGAAGGTGAACGTCAAACCACTATCCCAATCGCTCTTTTCTGCATAACATATTAGTCTTTGCAAGAGTTTTGCAAGTAAAGATAATCTGCAAGACAATTATTATTAAGGAGACCCTGAATATAACAAAGACTATTTAGTGAGAAAAAGAGTATTTAGTTAGAACAGGGGACTGGGTATCAGAATTCCTGGGTTCTATTCCTAACTCGGCTGTCATTCCACTGTTTGAGCTTTGGTGTGTCTGTGACAGATACGGCAATTTCCAGCAACATCCTGGACAAACCTTATTGAATCAAGTTTAAGTATTTTAGAAGTTTGTTGTGTTAACAATGCAAATATTTATGTATTATTATGGGACAGTATTTAACGTCTCTAAAGAGGAGACATAACCAGTGTAAACCCTAGGAAGTTTTATGAGCTTCAAAAGGACTCAAAGAATAGGTCAGGCAAGAAGGAACGTCAGGGATAAACAAAGTTGAGTTTGGTTTCCTAGGAAATACTTGAGAGGAGGTGAGTGTAAATTTTCACCTCTGGACCCAACCTTCCAAAACTATGCCCTGAGGAGAAACCCATTGTTTATGGATTAGCTCTTCCCAGCTCAAAGTAGTAGGCTGTATATGGGAGTGGCCCACAGATTCATGGGGGTTCTTATTGTGAGAAAAAAAGTGTTATAAACTTGTAACCACAGAAAACCCATGTGGGGTTTGAAGGACCGTTCACCGGCCAGAGCCTTGGTTGGAGTTGGGGTGATCTCTGGTAAGCTTATTAGCCTGTATCTAGATTCTCTTATTGTTTTAATATGTTTTCTCTGTAATGTTACTTGAGAATAAATGTATTTGCTTGGAAAGGCTTGTGTGGTAACTTAACTGTGGGCAATTACACTGTTTATTGACTCTGTGGAGAAAAGCAAAAGCTGGCCTGTTGAAGTAGTCTGAGTTAATGGGGAATTCACAGTATAGGGCGGGAACTGGGCAGCTTAGTAATACCCCAGTCAGGAGATAGAGTGACACAACCATCCAAGAGAGGTGATGGCTGGGGAGCCAGAAGCCTCAGAATGGGTGCCATCGGTGGACCATGGAAAGCAACTACAGGTGCTGTTGCTCTGAACTGCCCAGATCCAGCCACTCCACTTAAATTCTTAGTGTAGGTTTTCAGCGGGCAGAAGGTCTCATGCAATGTCTGTACACCTGGGTCAAAAACCCTTCATTTCTGTGCCTTTTTGAAAAATGAGTTTAACTTTACTTATCTACAGTAGTTGCATTGCTTAATTCCCTGCTGCTTTGAGATCCTCAGATGAAAACTGTTTTATGAACCAAAGTCAGTGAAGAGAAATGAAGAAAATTAAGCAAAATCACAACCAGAGTTACATCAGGTAAGCAATACAACATCCTAGATGGAGCTACTATAAGGTGGGTGCATAATTGATTGGAAAACCATTCCCAGAGAGTAGTTGTCAGTGGTTCATAGTCAAGCTGGAAGGGCATATCAAGGTCCTGCGGGGATCAGTTCTGGGTACAGTACTGTTCAATGTCTTCATCAATGATTTAGATAATGGCATAGAGAGTACGCTTATAAAGTTTGTGCACGATACCAAGCTGGGAGGGGTTTCAGGACTTTGGAGGATAGGATTAAAATTCAAAATTATCTGGACAAACCGTAGAAATGGTCTGAAGTAAACAGGATGAAATTCAATAAGGACAAATGCAAAGTACTCAATTTAAAAAGGAACAGTCAGTTGCACACATACAAAATGGGAAATGACTGCCTAGGAAGGAGTACTGCGGAAAGGGATCTGGGTGTCATAGAGGACCACAAGCTAAATATGTGTCAACAGTGTAATGTTGTGCAGATTAGGGCTTACCTGGAATTGTTTCCAGTTCTGGGTGCCACATTTCAGGAAAGATGTGGACAAATTGAAGAAAGTCCAGAGAAGAGCAACAAAAATGATTAAAGGTCTAGAAAACATGACCGATGCGGAAAGACTGAAAAAAAATAGGTTTGTTTAATCTGGAGAAGAGAAGACTGAGGAGGGAGGGACATAACAGTTTTCAAGTACATAAAAGGTTGTTACAGGGAGGAAGGACAGAAATTGTTCTCCTTTAGCTCTGAGGATAGGACAACAAGCAATGGGCTTAAATTGTAGCAAGGACAGTTTATGTTGGACAGTAGGAAAAACTTCTTAATTGTCGTGGTGGTTAAGAACTGGAATAAATTGCCTAGGGAGGTTGTGGAATCTCCATCACTGGAGATATTTAAGAGCAGGTTAGGCAAACACCTGTCATGGATGGTTTAGATAATACTTAGTCCTGCCATGAGTGCAGGAGACTGGACTAGCTGCCCTCTCAAGGTCCTTTCCAGTCCTATGATTGTATGAATATCATGCAAAATCTTTGCAATTATTAAGCAATATTTTACTTCTAGTCCCTATTAAAACATCCAGTATACAATGCATATCCATCCACACTTTCGGAACTGTGCACTACATTGGAATAATTAACCCCAATAACTTAGACAGTAGGGTAGTTAATTGCTCAGTCATAATATTTCACATGGATAGGGATTGCCATTGTTGAGAATGAAGTAGGATGACTGGAACTGGAGTAAGAGCGTCAGATTTCAAGAAGACCAGTACAGGATGACACCATGGTGGTCTTGAATGTAAGCAGAGCCCAACCTGCTAACTCTCAAGCTCCAAAACACTCACATACTCAATAAAGATCTCTTTCCTACCACACTGCCTGCCCTGTCATTTATTATTGTTATTCCTTTTGGACCAAGCAGCTACCCAAAATTTGAGCTCTTGTGGGTCGTTTCCATTAAGAGGAGATATTGATGATAAATCTGGCATTTCTTTCATGAAATCCCATTTATTTACAAAGAATGTACACAATGTTCTGTTTCTCTGAACAGAGTGGGATCAAACAATAGGAGGCAATTTCCTTGCTCACAGTTCCAAGCCTGCCTTTCCAGTCAGCACTCCGCCCAAAAAGTTCTCTCCCAGCATTCTCTCAAAGCCACACTACCAGCACTTCTGCTGCAGTCTCCTTCTTTCAGGCTGCTTTCTGACTCTCAGACACATACAGCTCCATCAGTTAATCCCCAGCCCTGTGTTTTCATTCAGTCTAGTCTTTGGGCAGTGGCTTCCTTTGTTTCAGCTGTTGCTAAATGGGGATTTAATTGTTCCCTTATTTATCCTAATGAAAGATGGCCTGCACACCCATCAGCTTCAGTGAGGTCTCTGACTGCCCATAGATCAGGCATACTTGCTGGGAGCCCCCCAGCCTCTGGCGTATTATTAATGGAAGAGGGGAGTGGAAGGGGACATGTTCTCCCTCTTTTTATTATCCTGATGCTGTTCCTCAAAGACCTGCCACAACCCACAGGCACTCATTCTTCTTCATCCTCCCAGCCCAACCTTTGTTTTATGTGGAGGGGCACAAATGCTTTGAAAAGTGCTTTGAGATCCTCAGATGAAAGCTGTTTCATATATGTAAACATCTGTAAACATAAATTAAGCTGCAAAACTAGTATAGATATGTACGATTATATCTATTCTACAAAGACAGAGAAGAAGAGTGAAATTCACCCCCATGCACAGAGCCTACCAAGGATCTCTGCCCATTTGAGAATTGTGCTAAGGGCTTAAGAGGAGCAATGGACTTTGCAGAGCCCATCTGTACCTGGGTGAATTTCTTCCTAAGTGTCTCAAAGTCATACAGCAAATCAGTGAGAGCCAAAAGTAAAGCTGAGGAGTCTTGACCTCCAAGGCTTCCAGTACAAGTTGGGCATCTCTCAATTTAACGTATATTTTAACAAGAGTTGAAGTAATTCCTGTATGGAAGTACATAACCTGTTTATACAATCTCCAGGATATCAGACTGACCAGGTCAAACAGGCAGCAAAAAGAAACAAAAGCTCTTCTCCAATTCCAATGAGTTCTAGTTAATGGAACATCTGCCTTGTCTGTCTTGTGCTTGCCCATGTATTAAGGCACAGCTTTGTGCTGTTTCAAGAATCTCTCAAGCATATAATAAATAGAGTTCCCGCTCACTGGAACCTCCTGCTACAGCTGATATTATAAGTTGTTTTTCTGCTATTGCTCATTTGAAATTTTTCTGGTCTTGGCAGAGTAGCTAAAGTAACCACAGCTGAAAACACACAGTAGAAAGTAGGCAATTTTCAAGCATACTTCTGCTAAATCTGCAAATAGACCAAACTGCTTCCAAATCCTTCCAGTTTGGGTTACCCAGTTACAGCTTTCCAGAACAAGAGGCAGCCTTAATAACCTTCAAAAATGTGTGTGTGTGTATAGGGGAGGGGCAATGTGAAGTTTATGAGTATAAAATTTACACACACACACAAATGGAGTAGGGATGTTACAGTTTCTGGAGGTTTCTCATTTTCTGCCACTAGATGGTGCACATGGTAAAAGAGGATTGATCCTCTTTCATTCTCTTTTTCATGTGCTATGGTCACAGATTTATTAGCCTTGGATATTTTGTGATTTGGGAGTGGACAAGGAGATGCTTCACCCGCCTTTCTTCCCCCTCCAGTGAATTGTCTGCCATGAAGAGAATTAGAAAATACCTCCCACCAAAATCATTTTTTTTCTAATTTAAATTATTAGTAGCCTATGAAAGGACCAGAGAGTTTGGGCCTGATTCTGATACCCTTACACTGAATAACACCTTTCTCCATTAATTTTCCCATTGACTTGAGTAGGAGGATCAGAATCTGATATATCTTCAGCAGGACTCACCACTTCTAGTCATGTTTAGCTTCTCACCACTCTTGATGTGCCTTCCCTTTGACTGTTGTGCCAGGTGTTGTGATTTTTCTGAACTGACAGATACACATCTCCTTAAATAGCTCCAAACCTGCTTAAGATTAAAAAAAAAGTATGTAGAACTGATCAAATATTGGCCCAGATTGTGATAGCCTTCATCATTAAAGGATAAAGCAGTGCAAATAATGGATGTCTTGGCTTACTAGCAGTTCTGAAAAAAAAAAATATTTTGGGTCAAATGAAACATTTCGTTTTAATTTCAATGACTTCATGTTATTTAATTTTAAATTAGTTGGAAGGAAATTACTGAATGAAAAGGCATTTGGAACTGAAATCGAAACCTTTCATTTAAAAAATATCAAGAAATGTTTAGACTTTTTCAGATTATTTTTTTTTTAAGTTTTACTTCACAAGAACAATTCAGGAAAACTGGCACAAATTGGCACATATTTTGGGGGTGCTTAATCTGCATTTTTAACCAAAAAGTTTTGGATGAAAAATCTCACCCAGCTCTATCGATGGAACCAAATGTGGAGTAAAGTATATTCAGTATGCACAACGGCTCCAGAATCTGTCCAATATTTGTTGAACCAAAGGACTCTTTATGGTTCACAAAGCAGTCTCTATGTAGTCCTGATTTCCATAAGTGCATTTGTTGTTCATAACTATTTATAAAACAGTTCGGACAAATAATCTTCAGGCTCTGGAATGTTTGTGTTTGTGGATGTGATTTGGTTGGTCGTCGAGTATATTCCCTGTTTCCTGATTGGATGATAGAAACTATTTAATGGAATAATAATGAATGCCCAATAAGATTATTCTTAGATTGTTCTCAGATTATTTTTAAATATTCATTTTTTCAACTCTGCATACAGAAAGCTAAAGAATAATATAGATCAGTCACACCTATTTGTTGCATATGACAGTCAGGTAGAGCATGTCTGCCTTCGTTAAAAGCTCTTCTCATGCAAGCTTTATTTCCTTTGTCTCACAGTTTCTTTTTACTACAGATACAAAACAGAGCCTGAGCAGTCAAATTCAGCACCCCAGGTCTCACCAGTCACTTCCTAGTCTCCTCTAGGAAGTCAAGGAATGGGTGTCAGATCACTTGGAACAACTGCCGACCTCACTTCTATGATGGGTGGCAAATGATCAGCAACATATCATCACTTTAGTCTGTGTATTTGCATTCATCCTCCCAAGTTCTGTTTGGAGGGTGTAACTTAGCTCTTGTCCAGTGGTAGTGACACAGACATGGTTCTTCTGTACCAGGGAGAAAGGCAGTGCTGTACAAAGGGAGGCACAGTACCTGTTGGGGCAGGCAGAGCCCAGCTACATGGGCTTCTCGACTGGACTATGCTGTGCCTAAAGCCAGCTCCACACAGCACACAGAGTGTATACCACTTGCATACCCATGTTCGAGAGCACTTGGGATGAGGCCAGACCCACTGTAACACAGCTCCTCTGAACAGCAAGTGTTTTGTGGCAGCAGAGGCTACTCCACCAAATAAGCTGCTGTTACAGAGCTTTGGAAGGAGGGGAGAAGCTAGGGTTTGCTTCCCATTTTCCCTGGCAGATCTCACAAACACCAAAGTACTCAAGCTGGGTGCTGGCATGTGGATTTCTCCCCTCTTCCCCTCCGTCCCCCCCGCCAAGGCATTACAAGCAGCAAAGATGGATTTTGCACACACACAATTGTTGAAAACTTTCCTGTGAATCTGTTTCTAGGGCTTTATTACATTCTCTAGAGCCAGTGACTCACTTGCAGTATTAGCTGCAGGTGCTTTGAAGCTATCTAAGGAGCTGAACAAATGGAAATACTATTATTTTTCTCTGCAGTCTACCTCCTTGTTTTCAACAGCTACAAGAGTAAAGTTAAAAATCCATAAAAGAAAATGCAACACCAAGAACCTAAAGGCATTCGCTAGGCACAAATCATAGAATCAGAGAAGATTAGGGTTGGAAGAGACCTCAGGGGGTCATCTAGTCCAACCCCTTGCTCATAGCAGGACCAACCCCAACTAAATCATCCCAGCCAAGGCTGTGTCAAGCCAGGGCCTAAAAACCTCTAAGCATGGAGATTCCACCGCCTCTCTAGGTAACCCATTCCAGTGCTTCACCACCCTCCTAGTGAAAAAGTTTTTCCTAATATCCAGCCTAGACCCCCCGCACCTCAACTTGAGACCATTGCTCTTTGTTCTGCCATCTGACACCACTGAGAACAGCCTAGCTCCATCCTCTTTGGAACCCCCCCTTCAGGTAATTGAAGGCTGCTATCAAATCCCCCCTCACTCTTCTCTTCTGCAGACTAAATAAACCTAGTTCCCTCATCCTCTCCTCGTAAGTCATGTACCCCAGCCCCCTAATAATTTTCGTTGCCCTCTGCTGGACTCTCTCCAATTTGTCCACATCCTTTCTGTAGTGGGGGGCCCAAAACTGGACACAATTCTCCGGATGTGGTCTCACCAGTGTCGAATAGAGGGGAATAAATACTTCCCTAGATCTGCTAGCAATGCTCCTACTAATGCAGCCCAATATGCCATTAGCCTTCTTGGCAACAAGGGCAAACTGATGACTCATATCCAGCTTCTTGTCCACTGTAATCCCCAGGTCCTTTTCTGCAGAATTGCCGCTTAGCCAGTCAGTCCCCAGCCTATAGCAAGGCATGGGATTCTTCTGTCCTAAGTGCAGAACTGTGCACTTGTCCTTATTGAACCTCATCAGATTTCTTTTGGCTCAATCCTCCAAATTTGTCTAGGTCACTCTGGACCCAATCCCTACCCTCCAGCATATCAACCTCTCCCCCCGCAGCTTACTGTCATCTGCGAATGTGCTGAGAGTGCAATCCATCCCATCATCCAGATCATTAATGAAGATGTTGAACAAAATCAGACCCAGGACTGACCCCGGGGCACTCTTCTTGACAGCAGCTACCAAGTAGACATCGAGCCGTTGATCACTACCTGTTAAGCCGGACGATCTAGCCAGCTTTCTATCCACCTTATAGGCCATTAATCCAATCCATACTTCTTTAACTTGCTGGCAAGAATACTGTGGGAGACCATATCAAAAGTTTTGCTAAAGTCAAGATATATCATGTCCACCGCTTTCCCCTTATCCATAGAGCCAGGCAATGTTCTGTCATTTTACCTACCCTTGTCACTCACTCCAAATCCTTGTTTTGACAGGTAGTCTCCTGTCTTACCAAATCTTCCTTTCCTGTGCAAATGGACAATGCAGAGAGCTGGGAACAAAAAGCTGCCTGCAATAGTCAGCCTTTGTTATAATCCAATTAACTGAAATATTCCTGATGACAACACGTAACTTGGGGGGAGGGATAGCTCAGTGGTTTTCACATTAGTCTGCTAAATCCAGCATTGTGAGTTCAATCCTTAAGGGGGCCATTTAGGAACCTGAGGCAAAAATTGGGGATTGGTTCCCCTTTGAGTAGGGGGTTGGTCTAGATGACTCCTGAGGTCCCTTCCAACCCTCATATTCTAAGAAACTGCTGATAAAAATGCACTATTCAGCTTTCAAGTGCACATACAGCTACTTGTAGAAACATGCATTGCCAGCTTTATATATTTTTTCCTATCTAAGCTTTGTGTACATCACTCATCATTATAGCATCCAAATATGGCTTCTATGACCACTTCCTTTTGCAATCATGAGGCCCATAATTGGCATATGAACAATAAGAATTCAATTTCATCTCTCTGTGGGTGGATATCCAGTTTATTTATGGATTCTTAAGTGTGATCAGGGCAGCAAAAATTAATCCATATCATATTCGTTATGGGTAACCAGGAATAAATTTAGGGCTAATTTATAGCCCCAGAATTTCCAAACCCTGGATGCAGCGTGTGCAATAATCATATCAAACCTCACACCTACTGGAGGACTGGGGCATACTGAAACCTCATACCTTACTAACAAAAGTTCAGAGAATATGGTCTGAGATTCCTTCCATAGCTGAAAGGACAGTGAACCTCATTGCTAGACTCTTTTGTCTCCCTCCCAGCCAGCCCAAGGATAATTCAAGTGGCATTTAAAAGTGTTTTGTTTTGTTTTTAAGACTTTGGCATTGTTGGGAGAAAGCAGGAAGAGAGATTCTAGCTAAAAGGGGAGGTTCCCCCTGAAAATTTGTATTTGTTGAATTGCAACCTGCTCTCAAATACCTCTACTGGGTATATTAAGGTATTAATTAATGATAGTGTCACATTCAAACTTCCTCACATTATGAAACTAGTGCAGAACAGCCTGCAAGCCATCACTGGAGTGCAAGGAGTAAGGCAGGAGAAGTAAGAGAAGGCATTTCTGGGCAGCCTGGAAGGATGCTGACCTGTTCCCTCCTTCTGGAGCACAGGGAGTCACATCACCATAATGCAAACACCTGCCAAACTGACACAACACTGGAAAATAAAAGCCATGCAGATTTTATTTATTCATTTACCCTGTTCACTCATAGAATATGAGGGTTGGAAGGGACCTCAGGAGGTCATCTAGTCCAACCCCCTGCTCAAAGCAGGACCAATCCCCAGGCAGATTTTTGCCCCAGATCCCTAAATGACCCCCTCAAGGATTGAACTCACAACCCTAAAGAGCTGCATTTAAAGCCTGATCCAAGTCTCACTGAAAACAATGGTAGCTTTTGAATTGACTTCAGATCAGGCCCTAAACCCTAAGACCTGGAAAGAATGGGAGGAGTTTGAATGATAAAACTACTTACTTCCCAAGCAGCTTATTTCTTATCTTGTCAAAGTTACTCCTTTTCATGCATGTTTCACAACTTATCTGCTAAAGATGCAGAAATGTCATGGGGCAACAAAGGAAGGAAACAATTTGTTCTGACTTAGGCCCTACATGTTTTACTTTCTGGGCAGAGAATAACTGAAAAATGACTGTGCTTGAAATGTAGACGTATGATTCATTGCTCGGCTACAGATTCACATATCATTGCTGACATGCACACAATGCCCTTCTACTTGCTTCAGGTCACATATGACTTCTGCTCGCTGATTCATCCCATATAATATTGGAACTTCATTTCTTTACAAACAAGACTCTGAAAAAACAACCCAAAACCATATTAAAAAAAATGTTTGTAGAAGAAATAACTAAATATGAGTTAATAACTAATTGCTCATGGCTAGATTGTGCTCACTTACACAGAGTACAGGTTTACTTTGTCAATACCCCCACTGAAATAATTGGAAATATTTGCAGAACAAGGTATTTCTTTGGGGGAGTAGGGATGGAATAATCTGGCCCTCAATCTGTGGCAGAACTATTTAAGGACAATTTGGCTTCCACGTATGGATTGAGGTCACTATATCGCTGTATGGTAAATAAAATCCACATTATTAATTGGTCAGTATCATTGTTTCTATGGGGTTTACAAGTTCCAATCTTTCTCACATATAGAAGGGTTCTACATACCATGCAGGGTTTGGGTTTTTTCCATACTAAAAATGGCACACTTTTTTTTAAACAGTGAGGGTGATTAACCAATAGAACAAACTGCTAAAGGAAGTGGTGGACTCTCCACCTCTTGAAGTCTTCAAATCATGACTTGGTGCCTTTTTTTCTGTGCTTTAGTTTAACACAAGTTATTAGGTTTAATAAACAGATAACTGGGTGAAACTTTATCACCTGTGTTACATAAAAGGATATACTACATAGATGATCCATTCTGGCATTAAAATATATAAATCTACCAAAAGACTTCCCCTAACACTCTACACTTCTCCAACTGTCCAAGGATCTAAAAGCACTTTGCAAACATTTTTAAGGTGACCTTAGGCAAGTCAGTTCATTTATCCGTGCCTCAATTTCCTCACCTGTAAAATGGGTAGAATGGTATTGACCTCCTTTGTAAAGTGCTTTGAGGTCTATTGATAAAAGTTATGTAAGAGCTAGGTATCATCATTACTAACAAAGCCTCAAAAGACACCTGTGATAAAGGATCTACATTAGAAGTCAACATCACATCCCAATACCAAAAATATGTTACAGCTGTTTAACATGGAAAACCTACACAGCAGCACAAGACAGGGAGCAAGGAACAAGAGCATAACGTGGCTAAGACTGACAACAGGAGTCAGAACTTTCTCGGCAGCTGGCCCAAGACTGTGATTTGAACTTTCTGAAGAACTAAGCCCCTTCACAATCACCATAACCTTCTACTTTAAGTGCAAGATGCATTTCTTTGAGTTTTCCAAACAAAACGCTCCCCTGTAGAGCTGCTCAAGAATTCTCCACCAAAATGTTTTCTTGCTGGAAAGTACCAATTCATCAAAATCAAAAACTTCTATACAATGGCATTGCTTCTGATGAGTCTTTCAACCAAAACAGATAAATAAAAGGGATAAAAATAAAAAATGGAATGATTTGAATGAAATATTGACTTTTATTTCATTTTGACTTTTTTTTTTTTTTTAAGTTGTTTCCCATTTGGTTTCTTTATGACTTCATCATGCTGGGGTATTTCAAAATACACATACCCTGCCTCTACCTTCCCTTCCCTACAATGAGGCAGTGAAATTAGAAAACAACATGGCCCTGGAAGGATTTGCTGTTCTGAGTCAAAAGAGGTCAAAATGTTTCTTTTCAACATTTTCAAATCAAAATGGATCAAAGGAATTGAAATGGAACATTTCCATGTTTCTGAAATGAAGTTTTCCTGGCATCAACATCTTATTAAAATATTCTAAAATTTGTCTTTTTTGTTCCAAAATTTCAAAAGTCATTAAATATTCAACAAGATAGAAAATTCATTTTCTAGCCAGCTCCACTCCTCTTCACACACTTCTCCCCTATGGGAGAGAATGAGAGAACAAATACATGATAAAAGTTAGTCATATTTCTTAATGCACTGTTGGAAGGCACTCAGTGATGAGTACAGTATAAAAATCTACATAGAATAGGAATGGAGTGAGGAATTTGGAAAGGGAGAAAAATTGCACGATGTGCCCAACTAGGAGTTTGTCCAGGACAACATCTAAAAAGTTAGATTTTGTTTAGGACCCTGAAAAGTGCTGGAGGGCAGGGAGAAGGAGATGTCTGTGACATGGTAAGGACATTACAGTCCATAAAGGTTAATAGTAGAGGTGATCTGAAAATGTTCCACTCTCCTCCCAACCTCCAAAAACCAAACCAAAACAAAAAAATTGGTCAAAGGGTTGGGGGGGTTGTTTTGTTTTTTTCTTCAAATGAAGAGAGTCAAAATTTCCTTCAGAAAGCAGACACTTCCATAGAAAGTGTCATTTAATCAAAAACCCAGTTTTCCATTGAGAAGCAGTTTTGACAGAAATTTTCTTACCAGCCTTGGTTAACAGGTCTCAGCTTGTCACATGGCTGCTCAGGTGGAATAAAAGAAACTGGGACAGAAGGAAACTAAGGAGAAAGGTGTGACCTCTTCTTTCTTGAGTGGTTAAAGAAGAGAAAGGCTTTTGACACTGACAAACTGGCAAACCTGGTTATGACCTTAACAACTTAACTTAGCTATGCTACCAGCACTCCTAGCTATCTTCGAGACACCGCTGACTTCCTGATGAAACTACAATCCATTAGTGATCTTCCTGAAAACACCATCCTAGCCACTATGGATGTAGAATCCCTCTACACCAACATTCCACACAAAGATGGACTACAAGCCGTCAGGAACAGTATCCCCGATAATGTCACGGCAAATCTGGTGGCTGAACTTTGTAACTTTGTCCTCACCCATAACTATTTCACATTTGGGGACAATGTGTACCTTCAAATCAGCGGCCCTGCTATGGGTACCCGCATGGCCCCACAGTATGCCAACATTTTTATGGCTGACTTAGAACAACGCTTCCTCAGCTCTCATCCTCTAACACCCCTACTCTACTTGCACTACATTGATGACATCTTCATCATCTGGACCCATGGAAAAGAAGCCCTTGAGGAATTCCATCATGATTTCAACAATTTCCACCCCACCATCAACCTCAGCCTGGACCAGTCCACACAAGAGATCCACTTCCTGGACACTACAGTACTAATAAACGATGGCCACATAAACACCACCCTATACCGGAAACCTACTGACAGCTATACTTACCTAAATGCCTCCAGCTTTCATCCAGACGACACCACTTGATCCATTGTCTACAGCCAAGCTCTACGATACAATCGCATCTGCTCCAACCCCTCAGACAGAGACAAACACCTACAAGATCTCTATCAAGCATTCTTACAACTACAATACCCACCTTCTGAAGTGAAAAAAACAGATTGACAGAGCCAGAAGAGTTCCCAGAAGTCACCTACTACAGGACAAGCCCAACAAAGAAAGTAACAGAACGCCACTAACCATCACCTTCAGCCCCCAACTAAAACCTCTCCAGCGCATCATCAAGGATCTACAACCTATCCTGAAGGACGATCCATCACTCTCACAGATCTTGGGAGACAGGCCAGTCCTTGCTTACAGACAGCCCCCAAACCTGAAGCAAATACTCACCAGCAACCACATACCACACAACAAAAACACTAATCCAGGAACCTATCCTTGCAACAAAGCCCACTGCCAACTCTGTCCACATATCTATTCAGGGGCTACCATCATAGGACCTAATCACATCAGCCACACTATCAGAGGCTCGTTCACCTGCACATCTACCAGTGTGATATATGCCATCATGTGCCAGCAATGCCCCTCTGCCATGTACATTGATCAAATTGGACAGTCTCTACGTAAAAGAATAAATGGACACAAATCAGACGTCAAGAATTATAACATTCAAAAACCAGTTGGAGAACACTTCAATCTCCCTGGCTACTCGATTACAGACCTAAAAGTCACAATATTACAACAACAAAACTTCAAAAACAGACTGCAATGAGAGATTGCTGAATTGGAACTAATCTGCAAATTGGACACCATTAAATTAGACTTGAACAAAGACTGGAAGTGGATGGGCTATTACACAAAGTAAAACTATTTCCCCATGCTTATTTCCCTCCCAACACACACACACACACACACACACACACACACACACAGAGTTCCTCATATCTCCTTGTCAATTGCTGGAAATGGGCCATTTTCATTACCACTAAAAACAATTCTTTTTCTCTCCTGCTGATAAAAGCTCACCTTAACTAATCACTCTCCTTATAGTGTGTATAGTAACACCCATTATTTCATGTTCTCTGTATATATATATATATATATATATATATATATATATATCTTCCTACTGTATTTTCCACTACATACATCCGATGAAGTAGGCTGTAGCCCATGAAAGCTTATGCTCAAATAAATTTGTTAGTCTCTAAGGTGCCACAAGTACTCCTGTTCTTTTAACTTAACAAGAGACATTAAAATGTAATTGAGACAATCTACTTGTATGTGGATTTCAGAGAGATGTAATAGACCAGCAGTCATTAACCCATTTATTTGTAGTAACAGAAATCCAGGGTAGATGCTAAGTGTATTTGTCTGTGTTTACCTATATCTTTTTAGAAGTTTAACAAGGTAACCAGCTTACTTTGTAAAAAGAACAGGAGTACTTGTGGCACCTTAGAGACTAACACATTTATTAGAGCATAAGCTTTCGTAGGCTACAGCCCACTTCTTCAGATGCATATGTAGATACTAATTCCCTTTCATGTCTTAATTGCCTTATATTATACATGTGGATGGTTCAGATAACCTTAAGATCAAAGATGTAAGGTAATATTATTAGTTTCCTGCAGTATCTACATTGTCTTCAGCTTAACTATTAACAGCTGGCATCCATTGCTAGTCTGCTTAAACTTTGAACAGGGAAATTATAAGTTGTAAGACAGAGATCTTCCAAATAATGATTTGGAATAACCTGGAAAATGCATGGAAATACTCAAACAGACTCTACACCTGGACTGCCTAATGGACTATACCCCTTGAACTGATTCCAGAAAGACTTTTACAAATCAGCAGCCTCACTATCTCTACTATGAAACTGACCTGAGGACTTAACACATATTTGCATGTATATTGATCTTCTAACCATTTGCAACTCTTTCTTCTTTCCTTTTATCATTAAACCTTTAGCTTTAGTTACTAAAGGATTGGTATCAGCATGACTATTGGGTAAAATCCAAGACTCTCATTGACCTGGGGATAAGTGTCTGGTCCTTTGGGATTGGTGAACCTCACATATGGTGAACCAGGTTTTCAATAACCCCTCACTATACTAGGCTTGGCGGTCTAGATGGGTATCAGGGGCTGGACTGTTTAAAGGGGTTTTTGCTTGGCTTCTTGTTAACCAATGTGGTGTTACAGAAGCTGTTTTGTTACTGGCTTGGTGAATCTAATTATAGAGTAAACCATCAGTTCAGGGGTTGTCTGCCCTGTTCCTTGTAGTCTGCCCGGAGTGTAGCATTTTCAGTGTGGCCCATCCAGGCACCCAGTCACCGGGCTTTACTGTCCAGTGTTTTTCAGCTGACTTGTTTTTCATTTTGTGGACAATAAAACAAACCCTGAGGAAAAGCTGCCTGAAGCTTTTTGTTTCCCTTCGCTGGCTGGTGAAAGGGCCTGCTAGCTTACAGACTCTTATGTGATAACAAAAGGTCAAGACTTCATTCTTCAATGTCCTATCCAATAGCACCTACAGCAGCCCACTGTCCTATAGAGACTATGATGGGAATTGGCTCAAAGAGAAGAATGTCACCTATTGAATCATTAATACCACTTACTGCAGCACCTAGCTTTCCCTGGAGGTCTTCAGTATATGTACAGAATGAGCCTAACCCTGCTTTGATTGTGAGCTCTGGATAGGAGTAGAAAGAAGTATAGCAGCAGGCTTGTATTAAAAAAAAAAATCAAATGGGCAGCGTGGTAGAGGAAAATCTTCTTGGAGTTCTTTAAAGTATATAAAATAACTTTTCACATAGTAGTTATTCATATTTCACTTAACTCTGGGCTATAAAAAGAAATTGTGTATTCTGTTTCATATTGAATCAAATATGCAGTTTCTATAGCAACTCTCAGATCTTATACCTTTAATGCCATCACTGAGACAGAATGTACTTAACCCTATGAAATATGTGGGTCTGACACTTCCACTACCAAACACTAAAATATTTTGCAGTTTACCACATTGTCAAAATCCATCTCTCAGCGCCAAGCGGTTAAATAACTATTCTGTGCATGGTTTTGTTTTACTTTGTGAAAATAAACTGGCTAAATGTATTGCTTTTATGAACAAGAGGTAAACTACTAATCATTAATACACTGGAATTTATGGGCATACTGTGTACAGAGTCCTTAGGCCACCTTAATAAAAAACCTGTAAAACTAACCAATGGGGTTCCAAGTAAAAGGATAGTATTGCTAGCTAATAATGTTGCAAATTAAGCATCAGATCTATGAGTCTAGCAATGTTCTTTCTGACTCCTGAATGGCCTTGAACCAACTGAGCTGCATCATAGATGCAACTGAAGACACACTGTATATACTCGTTCATAAGCCGAATTTTTTTGTAAAAAAGGGAAGCACCAGAGAAGGGGGTCGGCTTATGAACGGGTATAGAGAGGGAGAGGTGGGACACAGCCCCTCCCCACAACAGAGGCAGCAAGGAGAGGCAGCACAGCCAGAAGGGAAGAGGCAGGGCCAGAGTCTCTCCACTTCTGGCCACGCTGCTCTCCCCCCAGCCTCTGAAGCAGCTGCAGCTCCGGGGCTCGCAGGCTGCAGCCATGTCGCTCGGCCCCGACCCCCTGAGCAGGCTGTGGCCGTGCCGCCCAGCCCAGCCCAGCCCGCTGGAACATGCTGCGGCCGCACCGCCCGGTCTGGTCCGCCGGAGCAGGCTGTGGCCGTGCTACCCAGCCTGCCGGAGCAGCTCCAGCCAGGTCAGACATCCTCCCCTGGCCCTCCCTAGATAAGGTGGGAAGGGATGAGATGGGGATAGTATGGGGGTCCCGGGCTAGGGGTGGGGTCATGTGAGGGTTGGTCACAGGGGTTACTCCCCTGACTCACAGCTTCTCCCCCCAAAATTTTCCCTACCAGTTGCTGTCCCAGCCCTTCAGGGTAAGCAGCTGGTGCACGGGGACACTTTGTTTACTTAGGTTTACCTCCATACCTGCAGATGCTCGAGGTAAACAAACCGTCTCGGCCCACCAGCGGCTTATCCTGATGGCCTGGGAGCCAAAGTTTGCTGACCCCTGCATTATAGGGTTGGCTTATGAACGGGTTGTATTTTTTTTTCCATTTTTACTTATCCATCTTGGGGGGGGTCGGCTTATAAATGAACCGGCTTATGATCAAGTATATATGGTACTTAATAGAGATGCAACATGGAAGATGTATTTTAGATTTGGTTCTGCAAGCCTTCATCAGTCAGGATTTGTACAGTTTAAAACAAATATAAAACCATGGATGGTTTGGGAATTACATCAATTTTACTTAAACCATCCAAACTGCAGAGTTCCTGGGGCTGGATAAAAGGTCTGGGATTGGGCCTCTCTCTACAATTCAGAGACACTTCAGGCTAGGGGGAAAAACAGACTAGGACCTGGTGGATAAGTCGGGGGAGGGTTCTTCTTGTTTATTTACTAGAGATACTAACTACAAGCCATAAGGCTCCAGCTTTGATTCTCAACTAAGGTAATGTGTAAATGAACATACATGAAATCCAGCCAACAGATGCAACATTCATCTATTCTAATCAATTCATGTTGGTTTAAGTGTCTAGCCATCATTTGGAAGAACATTGGCCTGATTTGGGAGCTGCTGGGTGCTGAGCACTTCCGGGAGGGGTGGGGGTGGGAAATCAGGCCAGTAACATCTAACACAGTAGGATCACAACTGCTAAACTGTATCTGAATAAGGACATTGAATCTTCACTCAGGCCTGGAACAGTTGAAAGCTATTGAGAATAGTGATTCAGAGAAACGTTGGTGATAGTAACCCAAAAGGACAAATACACCACTTTCTTCTATAATCTAAGAAGATTCTCTTCCTTCCAAGACCTTAGAGTCTTGCCCTTTATATTAAGATCTATTTGAAACAAATACATAAAATAGATCTGGTCAGGACATTTTCTTCCATTAACATTTTCAAACTTTTTTAAAAAAAGTTTTGAAGTTTTTGTTTGTTGGTTTTAATATTATATATATATATATATTATATTTTTTGCGGGGGGGGGGAGGATTGTCAAACATGAGGAGGGATTAGCTGCTCTAAAACGTCAAGTTGTTGAGTTTGAGGATTTCAGGGTTTTGAGAGTTTTTTTTATGAAAGTCTAATGTTTAGTGAAAAATCAAACGTTTCCTGAAGACATTTCCATTTCAACAGAATTGCCGTCTTCCCTCAAAAAGAGTTTGACCGAAAAAGTTTGAACAGCCACAATAAACAGAATGGATGACCCTGAAAAAGAATCCCAGACCCAAATACCCTTCAACTGTGGGATAGTTTGGATCTGGAGCCAAACTTTGAGACTACTGAATGGCTCTAACATGCTAGATTTTACAATATCTGGTGAAAAATTAGTGTGATGGAAAAGGCAAGGATAACACTGGTCTACAATTTTTGAGAAGTCGTCTGCTTCAGAGATAA
>NW_020664562.1:4739984-4786450 GCF_002925995.2 Terrapene triunguis | reverse complement strand
ACCCAGAATTAGTAAAGTTTGACTACATTTATTTCAGAAGCATTTTGTCTGTAGAGCAGTGTAATCAGACAAACTTGTGTTGGCTAGAATTGCCTGGTCTAGACAAAAGAAAAACAAACTGTCTCATTTCCTACATTTAAAATGGATGGCTTGCTGAGGTGAGAAATTTGCAATGTTTCTGTATTTTCTGCTTTGTGACTTCAACAGCAATTGGTCCCCTCACACCAGACTTCATTACATGGTACAACTTGACAATGCTATCAGTTATGATACATCACTTGGAAAAAATACTTCAGCCTTATGTAATTCCAGAACCAAAAACCTGATGTGAAAAAAAATAAAAATAAAACTCAGTTGTTGTTTTAAAAAACCCCAAAAGGAACCAATGACAGCTGACACATTATGCCAAAGGCATATCATGAAGAATCCCCTTTATTCTGATATAACCCAAGTATGTTTGTGGCTTTTTTATGATGCTTTCTCAAAGCCTAACTTCGCTGTGTTCTGGAGCAATTTCAATAGTCCTTATCTGGGACTCTGAAGGGCAATGCAGACTATAATAAGTTTAATTTAATTTTTGGCTTAAAATGTCAGACCATCAGGATATATACATTCAGATCTGAATCAGAAAGCCCTGTCTATAACTTAGTGTGCAGAGTTTAGACTTCAGATGACCGTGCAGCTGGCTTACATAAGGGGCTGACATTCATGAGATGGATCAGACCAGGACCCAAGTGGAGGAACAAACCCACTGCAGAGAAGGCAACTGCAAAACTTCTTGGTGGAAGAAAACCAGTTTCTTCCACCAAGAAGGCTGATAGAAGCAGCCTTCATTTTTGCACAGACCATGTCAGGCACAAAGATTCCAAGTGCACGCAGCCATGAGTTGTTGCGGAACAAATGGCACTTATGAGGCAAAATTCACCCCAGTGCAGAGACCCAGCACTAGAGTCCTTCGAAACAGGGCCATCAGAGGACTTAAGTGGTTTATAGGCTCTTCTTGTTCCTTTGCAGGGGGTGAATTTCAGTGAATAAACATATTGATATATTTTAGGCCAGAAGGGACCATTATGATCAACTAGTTTGACCTACTGCATAACAAAAGCTATAGAATCTCACCCAGTAAATTTCTGCATCAAGCTCATCACTTCTGTTTGAAAACTGCAGACAGACAAAATCTGATCATCCTCTGTATTTGAGAGATTACACTGCTTAAAAAATAAATTAAAAATCAGTGTTTCTGATTTTTTTTTAAGAGTTATTTTATCTAGGGTTGAAGTGATTTTGGAATCTAGCAGTGATCTAAAGATTTTTTTATATTTGTCCCCCCCATGAAAATGCTTGAAAAATGGATAGTTGGAATCAAGTTTGAGAAAATTTATAATTATTTTAGGTACTAGATCTGCTATCCATCTACACAGTAATGCAGGTTATTGGGTTTGATTTTTTTTATCCTCCATGGTTAGAACTGGAGATATGAAGTGTCACTCAAATCATTTTAGTCATCTTGCCCTTAATTGTTCTATTAAAAAATGGAAGAATCAAGGTAATTGAAGAAAACTGGCTTGCAATACACAAGACACCATAGCAACCCGGGTACTATGTATTGTATTATATAGCTGGGGCTTATTTTTATTAATTAATTTGGCAGAGAAATCTCCCAATGGGAACCAAACACCAACTGCTGGACTCCTATGTGATGTTAGTTTCCAGCATTCAGATCTAAAAACGCAGAACTCAAATATATTAAATTATATTTACCAGGCTTAGTACAAAAGCGCAGCACATTAGTGAGCTGACCCTTTAGATTGCAGTACTGAGTTCGAGCCCCAGCATTGTCAGGAATGCCTGGATTCAATCAAAGTGTGGGATAGAATGATTCTGGATTTTGATTGCACCAGACAGGGGTCATGATGAGAAACAGTGGTTGTTCACCCAGGAGAAATTTGAGAAGAGCATCTAGCCACCTACCGTACTTGAAGCCAATTTATTAGGATTCAAGGGAAAACTTAGAGGGGGAATCAAAGTAAAATGCACTTTATATATAGCTGCAAGGATTAGCAGTATATATATTTTTATGGAAGAAAAAGTGTGCACACATGTATAATTTTCTGCACACACAATTTACCCACGTCAAATCTCAGACCTAGTACAGAACTAACAAGAAATCAAAATTAAGATTGCATTATTATATAGATTTAATAAAAACCACACACGCACACCCCTCAACAAGAACAAGGAGTCCTGTACGGACTAACACGGTACAACAAGGAGTCCGGTACAGAATCCGGTACGGACTAACATGGCTACCCCCGATACTTGACACACTACAACCTATCTTAAATTACCATCCATTGGACAGGACAAAATTTATTGCCTAGCTGATATTAGAATTTAGTGCTCTGATTCAGCATAGGATTTAGCATAGCTTTATGCAGGTGAATAGTAGTCTCATTAAAGTCAAACTTGGTTAAAGTTACACCCCTGCTTAAGTGCTTTTCTAGATTTGGGGTCTAATTGAACCATATTGTCCTGGAAATGTTGGGGTTATTGGTTCCTGGACATGGACCTTAGTGTAGATTTCATTATAGGATTTTATTTATTTCAACAGCAGTTAAATAAGAAATGTACAGGACTACCCTTTAGACTTTGTCTGTGTGTTTATAAAGAACAAAAATTTGGTTAAAATTGAATTTTTAAAAAGTCAGATTATAGTAAATTTTAGTGGTTTGTCTAAAAGCGTAGGTGATTTGAATTAGAGTAACTGCATTATAGCAATCTTTTTTTTATTAAAACCAGGTTTATTAAGCTTAACTGCATATACACTAATGAAAACATCTCTCATCCTGCTCTTCATCTGAAGAATTACATCACAGACTTAAAATAGATTTTACAAGGCTACAGCAGCAACAAACATGAATAGCATTGTATTTCCAAGATATGGGGAGGATACTAATGCAGTGTACTGCTCTAGTTGCAGCAGAGAGCCTCTCGGGAGAAAAACGCACAAGAACTTGGACTCGTTATGAAATACACACATGTTGTCACGGTCTCATATTTTGTACCCAAAAGCTAAACCATACAACTTTGTGTATGGCTCAAGTGATGGTAGATATCTGTACATTTACACCCAAGGTTGTTTTGTACATGTCTGTAGTGGAGTACTTTTACCAGTACCTTTGGAGATATTCAAGAAGGTAGGTGCTTTTAATTGAAAGACCATACAAGGGGAAATAGAGCAAGGGATTCTGATGTGACTGACTGATGTGGGTAAATGAGACACAATCATCAGTTAAAAGCAGAGAGCTCTGCAAGATATATAGGAGCCTTTAAGAATAGGCTTTTCTGTCGTTTCCTCACACGGATTTATACAACTGGCCCCGTTAATGTTAATGGTAGATTTACAATGGTAAAATGTCAGAAGTAAGACCAAAAACACTCAACAGTAGAGGACAGAGAAATATTTATGGATGGAAGGCAGGCAGACCCAGGTGTGGAACAACTTTGTCCTATCTTCTTAGACCGTGCTATGGTTTTCAGTTATTTTATATCCCTACTACAGCATATCATGATGCAGGACTGCTATTGTGAATACGACAGATACCGCAACAAAAGCTTTCTTTCCAGTACTGAAGGTCTTTTGTACCTGCCGGTTTGGAACAGGCAGTGTGTCATAGTGGATGCAGCACTGGACTGGGGCTCACCAGACCTGGATTCTATTGGTGGATTCTAATGGGTGTCTTAGGCAAGTCACTTCACCTGTCATTTCCTCCAGATATAGTGCCACTGGGGTCGGTTGGTGGCTTGCTCCTCCCAGCTACTGATGTCCACATCAGTTTTCTTAAGATATGCTTTTCTTCTGACCACCATGGGATCTCTGGCCATGGGTGAGCTGAGAGTAGAGGACTTGTTGTGGGAGGCAAGAGTCTGGTGTCTGCGCACAATGTCCAACCCAGTGAAGTTGGTGCATGCGGATCATTGCTTCAATTCTGGTGACATTGGCTTTAGTGAGGATGCTGGTGTTAGTGCGGTGATCTTTCCACTTGACACAAAGGATCTTCTGGAGGCATCATTGATGATACCTCTCCAAACTTTTGAGGTGCTGTCAATAGGTCATCCAGGTTTCGCATCCATAGAGGAGTGTAGGAACAACAATTGTCTGATAGACCTGGATTCTTGGTGTCCTGCAGTAGGTCATGGTCCATGAAAATGCATTGAAGCAATTTCCCAAAGGAAGCACTTGCGCACTGGATCCTGTGATGGATCTTGCTGTCAATTTTTTTCCATTTTGAAGAAGTTGGCTACCGAGGTAGCCAAAGTGCTCAACTGTCTCCAAAGTCTGACACTAAATAGCGATTTGTGATGGATTATGTGCAAGGCCTGAAGAAGGTTAATAAAGCACTTTAGTCTTCTGAATATTGAGTGAGAGTCCTAGGCTTCAGTAAGCTTGTGCAAGAAAATCCAGTATGGACTGACTGTCATTCTCTGTGTCATCCTCGCACTATTATCAGCATACTGAAGATCAGTAATGGACAACCTGGAGACTTTAGACTTTGAGCAGAGATGTCAAAGATTAAAGAGTCGCCCATCCATTCTATATTGAATGTCAACCCCACTGGGGAGGTGATCTTTAATGAAGACCAACATGACTGCTAAATAGATGGAAAACAGGGTTAGGGCAATAACGCATCCTTGCTTAACCCCAGTTTTGATAATGAAAGGTTCCATCTCAAGGCCATTACAGAGAACTATAGCAGTCATCTGATCATGGAGAAGCCTTAGGACCTTAATAAAATTTGGAGGGCAGCCAAATCTGGCCAGCACCTTCCACAGGGCTTTGCAATTGACAGAGTCAAAGGCCTTTGTCAAATCGATGAAAGCCATATGCAGGTCCTCATTTTGCTCCTGAGACTTTTCCTGCATTTGGCAGGCAACAAAGATCATGTTGGTTGTCCCGTGGGATGGTCTAAAACTGCACTGAGTTTCTGGCAATATTTCCTCAGCAAGGGGAAGTAATCAGTTTCAGAGGATATGGGCAAGAATTTGCCCTGCTGTAGATTATCAAGGCAATGCCTTGATAGTTTCCACACTCTGATTTATCTCCTTTCTTAAAGATTGTTACAATGTTAGCATTTCTCAAGTAATCTCCTTTGCAAAGTGCTTAGAGATCTGAGGATGAAAACCTCCATGTATTTGCTAGGTATTACTGTCTGGGCACCTTTAAAATAAGAGATTCATGCTTTAAAAACAAGTTGTTTCCTAGCAACCAAGGCTCCAAATAAGGAAACGGAGTGAAAGAGTACATCATTTTCTGCACACTGATTTCAAAATTTAGATTAGTCAGAGATCATGCTCTGGTTGGATTAGCCAACAAACAATTGAACAGCATAGCAGCTGTGGTTATTTAATAATTTCTATCCAGTTAACCTGCAACTTCATACATACTGTGCTATCAATTTAACAGTGTAGTACACAAGGAGCTGGTTGGCTCAAACAGTCGTTAACAGGATACAGATCCTTTCACAGTTAGACACCTAGCTGAAATCTAGTTCAGGTCAGTAGTGATTGAAAGTAGTTTCTGCTGAAAGGCTGTTATAGTGGACAAGTGCTCATAGTCCAGAGACCACTGCCACAGAGAGCTCAGGGACTGAATGGACATAGAAAATAAATTCCCCTCTGATCTCTACATATTGGCTGCCTTGGGGTCTAATTCTGTTAGGTGTTAAGGACTTCCAAGGAGGACAGATGGCCCTTTGACTTTTACTCTCCAGGCCTGTCCTCCTGTAGCATTTCACCAACACAACTTCTTTAAAAAAAAAAAAAAAAAAAAAAGTGGCACGCTCGAATCTCCTTTGAAATCTTGCACAGATAATCCTAAAACAAAAGCCATCTTAATGCTTTAAAACTGACAGGGTTTAATTTTGCAGGATCCTGAGCACCTCACTTCCCACTGACTTCAGTATCAGTTGAAGGCATGCCTAGCCTGATGCAAGAGATCAGCACCTTTCAGGATCACTTGTTCTCTCTTTGGAGAGTTGGATGGTAGGTAAAAGGTTTGGGGCTCTATGGAACCCACCCAAACTCTAGACTGTCTAATCAGCCTATCCCACTTTCCCAATTAACATCCTTGGGCCAAATTTTGTAGGGGTGAATGGGTGGAATTCTATCAAAATCAATGGAGCTGCACTCATTTACACCAGAAGAGTTCTGTCTGTGTACTTCTGTGGCCCTCATCAGTGTAGTACCTGTGCAAATCTCAATCAATAATGGATTTTATCTGCATTACACCCCAGTGAGGTAAGCATAATGGGGAATTGAGGCACAGGGCTGATTAAGTGATTTGCCCAAGCTCACAAAAGGCTCAGCCAGAAATTGAACCTATGTTTCCCAAGTTCCAATCCAGTACCCTGTCCACTAAACAATCCTTCCTACCCATTGTGAACATAAAATGCTTATTTTCCTTTTTTCAAATACACATGCATTTCTTCTAGCATGGAGCAAAAGGCTAGCATACCCCGTTGGTCTCAAGGAGAGACCAAATTTCAAATTCCTCCCACTGACTGTGAAAGATAATATTGCTTAAATTATAAGATCTATTTTTTAAATACTGAAAAGAGTTGCTTTTCTTTGAGTATATATATAAAAAATTGAGTCTGGATTGTATTGTTCATTTGGGAGAGGAAATATTTTTGGTCCAATAAGAACCAAGTGTTATGTCTATTCCTAATGAGTGACAGTTGAGAGGCATGCTGCAGGGGTACCGAACACATCCTGTAACAGAGTGAGAGAGGCAATATACTGTGACTCCTGGCAGCTCATTTGAGAATGCATCCATTACAAAAGTCAGTGGAAAATAGAGTCCCCAGCTCTGTAATTATTAGCAGCTCAGCCTGTAACCTAAATTTCCACACACCCCCAAAGAGATAAATAAATATGAAAGTTTATGGCTAAATTAGAGAGTGTAATGTTAAAAGAACATGAGCACAGTTTAAAAACAAAACAAAAACTATCAATGCTCTAAAAAAAATAGCTTTCACCTCTAAAATGGCACAACTCTTAAGAAAGTTTGATTGTTAATTTATTATTTTGAGTCCAACAAATGAACAAAAAATAAATAAAGACTACTTATCTGACATGTCTTCCACAAGACACCCAAAAAGATGTGAAGATTCTTAAGTAAATAAAGTAGCTTCAAATCTGTTTCAAATCTAATTCTCTCAGACAGTTGTTCTCTGTCAGCCTGACCTGGATCTATGAGCTCTATAATCTGTCCAATACTTAAATGCATTAATGTTTAGTCTTTACACTGGAAGAAATCATTGAGTATGATAATCCTAGGATCAGCCTGTGACCCATTACACCTCAGTGGATTTGACTGCCTGATCTTTTCTCATTCATGTGTAACCCCAGCACGCCTGGTTCATTTAATTCCTTAAGCTTTAATTAAAAAGCAGCAGTGAGAGCCAACAAGACCAAGCAGCCAAAAATTCCTTTATACCTTGTAGAACAACTAAAATCAGTTTTGAGAGACAAAGATGAGCATGGCCTTCAGATACAAAGATGAGCTATTGAAACTTCTCTTCCTGTTGTATCCTTCGGCAGAGGGCTACTTTACAGAGCTGGTCTTTTATTTATACTCTTGCATCAGGAGTTTGAATGAGATGAGGAAATCATAAAATTTGTGTAGGAGTTTATGCATCACACACACAATATTCTTTTATCCATGTACATTTTTCCCTGTAGGTTCCTTGGAAAGCTTGAATCTTGGGTATGTTTAACTTGGGGCAAAATACACCTCTACCTCGATATAACACTGTCCTCAGGAGCCAAAAAAATCTTACCGCGTTATAGGTGAAACCGCGTTCTCGAACTTGATTTGATCCGCCGGAGCGTGCAGCCCTGCCCCCCCGGAGCGCTGCTTTACCGTGTTATATACAAATTCATGTTATATCGAGTCACGTTATATCAGGGTAGAGGTGTAAGAAAAAAAAACGTTTACTCGATGAGGGCTGGATTGCCACCAGCCCTGAATAAGAGGAGCAGACGAAGGAATCAGGACTCTGCTCTCCACCTACTCCAGGAAGTAACCTGTGCAAGACTTAAGCCTTTTTTCCGATTACTTACCCCCACAGTGTTGACTCAGCTGCAGTAGCCAGAGCGGAGGGGGGCGGGGGGCAGAACAGGCAGAAGGAAAGGCAGGTAAAGTCAAAACTCCATCCACTCCCCACACTCCTGTAGAGGTGTCTCTTCCCCTCAAGCTGGTAACCTGCAATACAGGCAGACCACACAGGGAAGTAGGGAGGCATCTTACCAGCCCTTACTCGCCTGCGTCAGAGTGTACGGTGGATCCCAATCTGATCCTGAGCTAATGCTGAAGTTATTGGTCTGGAATGCTAGTGTACACAGTAGTTACTAGTGTGGGTGACCTTGTTCAGAAAATAAGTCACAACCCCTGAATTCCCCATAGCTTATTTAGAGAACCAAGCTTGAGTGCAACCTGCAGAGCCTGGAAGTACTAAATACCAAGTCCTGGCCTCATAGAATAATTGCAACAACAGGAAATGCATCATGATTTCTGCAAGCTATTTGGCCGCCCATTGCCACAGTCAAGCTGTGGGTGCTCAGCACTTCTGAAAACCAGGCCACTCTTATTTTAGGTGTTTAATATGGCTACAAGGTCCTTGGCCCATATATTTCATACCCAATGGTATCTGTGCCCACAAAAACCAGGGCAAAAGTTGGTATATTATCTTCACTGAAGAGTGAAGGGTGGGTTTGTGTTTAGCACACTGGTTGGGACTCAGGAGTTAGGTTCAATTCATTGCTGTGCAGGGGTGCTGGAACTATTTTTATAGTGGGGGTGCTGATGATGGAAGCCATGTATTCGGTGTTAGGTATTATTACGTCAAGCCAGGGGCTGCAGCAGCACCCCTAGTTCCAGCACCAGTGTTGCTGTGTGTCACAATCCTCAATGTCAGAACTGCTCCTGCGTCAGCATTGCTATGTTGTGCCCCACTCAACACTGCCCTTGCTTTCGGGCCAGTCTAAATGTCAGTCTTCCCCCTGAGATGATGACAGCACTTTAACGTTTGCCTTTTCTCATTTGTGATTTTAGCTGTGAAAACTTAACACTGAAATAAGGCATGTTTCTGCCTTTCATTTTTATTGGCTTGACTTCTTTTAGTTCAATCGTATTTAAAAAGTCAAATTGAAAGCCGTAAAACAAGTTTATGGTGTTTCACCTTTTTCTCAACTGGATAAGCTTATAAGAACTTTGCTGTTTGATTAAGTTATAATGCATGAAGAACCAGAAAAATTTAAGGCAATCGTTCATTTAAATGGCTGCTAATTACACTCTCCTGACATAGTTATTGTACTATAAGCACACTTAGGATAAAACTGCTGTACTACCTAATTGAACTCAAAAATATTTCTGACATTTTAATGAACACACACCAATTAGTTTTATTTTACAAGACTTTCAAATGAACCACAGAGGATTAGAAAATGACATTCAAGGTCTGCATATAATTTAAGGTGCCTAACGAAGGATGGGGAGTGGTAACATCACATAGGAATGAAAATATGTAGGGATGCATTAGCATTCAAGATATGCTGGAATAAATAAGGAGAGTTTGTGAAAGATAGATATTCCTTTTTCTTCCCTTGGACTCCAAAGCTCACCAAAGTCAGTGGACTAGACTCCACCACTGACACCAGCTGCTCTCTGTAACATTCTGGAGACTCACAAAGCCACTCCACGTTCCTCACCAGAGGCCTATTTGGATCTCTGTTACATTGTCCGAGTTACAAGGGCTTCCACTGAAGTTGATAGAGTTGCACTGATGGGGTGAGAAGAGAATCAGGCCCCTGGACTTTAGTACAATCAAATCAGAGACCAACCCTAAAGAGTTGGAAGCTTTTTACAAGAGACCCAGTGCATGCAGGAATAGGATATGTGGAATAGTTTAAAGTTAATTTTATACAGATATCCAGGCAGGTTGGATCTATTCAATATAGCTGTTAGCATTACATTAGTACTGAGTCAAAGGGCCAGATCCTTAGCTCCTGCTCCAGCCCCTTCACACTAGTTCCATGGAGATAGCCATATTCCCATATCCATGGGCCTGCTCTGTGCCATTTGCTCTTGGCCCCCTGGCCTAAGAGGCAGGTCAGGGCATGAATAGGGTGTGCTATGGCAGATGGCTGGAGCCCCAGCCTGCCAGGTGATCACCAGCCGCAAAAATTCAATTGAAAATGATTCATTAAATAGATATACACTTAAGTACTGTACTCATTCTAACATAGTGAGACACATCTAATGCTTTGAGTTTCTTTTATAGAAGGCAAGCCTTCAACTTCTTGATGCATTGCTGCAACCCTCCATTCTCTCTCTCTCGATATGTTTTTTATTTTACGGAAACCAATGCTAAATGCAGTACTGTGTCTGCCATCTGAATAAGGAAAATTATCACTTTCTTGATCATGCAGGCGCTTCCTTTAGATACATCCCAGATTGGCATCTGCTTTCTTTGCATCAGCATCACACTGCATATCAATATTTAATTCATTCATGGTATTTCTTACTTTCCCCTTGACTTCAAAAAATAAAATAAGAGGAACAACATTCAATCATACAATGGAGAAATCAATACACAATGGAAAAAACTCATTTATAAACACCCATCAGCATTTCATGAGACATTAAGGAAGCTCCTGGTGTAACCTTATATTTTTCTCCCTCATTATTTTTAAGTGTGCAAATGTTCTTAGAGAAAGTACTGTATGATCGGCCCAGGATGAAAAACTACAGAAACTGAGTCAACCAATCAACTTCTCTTTTGTACAAAAGAGCAAAAGCATAAAACCTTAGAGGAAAATTTTTACCAGGTGTAAACTGGTTTTACTCCATTTGCTGCAGTGGAGTTATGCTAATTTGCAACAACTGAGTATCTGGCCCTTAAAACCTTTTAATTTTATCATCCAAGTTGCAATTAATAATGTGATGTTAGCCACTTGATTTGGTAAGCTACACAAGGAGCAAAGCAATGGAGAATCAAAGCCAAGTTTTGGCACTGACCCTTTATTAAAGGGTACTCTTTAATAAAGGGTCAATGCCAGAACTTGTTTCACTTTAGGAATATTACTCATTCTCTTAATGTCACAAATATAATCAATGGTGCGACTCCACTGAAGTCACAACAGATTTACTATTTGGCCTATCTTATCTGAATGAACACAGACAATCTGCCTACCAGCATGAAAAGGGTAAAAGAGCAGATGAAAAGTGAGAACAAATCATATTTCTAATAAACCAACTAATAGTGTAAACTGCTTCCTCATAACTGTCCCCAGAAGCCTCTTCGCAAGCTCTGGTAAAGGGCAACTAAGGAGAATGTTGAGTAGAACTAGTCAAACTTTCTGATTAAAAGTTTTTTAGTTGGGGGGAAGGAGTGGGGGAAAAGAGATTAAAAATGAAGCTTTCATGGAAAATGTTGTTCAAACAGAACATTTAGGGATTTTCTTGAAACACAGTTTTTGCCAGTTGAAAACCAAAAGTTCTCATTTTTATAATAACCCAAAACATTTCTTGGGGAAAGAAGCCATTTCCCAAACTGTAGTGTTAAATATCGTAGACTCTCAGATTCTTACAGTTTCAAACCAGTGCTCATATTTCTGAATTAAAAAAAAATCTGTGGTCTTTTAAAACTGTCACACTCATCTGTCCTTGTCTAGGTTTCTCCTTGAAGCACGAGGAGGATTCAGCACTAACCCAATGAGGTAGAATGAATCCATAGTTCAGTAATCCAGAGAAAACAACATAGCTGACTCACTTTTTCCTTAAATTGGTTATCCTCTCTACCACCTTTACTTTTGCAGATGCCTTGAAATTGCATAATTAAATGGTCTTAATATGCAAATCTCCTCTTACACTAATTTTATACTGGTGTGACTACTGACTTCCATGGAGTTACTCCCATTTAAAACAGCATAAGTGGAAAATCAGGCCCTTAATCTTAATTTTTGTCAGTATTTCAGAAATAAAATTGTTTCATAACTGTTTATGCATTTGCATAAACTGAGGGCCAGATTCTTACCCAATGTAAATCAAAGTAGCTCAGCTAAAGTTAATGAAATTAAGTTAATTTATGCAATGAGGATCTTGCCCTAAAAAAATGTCTTCACTCCATCAAAGCCCACAAAAAGTAATTATTTCTACCTGAAATCATTTAAAAGGTAAAATATAAGCCCTTCATTTCCAAGCTTTACAAATATAGGATTCAGTAAATCAAACATATGCTTTTGAAACAGGATTGCCCCAGATACATCAGGAAACAAAATAATTTCCTGCAAATAGATTTTAAAAAGTTTAACAAAGACTCCTTACCCAGGGAAGAGAGAAAAGTGAGATTGAGAGTTTGAGCACTACTGGGTTTTGAACAAAAATAAACTGGAGGGGGGGAGGGACACCACACAAGAGTTAGACAATGTATTCACATAATTAGAATGGCTAATACTACATCATGGTATATCTACACTTGGCTTTGTAAAGTTGTGTATTAGTACACGTTAAACATGACTATAAATACTACTGCAGACAGGACACAAACATATATGTTGCTAGACATGTTTAAATTGAGATTGCAACCTACAATTCAATGGTTGTCTAGCAACAAATGTTTGCGTCCTGGAACAACTTTTGGTTAGAATTGACACTATTTTGGAGCACCCCAGCCCAAGCTTTAGTTAGGGGTATATAGTAAGAGTTATGGACAGGTCACGGGTTGTGAATTTTTGGTTACTGTCTGTGACCTGTCCATTACTTATACTAAAAATACCGGTGACTGAAGCGTAGCCTTACTCATAGGTCATGTTTTCTAGACCTTTAATCATTTTTGTTGCTCTTCTCTGGGTTTTCTCCAATTTGTTCACATCTTTCCTGAAGTGTGGCACCCAGAACTGAACCTTACTCCAGCTGAGGCCTAATCACTGCAGAATAGAGCAGAAGAATTACTTCTAGAGTCTTGCTTACAACACTCCTGCTAATACAATAATACTTGGAAAGCAAGTTGGGCTGTTTTCTGAGACAGCTCTGTCTCCTTTGCATGTGGCTTTCATCTTGGAAAGACAGTTCCACTGATACAGGTGAACATTATTGTCATGATCACATAGGATGTTGCAGACCCTTGGCTATTTTGCACCAATCCCATGAAAGGCCTTGAAGAGAAGGGGGCCTTGGGACAAGCCACTTACAAGAGCTTTGTTGGGTGCAACAAAACAAGAAGGGGGTTATTTGGCTGTCAACCCCTTCAGGGAGGATACCACATGCCATAGCCTTACCACACAGCAATAACCAAGGCACTGGTAGCAAACAGTCCCAAATCAGGCCTACATTCCTTCAGGGAGAGTCTGGCAGGCATCAGTCTCTATAGCAGCCTCAGGTTCTCTCAGAGAATTAGATACCTAACCTTCCCAGTCAGATCTCAGCTGAGCTGTGCCCTCCCCTGGTAACCCATTCCTCCAAGCCCGACATCCCTGGCAGATGCAGAAGGGTGTGGCTGATTGATCACACAGCAGCTTATTCACCCTTTCCTGACTATTGAGGTGTTTGTATACCCCAGCGCAAGGGCCAAAACACTGAATTTGATCTAGTATTTAATGAGAAGACAGTAAAGACAGTGAGGGATGGGGTGATATGTTCCTGGCAGACTAGGTTACCAAGCAGATGGGCTGCTGTATTCTAAATGAATTAAAGTATTTGAGTCAGTGATTTAATTCCTAAGTTGTTGTAGTTAGGTATATGCATACCTGACCAGCCAGAGAAGATTATAAATAAAATTTTTAATCAGATTTTTTTATTTCAATGAATTTTTCTTTTTAAAGAAGGCTGTTTGTCATAATTTCAAATTTAATTTTAACCTATGTTAAGGCCTAAACTTTCTATAATTTATTCAAATTTAAATAGATTTTAAAATATGCTGCATCAGTGAGCCTTCCTCAAATTTTACTGAGTTAAAAAGTGACACCCACAGAGCACCCTTCAATTGTGTACAGAACCACAGGGGAAAAGATCCTTGAGGTCAATCAAGGTTTATAAATCTGTCACAATTTCTATTTTCAGTCTCTACAATGGAACAAAAGCTGCTAATTACTTATTTCCAAATGTAAGGATGTTCAGTGTTTTCTGCCCAAAAAGCTTTTCTGCATTTGAACTACTTCATTTAAGCTGAGACACTGACTGGAAGTTGAAAAAACAGGAAAGCTTGTTTTCCTCTTCCACACTAATAAAACCAGGTAGGAGAGTAGGATAATCAGGGTCCACACATTCCAAGGGACATAGTCACTTTTGAAAAACCTCTAGGGACCTGTCTGTATCTTTAGGTACCCAAATACCTTTGAAAATCTGGCCCATGGTGGTGAGAAACAATCAATTCTCTAACTATAGTTAATACTCAGAGGGTATGTCTACACTACCTGCCACATCGGCGGGCAGAAATAGATCCCCAAGTGCTCTCCCGTCAACTCCTGTACTCCACTGCCATGAGAGGCGCAGGCAGAGTCGACGGGGGAGCGGCAGCAGTGGACTCACCACGGTGAAGACACCACAGTAAGTTGATCTAAGTGCATCGACTTCAGCTACGTTATTCATGAAGCTGAAGTTGTGTAACTTACATCGACATACCACCCCCCCAGTGTAGACCAGGCCTAAGTCGGTTTTAAATGCAAGCCATGTTTTAATGTTTTTCTTACACATCCAGCACATTTTAAAATAGTTCATTAGTTAAATAAAACTATTTTAAATGTTTTGTATACTTTTAATTGAATTCCAATTTTCATCCAAATGTAGCTTAACACAAATCCTGAGCAGAAAGCTATCTAGTAATTAAGAAATACATCATTTTACATTGTTAGAAAAAGGTGAATTAAGGATCTGAATAAATGTATGTTAGGCTATATAATTGCTTAAATAAATATGTACAGATATGTTGGTGTCACTAGGCATAGCTACCAGGTAACTCAGGGGAGTGGAAGGCCCAAAAGTGCCGATGAAACTCTTTTGCTCTGGGCCTACCTGAACCCCCAAACTCCATCTTGTGAACTCTCACCTACTTCTATGCTAACTGCTTACATGTTGAAGCAGAAATGTAAGGGTCAGCTTTTCTCTAGCATACAGCTGCTGTTTTGCTCAGACTGCTGTAAACAGGCCTTGCAAGGCCAAAAGATAAGCAGACGAATGGGAATTTTTCTAATTGTAACTGCTAGAGAAGGGAGGGGTGGGAGGGGTAAGAGGGAGTAACAGAACAAAGGCTTACACAGAAACAGCTTGGAGTATAAAAGATAAAAGTTGTTTGTATGTGCTGCACTGGATTTGAGACATGCTGGTCTCCTAGTGCCATTTCAGAGCTCTGAAATAAACTTGGCTTGCTTTCTCCCCTCGGTGTCTTTATTGGTGCCAAGCACACCGGGCGACGAACCCTGTTTGCCATCTCGAGGCCTTTTTAGGCAGGCAACAGATAGAGTATATCCTCGTGGTGGGTAAAAGTACCAAATTGAGCGTAAAAGCTGCTATATTTAGTTGCAAGTTACCCTGTTTTGATGGTTATACCAACAAATGAGAATGAACCTCTCTTTAGGAAAAAAATTAAGCCATCTTTGCCCACTCCTACACCTGGGCCGCTCCAGAGGTTGGAGAAGTCACTAGTATACTTTAGAGACAGCCCTGCAGGGCTCTTAAGTTATGGCTACCTCGCTGGACTGCCATATAAGCTGCAGCGCTGGCTAAGTCTCTATAGGGATACAAGGTGGGTGAAGTAATATATTTTATTGGACCAACTTCTCTGGTGGGTGAGAGAGAGAAGCTTTTGAGCCATACAGAGCTCTTCAAGTCTGGGAAAGGTACTCCCAGCATCTCAGCTACATTCAAGGTAGAAAAGATTGTTTAGCAGAAGTAGCTTCCTCACCCATCTTGTCTCGCTAGTATTCTGGGACCAATATGGCTAGAATTATGCAGCATAAAATCTCCATCGTCCTGCAAGATGTTTCTCTTGTCCTGAGCCCCACCTTGGCATATCCCTTATAACAGGGTTTGCTATGGCATCCTTGAAAGGCAATCTTATGGCTGTCTTCCATAGCATCTGTGCTGAGGGAATCCACCCTCCAGTCACAACTGGGCACCTAGGGCTCCATTATTCTGACTCAATCCTTTTACCTGACAAAGCGGCTGAAGCTCATTCTTTAGCTGTGGAAGTCCTGAATTCAATCCCTGCCGAGGACCAAGGATGATACATTTGTTCCTACATTAAACCCATGGAATAAGTGCATTTTCAGAGCTATAAATAAAATATAACAGGCCAGAGACATAGGCCAAACAAAGTCTTTCATGAATACCACAATTTGAGGAACAGAAATATTTCTGAGGCACGCATTAGGCATTGGCAGAGAGAGGAAGGAAGCATGATACTTGTTGAACAGTCACAAAGGAGAATTACCTAAGAACCAAAAAATATGAAAGAATGTGATTCAATTGCAAAGCTTTTGTGTACAATATGTATATAGCCTTTAGTCGGAGTTTAAGAAATCAAAGCGACTGTATTATTAATATGCCTTAAATAGCAGGTAAACTAGCCATTTCTTCCGCTACAGGTACCTGCTGTTCCTCACAAAACACCACTAAGTTTTGACATCTCAGTTATTTGGCACAGCCTGTCTGTCAAGAACAATAGCTAACATCAGAAGGATCCTGGTGCGTCTTTCACATCTGTTATTATATGCACCTTAAAATTGCAAGAATAGATCAGCCCTTTCGTTATGGATACCGGCATCTCTGATAGTGTTACATGGGACATTACTATTAGAGTCGCCTTTTAATTCCTTGCTCAAATTAAATAGCTCTCCTTTAGATCTTTAGCCCTGCACCTGAACTTTGAGAAGTTTTGGATGTTAGGCCATTTTTATCCCATGCATATTTTAGACCCACTCCTGCAAAAGCAGCCAACACTGCATTATTTCTTAGGCATCTTGCCAGTGTCAAATCTAACTTTGTTCTTTCAGAATTTCTTTTCTCAGTATTTCTTTTTATGTCCTTTGCTCAAGTAAATCAAGGGCCAGATGCTGATACCTTACTGCAGTTTAGGAGTATTTGACTCCACAAATAGTCACATTGACCTCAGTGGAACAACTCATGAGGAAAAGTGTTGTTCAGTCTGAACAAGGGCATTCGAATCTGGCCCGAAGGAAAGGAAAGTAGGTGAAACCCTCCCCCAATTCATGATATCTTTTGTATGAACTATTTATATTGCAAAGGAAGTTTCCACCACTGATCATTGTCAAGCAACAAAGCTATTTACAAAAATCTGGGCATCCTTTTTAATTACAGATCCTTTTACCTCAACAAAATGAATCTATCTGAACTGGTGAGGACACAGGCTCAGAGGAGTCAGAGTGAAGGAATTTAGGTCACTGGATTTGTTTTCAAAGCTTTGAGGCTGAAGAAATGGACTTTCAAGATCTCTGAAAGTGCACTGTGCTGTGGCCTGAGAGGTTCCTGTCTAACTGGGATAATTTATTATATTCTAGCAAAATATCAATCTTTTAAGTTGTTATAACCCTGAATGAATTCCCCCTCCGGAACACTCACCCAAACCTTGGGTCTCACATGCTCTTACTCTGGTCTTCTAGGCACATATTCAAACCACAGATCCAGTGTCTGACACCCTTCTTGGCAATAGGAAACCCATAGTCCAGTTGTTTAGTCCATGAAACTAAACACAGCTCGCCCAAGGCCCTCTTCCCTTCCCCCCGCCCCTCAATAGCTGCCGCATGCTCCCAGGGTTCCAGTGAAGCTGTGGACCCTCTGGTTTATTGTTCCCCTCCCTGATAGTAACTTGCTTACACTGTCACAACACCCAGACTCAAAGGACTGTCTAAAAAACACACACACTTTAGACACACAGGAGATATACAGACCTATGGGGGGGGGGAACCCTCTATGTTCATCCCACATGCCTTTATTGAATTCTGTTAATTAAAAACAGAAGCATAACCAGACTAAGCAGATACAAATCCCAGTCTGTACTGCTCTCCTTGCCAGGCACACATCATAAAATTCCTGTCTTTGGAGGGCTCTTCTGATAGAAGACACAAGAAAATGAATGCCCATTAACAGATTATAGTTAATACCAATACCTTTGTTAGGACCAGCTAAACATGTCTTATGTAGCGTTAATTCTAAAAAAAAAAAAAAAAAAAAAAAAAAAGAGGCATCTTCACTTATCTATTTTCTTCCAAGATGTGAGGAAAACAAGAATTGCTAGATATTCAGGCATGTGCTAGATGCTTGAACTTCATGAATACATTCTGATCTCTGCAATGGCTATTTAAAAAGGCTTATGCAAAATGTCATGGTAGCATAGGGCTTTCTATTATGGAGTGTTAAATTACTGTGTGCTACATGAGTTGAGGCACTAAAGTACATGGTCCCCTCTATTCGTTACTCATTTGGAATTAAACATGCATGCTTATAAATATGAAATTTTCTAAGAAGTCAACTCTTGGCTCTCTAGTTAGCTGCCCCGTAGCCTAAAGTTTAATGAAAATAAAGAGATGTGGTGAATTGGAAGAGTTTAAAGCCATTTTTGAAGGGAACTCAAGCGTTTATAGCTTGTGAAGTTTATGTACTACAACACAGAGACAGACACAAGGACAGAAATTTGTGGGATACATTGTGCAAAAAGTCTAAAGCCTGGGTTGTTGTTTCAATTCCTTCTGTTGCTTGGTACAATCAGAGATTTGTTCCATGTGCTATTCACAGGTATTATTATCTATATTGCCTAGTTAAATACACTTTCAAGCTCAGAATCCAAAGTGTACGCACACACACACTTCCTTCCTCATCCCCAGTTAGTTTCAGCTCATCCTCTCTGAACCTTAAGCATTCCTTCCCATTTTTGATTTATACAAGATCAGAATGAGAAAAAAAAATGTAAACCTCATATCAACATGGGGAAAACACAAAAACAAAACAAAGCAAAGGAATGTAACCCAAAATATCTAGATGTACAAGATGGAAGAGTCTTGGCTTCTGAATAGTCTAAATTCTCACCATCCAGGAACTTGAGAAAACAGAAGTGTGGAACATATGAAGAAGATGCATTTCTGAAATTTTAACTATTAGTCCTTCAGTTTTTACTTGGCTAAATCCCAGTGGCTGCTTTACCTACTTTGTCATAACAAATATGTTCCTCCTGGCAATTTAATGCCTTCTGTTTAGTGCTATGTTGACAACACCCTTCCTAACCTTTGAAATAAATAAAGCTAGGATGTAGCTTTAATTTCAAATAGGACTGTAATACCTTCAAGTTAAACTTTTGTTTTTAATTTAGTCCAACAGCACTGTTTTTCTAAGTTCAGGTGCCCTGAACAGTTAAAGCCCAGAGACAATCGCTACGGCTGAATTCTGAACCCTCAAAACAGGGTTGTATTAGTATTTTCATTATACACGCTGAACACATGAACTGTTCTGTAATAACGTCTCATTTTTATGTAGTTCTAGAGTGAATATTAAAGTTAAACAGAACATTAAAAATGCCAGAGTAAAGATGTGACTTCGCAGACTCCTAAGGTATATGAGAGTTAGACATCCAGCTACAACCCCATGAAGTGCTCAGTAGCCCTTTTTAACCCCCTTCCCACCAGCTCTTTCAGGGACTACCTGAAAAGCTCTCAGACTTCAAAGGGCATTGAATCAGGCCCCAGTAGAGACAGTGGTTCTTACCAAACCTTTTTCCCAGCTTCCGCACACTTTACAATGTATGCAGCAGCTATCCCTTACCAGTCTGCTGGGAACGTTCATCCAAACCATTTGTTCCTTCCAGCACTTCCAAAACAAAATTAGCCCCATTGTGTCTCAAATTAGGAACCCAACAACTGAAACAGCCACAAACGAGTGGTTGAATTAAACCTTTATCTCAGTTTCTCTTCCTGAAAAATTGGGATAACAGTTTTATCTGATGGCTGTTGAAAGGTTTAATTAGTTAAGATATGTAAAGGTCTCTGAAAGGCTTATAAATGCTAAGGAGTATTATTAAGTTGTAACATTTATAATAGGTTAAACTCACTGGCATTTCAAAAAATCTTGTTTGCTAAACTTTCACGATAATATAAAATATGTTAAACCTTTTCCTATATCTATACTTGGATTTTTGGCCAGTAAAAAGATTCTACATTTGATTATAATAAATTGCACTAATGCACGATTCAGGTTCTCTTCTACGCATAGCTAAATCTTCATATTTTTACACCAAGAAAGAAGTCCATGGGAGCTGCTAGGCCTAAGCATTGGTGAAAGTCAGGCCAATAATGGAGATCTATCATTTCAAGTCATGTAGTACATGGGTTGCCAGCCTGGAGGTCACAACACCAATAGGCTTTGAAGGCACATGGTCACCTTTACCTGGCTAGATGGGAATGGGATCCTGACACTTTTCTGTTGTTAACATGGATGAGAACCTTTGGTACAGTGTGGGAAAATTAACAGGACGTAAAACATTAGTCAAGGCCCTGACTTTGGTCAAGCTTGCTTGCAGGCCCTAAACTAAGATCCTGCTTGCTTCTGTGTGTCAAGGAGTAGAAGGGGTCACAGTGGAAAGTTCCCAAAACGGAACAATGGCTTTGTGTGTATAAAGGGCATGAGGGGGCAGAGTGAAAAAGTCCCCAAGTAGCATAATTTGCAATAGCCGGGCTTATGAAATATATAACCACATAAGTTGTGTTAGAAAGGTCGCTGACCACAAAAGAACAGACAGTGAGTAACAGGAGGGGCCTAGAGGGGGAGACGCTTGTTGTTGCTTTTGGCCTGTATTAATTTTGCAATGTATTCCAAATAAGATAATTAATATGGAAGTATGTATAATTTGCCTGTGGTTTTAACCTTTATAAGCTGGTTAAAGTTTAAGGAGGGCAGAGGAGCTTGCCACCTTGCATGGGGCTATGCTGACTCTCCTTGCATATATGCTCGCATAAAATAAAGGAGCCTCAGGCGTTTTCTGATTCAAACACAACGAGTGGTTAATTTTCCACAATAGTACATAATATTAATTTCTAGTGGCCTTTTCTTCTTTCAAAGATAATTTATTATCCTTTTAAGATGCATTGAGGCTAAAGCTTTTAGAGTAAAAGCCATCTGGTGAGAAACACAGTAAAAACTAAAAAAGAGCCATCGTGGCTTAACAACCATGTAAAAGAAGCAGTGAGAGATAAAAAGACTTCCTTTTAAAAGTGGAAGTCAAATCCTAGTGAGGCAAATAGAAAGGAGAATAAACACTGCCAAATTAAGTGCAAGAATGTAATAAGAAAAGCCAAAGAGGAGTTTGAAGAACGGCTAGCCAAAAACTCCAAAGGTAATAAAATGTTTTTTAAGTACATCAGAAGCAGGAAGTCTGCTAAACAACCAGTGGGGCCCCTTGATGATCGAGATACAAAAGTAGCGCTTAAAGACGAAAAAGTAATTGTGGAGAAACTAAATTGATTCTTTGCTTCAGTCTTCACGGCTGAGGATGTTAGGGAGATTCCCAAATCTGAGCCGGCTTTTGTAGGTGACAAATCTGAGGAACTGTCACAGATTGAAGTGTCACTAGAGGAGGTTTTGGAATTAATTGATAAACTCAACATTAACAAGTCACCGGGACCAGATGGCATTCACCCAAGAGTTCTGAAAGAACTCAAATGTGAAGTTGCGGAACTATTAACCAAGGTTTGTAACCTGTCCTTTAAATCAGCTTCTGTACCCAATGATTGGAAGTTAGCTAATGTAACACCAATATTTAAAAAGGGCTCTAGAGGTGATCCCGGCAATTACAGACCGGTAAGTCTAACATCGGGACCAGGCAAATTAGTCGAAACAATAGTTAAGAATAAAATTGTCAGAGACATAGAAAAACAAACTGTTGAGCAATAGTCAACATGGTTTCTGTAAAGGGAAATCGTGTCTCACTAATCTATTAGAGTTCTTTGAAGGGGTCAACAAACATGTGGACAAGGGGGATTCAGTGGACATAGTGTACTTAGATTTCCAGAAAGCCTTTGACAAGGTCCCTCACCAAAGGCTCTTACGTAAATTAAGCTGTCATGGGATAAAAGGGAAGGTCCTTTCATGGATTGAGAACTGGTTAAAAGACAGGGAACAAAGGGTAGGAATTAATGGTAAATTCTCAGAATGGAGACGGGTAACTAGTGGTGTTCCCCAAGGGTCAGTCCTCGGACCAATCCTATTCAACTTATTCATAGATGATCTGGAGAAAGGGGTAAACAGTGAGGTGGCAAAGTTTGCAGATGATACTAAACTGCTCAAGATAGTTAAGACCAAAGCAGACGGTGAAGAACTTCAAAAAGATCTCACAAAACTAAGTGATTGGGCAACAAAATGGCAAATGAAATTTAATGTGGATAAATGTAAAGTAATGCACATTGGAAAAAATAACCCCAACTATACATACAATATGATGGGGGCTAATTTAGCTACAACGAATCAGGAAAAAGATCTTGGAGTCATCGTGGATAGTTCTCTGAAGATGTCCACGCAGTGTGCAGAGGCAGTCAAAAAAGCAAACAGGATGTTAGGAATCATTAAAAAGGGGATAGAGAATAAGACTGAGAATATATTATTGCCCTTATATAAATCAATGGTACACCCACATCTTGAATATTGCCTACAGATGTGGTCTCCTCATCTCAAAAAAAGATATACTGGCACTAGAAAAGGTTCAGAAAAGGGCAACTAAAATGATTAGGGGTTTGGAACAGGTCCCATATGAGGAGAGATTTAAGAAGCTAGGACTTTTCAGTTTGGAAAAGAGGAGACTAAGGGGAGATATGATAGATGTATATAAAATCATGAGTGATGTGGAGAAAGTGGATAAGGAAAAGTTATTTACTTATTCCCATAATACAAGAACTAGGGGTCACCAAATGAAATTAATGGTCAGCAGGTTTAAAACAAATAAAAGGAAGTTCTTCTTCACGCAGCGCACAGTCAACTTGTGAAACTCCTTACCTGAGGAGGTTGTGAAGGCTAGGACTATAACAGCGTTTAAGAGAACTGGAAAAATTCATGGAGGTTAAGTCCATTAATGGCTATTAGCCAGGATGGGTAAGGAATGGTGTCCCTAGCCTCTGTTTGTCAGAGAATGGAGATGGATGGCAGGAGAGAGAGATCATTTGATCATTGCCTGTTAGGTTCACTCCCTCTGGGGCACCTGGCATTGGCCACTGTCGGTAGACAGGATACTGGGCTAGATGGACCTTTGGTCTGACCCGGTACGGCCGTTCTTATCTTCTTATCTTGCTTTCTACGAGTCAAAGGTGAGCCTTTTGCAGGACAATGGACAAATCACAAGTGAGAGAGAAGGTAGAGATGACATAATAAACATAAGATGACAGAACCCTGGGGAAGCCAGAAGGGCTTGTTGGTAGTTATTGAGGAGAGTGATGGGATCTAACAGAGATAAGGAATATAGTGTGGGAGCTGCAGTGAGAACACAGGGATGCATATTCAGCCCCTCTCTAATAGCAGAGCACACAAATGCTTGTGAATGAACATTTGCTTTTAAATATTTCTGGCAGAACAGCTAACCCAAAAATACATGCATGAGAGCTATATTTTCTCCCAGACATAGCTCAGCCAGATTCACTATTTATCATCATTTATTTCCAGTAAATAGATGCCATACCAGGCCACTTATCTCTTTGTCAGAGCTCATAAATGGTGCTACAGTACCATGGGATTCTTGTTCAGGAGGTTTTTTTTGACTTTGAGACCTCTAATCTTCATCAGATAATACATACTACTTATCACTATCAAAAGCATTATCAGCATCTCTGGCATTATTAGCACGATCAGTTTACGAATGTGAATCATTCTGCAGTTCAGTCTCAGTATTCATACTTTCCTGACACTTAGCATTAACTCTGAAAGGCTCTTTCAACCTCTTTGAACTTACTCCCTAACTTTTCAATATTACCCACATAATGTCATGGAAAGGACACAATTTTTGAACAAATCAGCCAGTAGCACAAATTAAAAGACATCTTGAAATCAATATTTAATATAGTTGACCTTGCCAGAATTAAGATTCCACTCAAAATCCAGGGGTGCACAGTGCTCCTGCCTGAAAGAAACAGGACACCACCTTCAAAAAAATATGGAGTAGGAGTTTTGGACAAGGAATATGAATTGCCCAGTCTAGTCCCATTGAAGTCAATGGGAGCTGATGGCCCCAAATAGCTTCTGAGGTCAAGGGTCTTTACACATAAATATCCTTCTACGATGTCAAAATGGAATAATAATACCTACTTCTAACAGTGCTTCATAACTATACAATCTCACACTGATTTCTCTTGTAAAGCACTATCATTAGCTGCCATTTCACAGATGGGGAAACTGAGGAACAAGGAGGGGAAAATCATAGAATGATATAGCTGGAAGGGACCATGAGAAGTCATCAAGTCCAGCTCCCTGTGCTGACCATTCTTGACAGGTGTTTCTTCAACCTGTTCTTAAAACCTCCAAGGATAGTGATTCCACAACCTCCCAGAGAAGCCTATTGTCGAACTTAACTACCCTTATAGTTAGGAAGCTTTTCCTAATATCTAACCTAAATATCCCTGGTTGCAGATTAAGCTCTTGAAATTCCATGACAAACTGCTTTAACAAAATCATTATGCAAGAAAATTCTGAGATTTAGATGCCAATATCTATAATTTCCCTTTCCTTTTTAGATTTTTGCTCATCTAATTTTTTAGATTCCCTCAACACTGGTTATATTTTTGTTCTGGACCAAAATAAAACTGCTTTATCAAACAAGTTGATTCCAACACTGTCAAAGACCGTGGAAACCAGGATTTTGACTTGCAGAAGTTGTTGCTTATATAAGAAGTGTAAAAGCTCAATTAATAGTATCTGATCTTATATATTAATTAGAGTGACACTAGTAGTGTGAATGAAAAAGCTGGTTTGCCATGGGAAATTATGGTGCCATCTTTCTATTACTTCTTTAGTTTCTCTCTCACATGTGGAATAGTAGATGTGGTTAAGCAAAATCCCCTGCAAAAAACCCAGTGGGGGAGGAGGGAAAGTGAAAAAAGGAAAGTGGGAGAAATATAAAGAGAAGGAAGGGCATGGGAGGGGGGGTGGAAAGGAACCCTGAAATCTAATAAAGAAGTTCCAGTTAAAAAAAAAAGAAAAAGAAAAGGTGCACTTTTTAAACAAAATGAAAAGTATAAAGGAATAACTGAAAATAATGTTTCCCCTTACAGGAAAAAAATCATTTGATGAAAAACATTTTTTCCAATCAGGAAAATTTTGACACTATCTAGGTCTGATGATCACCACATCTTATCTTTTGGGGAAGAAACACCTCTGCTATTATCTGATTGAAGAAAATGAACAGGTGGAATTTAAGTAGATTCAAGAAAACTCAAAAATTGCCGGTCATCTTGTTTTTTCCTTCATGCTGACTCACTCCTTCAACCTCCCTCTAGTGTCTTCAAGTATGTTCTGCACTTAATGTAGCTGCATCATTCTGTCATAGTGGGCACCATTAAGTGTTTGGCGCTTCTCTGCATCTTCTATTCTAAATATATGAAGATGCCATGGCTTCTGTAGGCCCTTGGAATGGTGGGTGATGGTGAAAATATTAATGGATTATTGTTTCTTTTTTTTTTAATCCTGTGATTGTATGCACATTGTTTGAAACCACTTAGTATATTTGTATTCAGAGTAGCAGCCGTGTTAGTCTGTATCCACAAAAAGAACAGGAGTACTTGTGGCACCATACAGACTAACAAATTTATTTGAGTATTAGCTTTTGTGGGCTACAGCCCACTTCATCAGATGCATAGAATGGAACATACAGTAAGAAGATATATAAAATATATATATATATACACACACATACAGAGAACATGAAGAGGTGGAAGTTGCCATACCAACTCTAAGAGGCTAATTAATTAAGATGAGCTACTATCTACTATCAGGAGGGGGGGGCGGGAGGAAGTATAGTGATAATCAGGATGGCCCATTTCAGACAGTTGACAAAAAGGTGTGAGGATACTGAACATGGGGAAATAGATTCAATTTGTATAATGACCCAGCCACTCCCAGTCTCTATTCAAGCCAAAGTTAATGGTATCTAGTTTGCATATTAATTTAAATTAAGCAGTTTCTCATTGGAGTCTGTTTTGAAGCTTTTCTGTTGCAAAATTGCCACTTTTAAGTCTGTTACTGAGTGACCAGAGAGGTTGAAGTGTTCTCCTACTGGTTTTTGAATGTTATGATTCCTGACGTCAGATTTGTGTCCATTTATTCTTTTGCATAGAGACTGTCCGGTTTGGCCAATGTACATGGCAGAGGGGCATTGCTGGCACATGATGGCATACATCACACTGGTAGATGTGCAGATGAATGAGCCCCAGATGGCGTGGCTGATGTGATTAGGTCATATGATGGTGTCACTTGCATAGATATGTGGACAGAGTTGGCATCGGGCTTTATTGCAAGGATAGGTTCCTGGGTTAGTGTTTTTGTTGTGTGGTTGCTGGTGAGTATTGCTTCAGGTTGGGGGGCTGTCTGTAAGTGAGGACTGGTCTGTCTCCCAAGATCTGTGAGAGTGAGGGATCATCTTTCAGGATAGGTTGTAGATCTTTGATGATGCGCTGGAGAGGTTTTAGTTGGGGGCTGAAGGTGACGGCTAGTGGCGTTCTGTTATTTTCTTTGTTGGGCCTGTCCTGTAGTAGGTGACTTCTGGGTACTCTTCTGGTTCTGTCAATCTGTTTTTTCACTTCAGCAGGTGGGTATTGTAGTTTTAAGAATGCTTGATAGAGATCTTGTAGGTGTTTGTCTGAGGGATTAGAGCAAATGCGGTTGTATCGTAGAGCTTGGCTGTAGACATGGATCGTGTGATGTGTCCTGGATGGAAGCTGGAGGCATGTAGGTAAGTATAGCGGTCAGTAGGTTTCCAGTATAGGGTGGTGTTTATGTGACCATCTCTTATTAGCACAGTAGTGTCCAGGAAATGGACTGCTTGTATGGACTGGTCTAGGCTGAGGTTGATAGTGGGATGGAAATTGTTGAAATCATGGTGGAATTCCTCAAGGGCTTTTTTTCCATGGGTCCAGATGATGAAGATGTCATCAATCTTACTTAGTGGCAATCTCTTACAAATAAAGGAAACATGGTGTAATACACTTAGCCTGTGTAGTAAGTTACAATCTCATTACACAAAACTCATATCTTCAGCACTTCAGGTCCACAAGTATTTAAATCCAAACTGGGATGCCATTTGCTTACTAACTGCGAGTGCATCTAGATAACACAGTTGTCAAAAGACTAAAAAACTCAACTTGGAAAAGTCATGCTGCACATCACACCACATTGGTCCACAACCACCATTAAATAACACTAGAATTGTTGGTTTCCCCATGACCCATCCCATATGGCTGCAAGCTTGGTTGGTGACATTGTCTGAATCAGCCCTGAATTACTTACTTTAGGACTTTCATATGCAATCAAGCATTAGTGGAAAATACACTGATGAATTTTCCAGCCAAAACCATAATACCTACAAAGCTTTTTATTTGTTTATGTGCACAGCTTTTGTGGAAATGTAAAACAAGTGCAAAGGTCTTTTCTGATCCATCACTCCTAGCCTACCTGATGATAATGTCATTCCTGGATCCACACATTGCAGCCTGCTAATCTACCTAATACTGCAACACTTACAGGGACTGAACATTTTTTCAAAATATTCACTAACAAAATGAAGCTTCCAAATTCGTTTTCCCCTTTCTTGAAGATGCAGAAGTCAAATTCCCTAACACAAATGAACCTTTCATATGCTAATTTGCCTAATCCTGTGCACTGGCAGGCCTGTCTAGGCAGCGGATATGAATAATTCCCTTATCCTAGAAGACCTAAATCTTTGACCAGCACCAAATATCAGCATAGTTTCCTGATATATTTAAATGTGAGAGAAAGCTCCCTGCCTGAAATTAACGCTTAGTGTGTGGTTAGGCTACCCCCAGCCCACACGTGGCTCCAGTGTTTTTCCTGGCTGAACATTAAGCAGACAGTGGGATTTGTTCAATTACATAGAGACAGTCTATTCAAATGAGACAGAGAGAGAGAGAGAGGAATGTAAAGAAGCAGCCCTTATAGGTAACTCAGAAGCACCAACGGATGGGGTATTCAAACCCAAGAGAGGAGGTTGAGAGAGGGTGCCCCCAACTGTCCTATTCCAAGGCCAATTCCTGTGTAGCCTTAATAACACAAGACAGCAGAACAAGCCATGTTTTAAAAAAAATCAGAATGATCAAGTAATGCTCTAGCCAGTTTATAAAAAACTGTTGTGATCTTAACACTGTTGCCCTCGTCCTTCCTTACCATTCTTGCTCTTGTTTGTTTAAGGTTGCCAACTTTCGAACCGCACAAAACCAAACACCCTAGCCCCATTCCTTCCCTGAGGCCCTGCCCCTACTCCCCCACTTTCCCGAGCCGCCCCCCCCGCCCCGCTCACTACATTTCCCCCTCCCTCGGTGGCTTGCTTTCCCCCACCCTCACTCACTTTCATTGGGCTGGGGCAGGGGATTGTGGTGTGGAAGGGGATGAGGGCTCCAGCTGGGGATCCGGGCTCTGGGGTGGGGCCAGAAATTAGAGGTTCAGGGTGCAGGAGGGGACTCTGGGCTGGGGCAGGGAGCTGGGATGTGAGAGGGGGTAAGGGCTCTGGCTGGGGGACAATCTCTGGTGTGGGGCTGGGGATGAGGGGGTTGGGGTTCAGGAGGGGGCTCCAGGCTTGGGGGTGGGGCCGAGGGATTTGGAGTGTGGGAGGAGGTTGCAGGTTGAGGCATGGGGTGGAGGTGTGGGAGGGGGTACAGGCTCTTGGCTGGGGCCACGAATGAGGAGTTTGGGGTGCAGGAGGGGGCTCCAGCATGGGGGGTGGGGCCAAGGGGTTCTGGGGGCGGGAAGGGGGCTGGGGGGGGGGGTTGGGGCTGAGGCACAGGCTTACTTTGGGTGGCTCCCAATCAGTGGCACACAGGGTCTAAAGCAGGCTAGTCCTTACCTGTCCCGGCACTGCACTGCGCCCCGGAAGCGGCCAGCAGGTCTGGCTCCTAGGCGGGGGGCCAGGAGGCTCCGCGCATTGCACTTGCCCACAGGCACCGCTTCCCCACCCCCGCTCCCATTGGCTGCGGTTCCCAGCCAATGGGAGTGCGAAGCTGGTGCTCAGGGCAGGGGCAACATGCAGAGCCCCTACCCTGCCTAAGAGCCGGACTTGCTGGCCACTTCTGGGGCACAGCACGGTGCTAGGACAGGTAGGGACTAGCCTGCTTTTTAAAGCACCTCTGACTGGTCTTTTAATGGCCTGGTTGGCGGTGCCGACCAGTGGAGCCATCAGGGTCCCTTTTTGACTGGGCGTTCCAATCAATAAACGGACATCTGGCAACCCTGTGTTTGTTTTGTCTGGTGCTAGAACGCTGGTGTCTTGTGTTAAGTTAGGCCCCAGTCCTGGAAACACTTATGTATGAGTGGGCTTATTGAACTCAGCTGGGACCATTCACAAGCATAAAGTTACTCACAGGTATATGTGTTTACACCAGGACCTGAGGCTAAAGTCTTCAGGGCATGAACAGCCTTTTTATTCTGTCTGGCATCTAGAACAATGAGGGTCCACTGTAACAGGGACCACTTAAAATTAAAAAGATTGTAGGTCATTTTTAAACTAAGGGCTGGGAGAAAGTTGACAGGTAGAGAGGAACATGTGGCTCAGACAGAGACATCTTTTAGGGGAGGATCTATTAATGGAGATTCTCTATGTCCTAGTAAAGAGGAGAGGATGGAAGATTATAAAATACAGGTAGGATCTGATGAGAAAGTCAAATGAAAAAGAGTCCCATTCAATTAGATCATGTAACAGCAGACAGCTATTGTTTTAAGTGCTTATATACAAATGCTAGAAGCCTAAATAATAAGATGAGTGAACTAGAGTGCCTCATATTAAATGAGGATATTGATATAAAAGGCATCACAGAAACTTGATGGAATGAGGATAATCAATGGGACACAGTAATACCAGGGTACAAAATACATCAGAAGGCCAGAATAGGTCATGCTGGTGGGGGAGTGGCACAATATGTGAAAGAAAGCATAGAATCAAATGAAGTAAAAAATCTTAAATGAACCAAGCTGTACCACAGAATCTCTATGGATAGTAAATCCATGCTTGAATTATAAGAATTTAGCAGTAAGGATCTACTACCAACCATGTGACCAGGATAGTGATAGTGACTGTGAAATGCTCAGGGAGACTAGAGGGGTTAAAAAAAATTAAAATATTCTAATAATAATAATAATAATAATAATTGAGGTTTCAACTATCCCCATACCAACTGGGCACATTTCACCGCAGGACAGGATGCAGAGATAAAGTTTCTTGTAACCTTAAATGACTGCTTCTTGGAGCAGCTAGTTCTGGAATCCACAAGGGGAAAGGCAATTCTTGATTTGGTCCTAAGTGGAGCACAGGATCTGGTCCAAGAGGTAAATATAGCTGGACTGCTTGGTAATAGTGACCATAATATAATTAAATTTAACATCCCGTGGTGGGGAAAACACCACAGAAGCCCAACATGGTAACATTTAATTTCAGAAAGGGGGACTACAGAAAAATTAGGAAGTTAGTTAAACAGAAATTAAAAAGGTACAGCGCCAAAAGTGAAATCCCTGCAAGCTGCATGGAAACTTTTTTAAAACACCATAACAGAGGCTCAATTTAAATGTATACTCCAAAATAAATAACATAGTAAGAGAACAAAAAAAGTGCCATCGTGACTAAACAACAAAGTAAAAGAAGTAGCGAGAGGCAAAAAGGCATCCTTTAAAAAGTGGAAGTTAAATCCTAGTGAGAAAAATAGAAAGGAACAAACTCTGGCAAGTGAAGTGTAAAATATAATTAGGAAGGTGTAACAGGGTCAGCACTCAACTCTCACAAGTGCCCCCTCTGATTGGGCATGTCTGCGTTCTTTCAGGAAGTAGTCCCGGCCCTGGTATGGGGCTTTATCTCCAGGGCTTCCTCCCAGGAGACACTATCTTCCTGCAGCCCTCCCCGGGCTCAGTCCCTACTCAGTCCTTGCAGCCAGCCAGAAGCTGCTCAATGATCCCTGTTAGCAGACTGTCTTCTGCTCAGTCCTAGCAGACAGCCAGGATCCTCTCACTCCCCCAGTCCCTGCCCCCACTTAGCTGTTCATGAGCCTGCTGCTCTACCAGCCAAGCACACAGTCCTTCCTTCTCCAACTCCAAGCAGCTACTAACTGCTGCTTTGTTCTGCAGCTCCTTTTATATGGCCCTCCTGGCCCATAATTGGCTGTTTAAGCAGCTCCTCTCATTGGTTGCTTCCTCGCAACCACTCTAGGCCACTTGGAGGACTTCTCCACTGATCTTTTCCTGGGATGGGTGTGGCAGAACCCTGAGGTCTCCAGCAGGGGGTCTTTGGGTCTAGTCCACCCCCTCACAGAAGGCCAAAAAAGAATGTGAACAACAGCTAGCCAAAGACTCAAAAAAAAAATTAAGTATATCAGAAGCAGGAAGCCTGCTAAACAACCAGTGAGGACACTAGATGATCAAGATGCTAAAGGAGCACTCAAGGATGATAAGGCGGAGAAACTAAATTAATTCTTTGCATCGGTCTTCATGGCTGAGGATGTGAGGAAGATTTCCAGAACTGAGGCATTCTTTTTAGAGGACAAATCTGAGGAACTGTCCCAGATTGAGGTGTCATTAGAGGTGGTTTTGGAACAAATTGATAAATTAAACAGGAATAAGTCACCAGGACCAAATGGTGGTCACCCAAGAGTTTTGAAGGAAGTCAACTGTGAAATTGAAGAACTACTAACTGTAGCCTGTAACCTATCATTTAAATCAGCTTCTGTACCAAATGCCAAACTAATGTGACGCCAATTTTTAAAAAGGGCTCCAGAGGTAATCCCAGCAATTACAGATGGTAAACCTAACTTCAGTACTGGGCAAACTGGTTGAAACTATAGTAAAGAACAGAATTGTCAGGCATATAGATAAACATAATTTGTTGGAAAAGAGTCAACATGGTTTTTGTAAAGGGAAATCATGCCTCACCAATCTTCTATAATTCTTTGAGGGGGTCAACAAGCATGTGGACAAGGGGGATCCACTGGGTATACTGTACTTAAATTTTCAGAAAGCCTATAACAAGGTCCATCACCAAAGGCTCTTAAGCAAAGTAAGCTGTCATAGGATAAGAGGGAAGGTCCTCTCATGGATTGGTAACTGGTTAAAAGATAGGAATAAATGGTTAGCTTTCAGAATAGAGAGAGGTAAATAGTGGTGTCCCCCAAGGGGCCTGTACTGGGACCAGTACTATTCAATATATTCACAAATGATCTGCAAAAAAGGGTAAACAGTGAGGTGGCAAAATTTGCAGATGATACAAAACTACTCAAAATAGTTAAGTCCCAAGCAGACCGTGAAGAGCTACAAAGGGATCCCACAAAACTGGATCACTGGGCTACAAAATGGCAGATGAAATTCAGTGTTGACAAATGCAAAGTAATGCATCCTGGAAAACATAATCCTAACTATACCTATAAAATGATGGGGTCTAAATTAGCTGTTTCCACTCAAGAAAGATCATTGAGTCATGGTTGATAGTTCTCTGAATACATCCACTCAATGTGCAGCGGCAGACCAAAAAAAGCTAACAATATTGGGAATTATTAAGAAAGGGATAGATAATAAGACAGAAAATATTATATTGCCTCTATATAAATCCATGGTTTGCCCACATCTTGTATAGTGTGTGCAGATGTGGTCACCCCATCTCAAATAAATATATATATATTGGAATTGAAAAAGGTTCAGAAAAGGGCAATAAAAACTATTAGGGGTATGAAACAGCTTCCATATGAGGACAGATTAATAAGGCTGGGACTTTTCAGCTTGGAAAAGAGACAACTAAGGGGATATGATAGAGTCTATGAAAATCATGACTTGTGTGGAGAAAGTAAATAAGGAAGTGTTATTTACTCCTTCTCATAACACAAGAACTAGGGATCACCAAAAGAGATAAATAGGCAGCAGGTTTAAAAACAAACAAAAGGAAGTATTCCTTCACACAATGCACAGTCAACCTGTGGAACTCTTTGCCAGAGGATGTTGTGAAGGCCAAGACTATAAAAGGTTCAAAAAAGAACTTGATCAATTCATGGAGGATAGGTCCATCAATGGCTATTAGCCAGGATGGGCAGGGATGGTGTTCCTAGCCTCTGTTTGCCAGAAGCTGGGAATGGGTGACAGGGGTTGGATCACTTGATGATTACTTGTTCTGTTCATTCCCTCTAGGGTACCTGGCATTGGCCACTGCCAGAGGACAGGATACTGGGCTAGATGGACCTTTGGGCTGACCGAGTATGGCCGTTCTTATGTTCTCTATGAGCTACAACAAAGGTGGTCTCAATTCAATTCATATTTTGTTCACAGCAAGCTGCACAGTCTTGTGTTAAAAATATTAACTGTGGAACAGATTTTAATGCCATTATTTATTGGACAAGTTCTCTAGACATTTATAATCCATAACTCACTTCTGAATTGATTTGCTGCTGCTTCCCAAAAGTCATGTAGTAAAGATCTTGATGTATTGTAGTTCTAAAATACCACTTTTAAAAATTCCCATTTACATGTATGCTGTCGACACACTGCAGACATTAAATATCATAAATGTAGAGTTAATGTCTAATTTCTATAAGTTATGTCTTTTAGTAATTATATTAAATGAAGAGATATTGACTTTTAGAGACTAAATTCCAAGTCCTTTTCTATTGCCAAAGCAGTCAGGAATATCTTTAAATAAGCTTATGTTACAATGACACTTCATTGTATGATCCATCAGCTAAAATTGAGAGAAAAAGTAGTCCCTGAGAACTAACAGAATTAGAATTCACCAAACAATTGTGAAAAGCTCAAAACAGGTAGATACAGGACCAAATGCTCAGCTACTGACAATCAGAAAAGCTCTATTAAAGTCTTAAAAGGTACACTGTTTTACAGCAGCTAAGGAACTTGCTTATAATAGAGTCTACCAAATCTATAAAGAGAACTGAACATCAGAGTAAGACAATTATACAATATATACTTTTTTTTTCTTGCCCGAATCATGTTTTTCATTAGATCCTGTGTAACTGCTTAGGTTCCTTGCATACTCCAGTATATCATATTTATCTTCATAAATACTGAGAGTACTTGGGCACTTCCTGTGCTTGAAATTGGATTTAGCCTTTATTTACTTATTTTTAAACAGTGAGGATGATTAACCAGTGGAACAAAGCATCAAGAGAAGTGGTGGATTCTTCATCTCTCGATGTCTTCAAATTAAGAGCTGTTTGAATCTCAGGAAGTCAGACAAGTCAGAGGTTATTGGTTCAGTGCAGGAGTAACTGATTGAAATTCTCCACGGGAGATCGGCCTGTGTAATTTAATGATGAATGTATAACTTCCACAAACATTCCACTATAATGATGTAATGAAAGTCTTCATACTTAGGGTATGTCTACACTGCACAATCCTTACAGTGGAATGTAGAATGCCTATACCGCCCCGCCCCGCCCCCCCCCCCCAGGTATAGCAGCAAGGCACTGTTTAAGCATGTAAAGACAGACCTGAACCCTTATGTATGTACGCTATATGGCTCTCTGCATGCCCAACCAGTGCCTCCACTGTCTAGCCTACACCTTTTTTAAGCAGTGTAGTATACCACTGCCCCTCCATTGCCAAAGTCTTTCCCCACCACAGAGAAAGACTTCAGCAGGAGAGAAAGGGTCTAGCAGAGGGGAGGCAGCAGGGAAAGGCTCCAGCAACTCCTTGCTGCCACAGTCTTTCCCCACTTCCTCAGATTTTCATTAAGATGTGTAGCTACACACCACAGCATGAATTCAACCTGCTTTTCACTGCACTGTGTAGCTACACCTGGTGTACACAGCACCACTAGTGATGTGCAATGTAGACATAGCCTAATGGTAAATGCTTCAAGGATGAAATGCATTTCAGTCAGAGGGCTACCACAAGACCTATACACCACTCCATACCTCAAAATAAGGGTAGAGAGAAATTTGGCATCTAGAACTTGTGGGACTCTCTGCACAAAGGTGATTGTCACCATAATACTTTGTCTACTGAAGTCTATCCTCCATCCCCAAAAGTGTGCATTTGTTTTGCAGCAATGGTTGCCATGGCAAAAGAAAACTTCCCAACACAGTTCTCTTTTTTGATCATGATGCTGTTTCTGGTGGTGCTATTTCTAGTGGGTAAGGAAGAAACATGTGCTTTGTAATTTCCTGTAGCTAATGCTGTTTGCTGAGAGTAATTCTTATTCCCAGGAAGTAGAGAGTTGCTTTTGGTGCTACTAGGTACACTTTCATAGATTAATATAAACAGACAATTGACCTGATTTTCTATCACAATAATATAAAGTACTAATTACTCCACAGTTGATAAAATTAGTATGAGATATGAATGTTTTACCCCCACGTAGTGAGAGGAGAAAATGGGGGTTCCCAAATAAGGATTTTTGAAACTTTTATTGAGACACATTTTGGTTATGCTCCTCTATGGCTCAAGTGAATTAACAGTACAAGGGAGTCCATCTAGCACAGGTGCAAACTTGGTTAGCCATGTATCATCTCTATTCTACACAGGACCTTATACTGCACTCCCAGTATCTGAGTGCCTTCCAATACAGCATTGAGCAACAGGACTAGTATCTGTCATTTGCTTGTTCTCTCATCCTCTCTCCAATGGGAGAAGATTATGCAGGGAATGTTTTGTTTTGAATTTTACACACACACACACACACACACACACACACACACACACACACACACACACACACCCATTTGTGCTAATGGAGTAACAGGAAATGGTATAAGTCTTATCTTCTGCATTGACCTGCCTCGAGAGGGATGGAGACACGTGCTTTGCCAATGGGATTCATAGCTGTTTCTAGACAGAGCAGAGGAATGTGGTAAAATAGCTGCATTCCCACTTTAAGGCCCTTTAACACTGCCAGAGAAATTTGTGGCCTTACTGTAAATGACAGGCTTAGTACTTTTTTGTGAATATTTGTTTTCTGAACAGAGCTTATTTCATAATTAGTCAATGGAACAAATCCTGTAGTCCTTATTCAGTGCTAATAGAAGTTTTGCCTGAAGATTCTGGTGAGAACATGTAATTTTTTGGAGGGGGGGAGGGGCGGGGATGGCATGAAGGAAAGGTGGCAGATGACACAGTACCTGTCATGTTCGCAATCCGGATCCTTAGCTGGTATAAACTGGCATTGCTACATTAAAGTCAATGTAGCAACACTAATTTACACTAGCTGGAGATATGTCCCAGCATACTAAATTCTTCCCTAGTCCTAATATTGCCAAAAGGAATTGCAGAAGTTCGTGCCAGAGCTGAATTTAGGTTTGCAGTCTTACCCAGGTTTGCATTTTATTTGCTTATTTTGACAGATTTGCCTCAAAAAGAAAAAGAAAAAACAACAACAACAAAAAATACACCACTTCACTTTAGTTAATTTTGGTGTTGCCTCACAAAGTCTTGAAGCTACTGTTTCTGAATCAGACAGATGTAAAGAAGTACCTTTCAGCTTGGGTCTCTTTCCTTTGATTTTGTACTTAGAAGCACACAAAAAATATTCAAAGTTTTAATTAAAAAATTAGGGCAACATCATCAGCTGGTATAAACCGGTGACTTCAGTTGACCCATGCAGGTTTATGCCAAATTAGAAGCTGGCCTTTGCATCCCCGTAGTCTTATATCAAGTTTCATGCTGGAATGATTTTCCATTTTGTTATGTCCAACTTGTAGACCCCTGAAAATGGATGGCAGAAGCAACTTTAAGCAAAGCATCACATATATAAAAATAAATAAGCCCTGTTCAGTTAATGCCAAATGCACTTTAGCTGCATTTTGAGTGAAAGGCTGTATTTTATAAACGGTAGATAGCAAACCTTATAGTTTAAATATTTAATGTGCTATAGATAAGAGAAAAGGTATAATGGTGGTACCATAGGTCAAAAACTAATATAAAGATAGAAAGCTGTCTTAAATCAAAGAGTTGGCATAGATGGTTCTCATCCAGATTGCTTTTTCAGTCTATATTTTATTATGAGAACACAGTTCTCTCCCATCCAAGATTTTTACAGGAATGAGTTTCAAAATCTGAGCAAAATATGGAAAACATCCAAATGCAAAGTTAGGGTATTGCTCGGGAAATATATCTTTTTGTTAGGAGAAGAATTAGAAAAGGTAACATTTCTCAATGTTAGAGGCAGCTTTTAAATCCCACATTAGAAGATTCAGAACAGTTCATTTTACTGCAGGGCAAATGACATTATGGAGAAGGGCAAGAGAGAAATATGCTTTTTTATGGAAAAGAAAAGCAATTACATTATTTTTAATGCATAGTATGGATTTCATTTAAGTTTTACCACATCAAAAAGATTGACGTTTTTGCATGTTGTACAAAATTGTGCTTGTTTAAGACATACTGTGCTAGGACTAGAATACCTGTAATTCAGTGACATAAGCATAGCTTTTAAAATAGGAAAGAAGGTAAAAACCTGAGGGTTTATGGACTGATTCTCAGTACCTGCAGCTTCCAAATAAGTCAAAGGAAGCCGTGGGTGCTCAGCACTGGGGCAGGGGGGACTTAATTCAAAGCCCATTGAAGCTAATGGGAGTCTTCCTACTGACTTTAGTGGGCTTTGATCAGTCAGGTACATTCCAACAGCTTGATTCATTTTTCCAGAGAAACAAAGCCCTGGAATTTGTTTTCCTTTTGAGATGCACTGAACACAATTTCTGCAGTGCAGGAACAGCAGTTCTATATTGTCCCAAAATGCAGAATAATTTATTCCAGCTTTCCTTCCTTATTTCTAAACAGGTGAGCTTCAGATATTTTAACCTTTAGAGAGTATTTAAAGAAGAAGTCATCCTGGCCAACAGTTTGTTAGTAACTGCATTTCCTTTTTTAGGGCCTGATTCAGCAAAACACTTAACCAAGTGCTTAATTACAAGCATATGCTTAAATGCTTTGAGAACAAACAGGGATAGGATTACTCATATGTTTAAAGTTAAGCACATGATTAGTTGCTTTGCTGGATGGGGCCCAGAGTGCTCAGAACCTTGCAGGTTCAGAGCCTTAATTCCCCAAGAGCTATACAAGAGTGTTTCACATATATAATTACAAAATACTGCAAAATGAAGAGGTCAGTTTAACCCCTTTGAAGCACATGTAACCCAGCATGCCACTCTAGATTGAGATCCTCTGCTGATCCACATCATAGTAGCTCCATTGCTTATGGTAAACTCAGTTGCATGAAAGATGCAAATGGATTTCACCCACTGTGTAAGAAAAAATTGAGTTGAGCACTCTTATGCTTGGATACTTCCATGCACTCCAGTCAAGCCACCCAAAATATTTAGTCTGCAGAGCTGGAATGGATTTTTCTTTCAAGATTTCCAATACTTCCGGCTTGTGGCCAAGCTAGAACTACCATGGGATCAGCTGCTCTCTTAGCATTCTCTGGGTCTCATATGGAGGGGGGAGGGGAGAAGCACGGAACAGCAAAAAAACTTTCTAAAAGATTCAGGTTGGGGTCTGGGAGAAGTTTGGCATGTGGGGAAAAGGTAAGGTGGTCTCGGTTGGTGCTTTATCAAACATTCAGGTAAACTCAGCCTTTGTAACATTACCTAAGCTTCCCTAAATTACTACAAAAGGAACAGTTAGATAGACTACTACAAATACTGTGATAGTTAAGATATTAACTAAGGCAACTATCAGGACTTTAAAGGGTAAACATTATATGAGTCTTGGAAGCAAACTGTGATCCCAAGAGGTAAAGTAGCATAGCTCCAAACATTTGAGATTATACCTAGCTTGTGTGTTAAAGTGAGCAAGATTTTTTAGAAATATTTTAAATGGTGCCATATTAATAGTGCTGGAGCCTGAAGTCCTCTATTTACTGAGATAAGCAAAGCATTTAAACAGTCTGATCCAATGAACGACATACTAGGGTGGGACTCAGGAGGAGTTCTATTCCCAGCTCTGCTACTGACCTGCTACAGGACATTGGCCCAGTCACTTAATCTTTATGCCTCTGTTTTCCTCCCCCCAAAATTGGTCTTCTTGAATACTTAGGGCAGGTCTTCACTACAGGGGGGGGTCGATTTAAGATACGCAAATTCAGCTATGCGAATAGCTTAGCTGAATTCGACGTATCGCAACCAACTTACCCCGCTGTAAGGACGGTGGCAAAATTGACCTCCGTGGCTTCCCATCGACAGCGCTTACTCCCACCTCTGCTGGTGGAGTAAGAGCGTCGATTCGGGGATCGATTGTCGCGTCCCGACGAGACGCGATAATTCGATCCCCGAGAGGTCGATTTCTACCTGCCGATTCAGGCGGGTAGTGTAGACCTAGCCTTAGACTGCAAGTTCATTGAGACAGGGACAGTCTCACCATGTGCATTATAAAGCACCATACTGCCCTGATCTCAGTTGGAGCTTGTATTAGAGTTGCACCTACAAATAGATAGTAAGCATGGGAAATAGCAGTGAAACTTTCTGCTCATACTGCTTTCTTCTGAAGGACTCACCTCTAGTGGAGAGAAGGAGTTCTGTCTGCATGGCTTTGGTATAGGGTCTGCCGTCAAAGGTTCCAGTTGTACGGGGACTTCATTTTAGATATGCACCAAGCTGAGGATCTTGATTTGAATCTGGCCCAATGGATTCTTTAATTTTAAAAGTATTTTCTTGGAATTGAAGTTGATCTTTAGGGTAAATGGAGGCATGTGAATAAATAATATTCAGAATGTATTTAAATCCCTAATGGATACATCAAAGCATGTGCACATAGTTTTAAAGAGGGGAGAGGAAGGGAGGGTTGGTTGGTAATCCTCACTTTTCCATTTGACAAACTCTTAACTGGCATCTTGAGAACTGGTTTAGATTAATTTGTCAGAATAGATAAGAAAAAATAGTGTTCTGAATATCAGGCAGGTTTTGATCCTCTGAAGAATAGAGTGACATCACGTGCAGATATTTTATTGGAACTATGTATAATGCCAACGTTGTTATTCAGCAAACATATTATTGATCTAAATCATATGCAATTATTTATCATGGTTTTAAAAATATAGTTGGAGTGAAGGTAAGAATGAAATATTGTAATATGCTTGTGTCTAACAAGCACATTACAGTCAGACACTAGCTGTGCTAACTTCCCACTCACTTATGTTAATGCACTTCACCATTGACCTGCAACAACCTTGCTCTTGCATACTGGGTCTCTCCTTTCACCTGAGATGTTAACTGTACCCGGTTACATGTTAGTTTTGTGACTGGTACAAATGGGCATTAGTCTGCACAAAATAGCAGTTAAAAGGTTGTGATCCTATGCTGTATTGTTCTTTTTGGACTATTTAAAAGAATAAAGAATAGACAAAAATGTTACTTCAGACTTAATGTGTTGTTTGGATTCCCTTAAGAAATTCTTAAAATATATTATAGATAGATAGATAGATCACATTTTTGTTTTGCATTATGGGTCTGAACCAAAGCCCATTGAAGTCAATGTGAGTCTTTCCATCAGGTTCTAAAACTCACAAACATACCTTAATATAAAAATCTACATCAGGACCAGCTGCAAACTGATCTTTCGTAGTTCAGCCATTTCATCCTCTTTCCTCTGTGACTGGCTTCTCCTTGCAATCTTGCTATTGGTAGCTCTTTGTTTGAAGCTTCCATGATGCAAAGAAGGTAAGATGCAGCAAAGTGAAAACTATGATCAGATAATTCTGTACACAGCAAGGAGGGAGTAGCAGGTGTAGAGAGGTTTCCAACATATGTAAAGGGGAGACGTCTCTTTTCTTCTGCTTATAGTACTGATTACCCAAAGTCTGGTTCAGATGCTATTGGAGAAATAATTGAAGATTACATCTGCTCTTTCAGAATCTTTATTACATATGGAATCTTTAGAGCGGTCACTAAATTTTAAAGGCTAGTTTATTCATTCTCATTTCAGTATATAAATGAATAACTGGCTCAAGTAAGGTTTTAAAAAAGTCAATGATACATTGAAGTAAAATTATCTGCTCTTCTTACTATATACACACACACACACACGGGGATGTACTATCATGGAAAAATACTTGACAATATTTATTCCCCCTACCTCCCTTTTGCCTCAGCTTTTTTTGATTCTGTTGGAATGATCCAACAACCTTAATTCCCCAATACGATGAATTTATTGAATATTGAAAGAACTGTTGTGCTCTTCTTTATTATTTTGGTCTGTTGTGAATAGGCCTGGCCCTAAGCGTTCTACCAGCCAGGCCGGAAAACAGCCAGGGTGGAAAACAGCTCTCCTTCCGCCCACTCCACCTCCCCCATAGCAACTGAAAGGGAAAAAAAAAAAAAAAAAAAAAAAAAAGTTGAGCAGTACAGAGATGAAGTTGGTGCCCACAACAACCACCCTGCTCGCTTGTCCCTAAAACCAACCCTGGCTGCGTATTACGCATAAAAAAAGTGTTAACAAAAATCTCTGAATGAAGTTATTTGGTGGAGGGAGTAGGGAGGCATAGGACCACACACACCACAATACAAATATTCCATCAGGCTTACATCCCAAGTAAGCCCACCACAATTCCTAAATTGATATTTTCCAGGGGTGGCACAATTTGGGATGGTTGGTTTATATATGGTAGTCTTATCTGCACAAACAGTTGTACTGCTTTAACTGTACCAGTGCAATTAAAGTGATACAAGCTGCCTAGTGTTAATGCAGCTCAACTAGTATAAGTGGGCTCAGTACAGCTTATTCTTAAACTATTTATATAGGGCATCTTTATACTGGTAAGACTGTAGGGTCCTTTTTAGCTTTAGCACTTTTCAACCTATATACACCAGTGATATTCCATTAATTTCCTCCCACAAGTTCATGTATATGGATGACATTGTGCTGGCTACTCAGGCTTCCTCATTTGAAACTTCAGAATAGGTTCTAGAACAGGTTTCTAGTGCTTTTAGATCCTATTTCAAGGCATGTTAGTTAAAGCCAGGTACCTCAAAACAGTTGTCTCAGCTTTCCATTTGATACTTCCCAGGCTAAGAAGACATTAAACATCAATGTCTGTGGGTCACTGTTTATGCACAATCACAATCCGCAGTGCCTGGGGATAAACCTGGACTGCATGCTCAGCTTCCATTGCCACCTTGACCAAATCAAAAAGAAAACGAAGGCCAGGGTCAACATCATACCGAAGCTTGCAGGAACCTCTTGAGGAAGCAACACCCATATACTCCAAATACTGGCACTAGCTCTGGTCCAGGCCACAGTGGAACACTGTTCTCCAGTTTGGAGCTGAAGCCCACATGCCATTTTAGTGGGCACCACAATTAACAATGTTCTTCACATATTCAGTGGCACCCTCACACCAACGCCACTTCCATGGCTATCAGTATTGGCTAACATTGCACCAGCCAGTATCTAATGAGACGCTGCAACAGTTAGGGAATATGTAAAGATATTGCAAATACCACAGTAACATGACCTAGAACACCACCCTTGCCACTGACTAAACTCAAGAAAACCCTCCTGGTCTCATGCCACAACCCTCCTGGCAGTAGATAAGGATGTTCACAGAAGATGGTCTGAAACCTGGGCAACTGCTGACACAAACAAAAATCTAATTGATAATCCAGCTGTGCAACAGCCAGGCTTCTCCTCCCCCGGTGCATACAGACAGCTCTAAACCATATCTGCATCCAACGTGGAAGATGTGCATACTTGCTCCATAGATGGAAAGTGAGGGAATTGCCAAACTGCAACTGTGACATGGTGCAAACGGTCAGACACATCATGGATGATTACCCAGTCTATGCTCATCCTGGAGATGTCGCATCCATTCACATGACTGCCTGCTCTGAGCTGGATAAGAGACTTTAAGATCCAATTGTAGTCATGCTGATGCTTTCACTATTTCACTATCACAATATGATCAAAGATGACAACTGGTAAAACAGCATCCAAACTCTAGGGGCTGTACCAGTATAATTATCACTTACAAAACCAGCCCTAACGCCCCTCCCCCCTAAAAACCCCAACCCTATTGACAAGCCTTAAAAGAGATTCCACTATTTTTTTTGTATACTGGGTCTTTAAGTATACAGTAATCACCCTACCTGCATCAGGGATAGCTATGAGGTAGGTACAACTCTGTTTCCATTCAGATGCAGCAGAGAGACACTGCTCTCAAACAGTCTCCAGTTACATTTCCTTAATTTGAAATAAAGTTATTGTCACTTCACAACCCCACTGCTCCCAATGTTTTGCTCCTTGTATATAGGTAGATATAATAGCATAGAGGCCATAGGGATGTTTTTAAGCTAATACTCTATACAGTATTCAGCCAAAATACATGCCAAAAACCTTCTTGTAGGATCAGTACTAGTACTCCATAGTAAATAATTTGACAAATTTCCACTTTAAAAAATGTTAGCTTCATAATTTATGCCATTGGGGAACAGAAATAGTTTGAGGCAACGAATGTAACACAAGGCAAGTTGTGAATGGAGAGTGAAATCCCAACTCCACTAAATTCAAGGGCAACATTTCTATAGACTTCAATGGGACCAGGACTTCATGTTGAGACTTTTAAAAGATTAACAGAATTTAATTTTGCTTTGGACAATGATGTATTTATATACATAAATACACATTAAAAATTCACATTGTACATGTTTATCCTAGTAAGAATTTGAGAGTTGAAATATATTCATAGGGAAACAAGTTTGGATAAGTTTTCCAGTTGGAATTTAAGTTGATCTTATTTAATAAGCATTATTAATGCAGACATTAGGAGAATCTAATTGAAATAATGATAGTGAAATAAGGTATTAGAAATTTGAGGAAGATATGGATACGTGTTCTTACTTATTAAGAAAGCAAGTTCTCTTCACAGAAGGATGATGGCAATTCTTTTACTGATGATCCTACTTGCACTGACCAAACTCCAAATGGACAAAATGTCAATTGACTTCGGAAGTCACCGATCAGATGGTTTGAGCTAAGCTACTAATGATGCCAAGTTGGGCTGTTGCAAGATCAGTGTTTGCATTCTTTCAGAGTCAAAATGGCAGTTTATTTCACCTGTGTTCATGTCCCTTCCTATTTTCTAGTCAGGAATGTTCATGCAAAGAGGTTTTGTTTGCAGAAGTGTTTGGGCAATGGCTGTTTCTACAAATACCTGTATGTACATGCAAACAAAGCTATTTCTGCACAAACAAAAACATTCACTGTTTGTTATTTTCTATTCCAGGTTAGTCATTTGTTATTTTAATTATATTCTTTTGAAGAGTCTCAGTTGTTGAATCAGAGAATAGAAGCTTTCATACGACTTTCCTGAACCCCCTCTTCTGGCCTTGAACCAACCCCCAGCCTCTCCATGCTCATTAGCAGAAGCAAGCTCCCCACAGACCAGGCCACACCAAACCAAAGTGGTACCAGACCCTTCCAGAACAATGAAAAACTCAGACATACCACAACCATGTTTAATGTGTAACACCAACAGACCCCAGTCGTTGGCGGGCAGGAGCGAACCTGGGATCTCTGGATCTTAGTGCATGAGCCTCAAGCTAACTGACTGTTAACTAAGGCTATAGCGCAGACTCATTAATCTCTGTGTCTAAGTGGTCTCAGTGCCATTAGATGGGACAGAGCACCACACCCAGGAAGTGTGTGGGTTACAACTGCTCCCCACAAACACCTTTCAAGATCCATGGGCATTACACATGCCTACCACAACATATAGCATACCTCATCCAGTGCATTAAATTCCAAAGAACTATGTGCATGAAACCAGACAATCACTACGCTCTGAAATGAACTTGCACAGGAAAATGATAAAAGACAAACACCGTATCACCTGTGAGTGAACACTTTTTCACAAAATGATCAATCCATACTTGACCTCTCAATCCTCATTCTCATGGAAATCTGTACTTCACCTTCAAAAGATGAGCCTGGAAGCTTAAAGTCATTACTTTGCTAAAAATCAGACTGAATGGAGACACTGGATTTATGGTTTATTAACCCACTAATACTTCCTCACTCCCTACCTTCTTCTCCCACCTATAACTGGAGTGGTATTAATGGGCCATTTCACCTTGAAATGTGTTAGCTACTTACATTAAACAATCTGTTCCACCTTGTATGACACTTGGAGTATGTTTCCCAGACTTGAAGAAAAGCTCTGTGTAAGCTTGAACGCTTGTCTTTCTGACCAACAGAAGCTGGCCCTTGTCTCTCTAGTGTGACTTAGGAGGCAGAACACATACCATGAACAGAAAATAGTTCAAATGAAGATGTGATGGGTTGTTGTACTCACCACTAGATGGTGCTGGCCCCTGGCAGTTCTGGAGATTAACTCACTCAGGCTGACACCCCTTCCAGCAGTTATACCCCTTCATTTTCTCCTTTGCAGTTCCTCTTTAGCTTTCAGGAGCCACAACTGTCCTCTTCATGACTCAGCCCTCCAGCCAGGTCACTATTCTGGTTTCCCTTTCGGGGGTTGTTGGAGGAAGAGTACATCAAGCATAGGTGGCGGGTAGCATAGGCAGGGGAAGGCTGCACCTCCCCCAACAGTGTGGTGTGGCCCTGTCCATGTTCTCCCCTTGGCCCCCTCCTGCTTGCCCTTCCCCCTTGGCCCCAGCCCAGGCAGGCTGGTCAGGTCACTCATCTTCATCTACTAAATACAAACCTGCTGGGGTTATGGTTGCCAACCCTCCAGGATTGTCCTGGAGTCTCCAGGAATTAAAGATTAAGCTTTAATTAACATTTATGTAATGTGATTAAACCACTAGGATTACATCCAACCAAAATTGGCTACCTTAGATAGGGTTACAGGTGGCCATGGGGTTGGGGGGCCCATAGCCAGGTGGGGCCTCAGGCAGGGGCTAGCCTCTCCAAGTCAGCAGGTCAGCTGCTGCCCATGAATCAAGTTTCCTGCTCTGCAGTCATCTCAGGCAGTTTTCTGTTTTCCTGCCTCACAGTGCCACTCCCACAGTAGCTGTTCAGGGAAACACAGGTCTACTACTCCAGATTCCAGCTCAGGGTCTACACAGCAGCAAACTCTATTCCCTGCACCTTGCTACCTTTCCCTGCGCTGCTTCCATACCTGCTGGCCTTCCCCACTCCTCTGGGTTTGCCACTCCCTTACAGTAACTTTAAGTAACTTTGCAGTCCCTGAAACACTCCTCCCTTCTCCCAGGGAGTGACTGCAACCTTCTTCCTGCTGCCCCTTCTGCTTCCAGTTTCCTGTCTTTTGTAGAAG
>NW_020664562.1:4681269-4734984 GCF_002925995.2 Terrapene triunguis | reverse complement strand
TTTAGTTTGTGTATTTACACAATAGACTGGAATTACTTTGGACCAAATTTTGCCCTATTTACATGCAGTAACATATATCAATGTAAATATAATTCATGCACATTTGTGGGCAATATCTGGACCACTTTGTACAGATCATTTACTGTCCTTTTAATTTTCCTTTTAAAGTAAGTTTAGGATTAGAAATAGATGCTCATCTTCAATAACCAGAGTCCATGAGTAACTTTAGATAATTTTACATCTTTCCATTGTTACTTGTTCTTGGAAACTGCTATAAATGGGATAAACTGATTCTTGGATTGAAGTCAATGGAGCTGTATGTGCATAAAAATTTGGCCTACTGTGATTACTCAAAACCAGCACACTCTGTTCCCCAGGTCTGTGTACCTGACTATCTGTGATATTTCTAAAACACCCATCACCATAGTATCTACTGTAGGGTTTTGTAATGTACTAACTGGTGGTTTTTTTTATATATATATCTATATACCCCTGGTGTACTAAAGATAAGAACTCTATCACTATTAATAATAAAGGAGATTGTCCTTATTTCAAGTAGTAGAAACTGATGATTTTGGAAAAGATGGTCATAAGCATTGGTCTCTGATGTCACAGGTGTGTGATATTGCTGCTGACCAGGATAACTGAATATAGGCAGTCTTGGATTTTACATCTTCAATACTCTGGAATGCTACATTGTGCATTAGTCATTTCACTTAGTATTTCCCCTGTTCTTCTGTCTACCATTATTAGTTAGGCATTGTGCAGCTATCTCAGTAAACCAATAGCAACACGTGCAAGGAGTCTGTTTTATGTCCATGTGCTTGTGTGCCTTTCCCTGCCTGATCCTGGAAATAGTTTGTCAGTCAGTTCTGCAAGTAGTCTGTGGCACTTTCCACATGCAAAGGGAGAATGAATGAGTATTTTCCATGGATGTACAAGCCCATCCACACCTCTCCCACAGCTTGATCACCACATAAGTCTATGTCCATTTATGTCCTGAGTTTGGGGCAGAGAGAAGAATTCCTACCATGAGACAGTCTTTTCTTGGTCATAGGAGTAATCCACATTTTTATTAAGTGCGGGATTAGGTGCTTAAAACAAGAGAAAAAAAGAAAAAAAGCAGGGCCAATGCTGTACTTGTTCTTCAATTCATACTAAGTTTCCACAGGCAGATAGGGTGGAGAATAAGTTGTGTACAAAGTGTGACCATAAAATTTAAATTTTAGCTCCAGATTAGGTTAGTTAGTAGCCTGGTGATGGTTAAGGGCCCTCACCAGGGATGAGAGACCCACCTTCAACTCCATGCTCTTGCTGCTACAGAGCAGGGACTAGAATCTAGGTCTCCCATACCCAAGGCAGTGGTGTAGAGGAATCAGCACCTCACTGTGGAACTTTTGTGAGGTCATGCTGTGCAGAGGATGCCATTTTACTCCCCAAAATGGCATTCTTCACACAGCCTGATTACATATGCACTATATGTATAAGGTCACACCACATAGAGGAGGACATTTTGTACAGAGGTCACGTTGGCGGGGCCAGATCATGAAGTTCCAGAAGAACTGGTATGTGCACATTCAGGATTATACCACGGATCCCAAGTAAAGGCACGATGAACCAGGCTGTTGGGTATTCTGGGGGGATGAGTCTCTCTCTCTTTCACGTTGACGAAAAATTCCATCCTGGACCTGAGAAACCCTTCCACCTAAACTTTTGTCAAAAATCTATAAGCTTCTGTAAAAGTTTCAGTTTTGACAAAAAAACAAAAAACAAAAAAGTTGTGTCAGAAGTTTTTTGATCAGATTTTCATGGTTGTCTGTTTCTTTAGATCTCATCTCCCCTCCTTGTCACTAAAACAGCTTTTCTTAGTTCCCATTAAAGAGCAATGTCTATTTTTATCAGGTACCACAAAACAAATACACTACATCACTTCTACACCATTAAGTTACAGTTGCATCATTGAGGAATCTTAATATAAAGAATCACAGGTGCTCTGCATATTTAAATAGAAGGGGACACAGGAATTTATTCAGTTGCAATCTATTATAGCTAAAATTGAAAGTATGTAATCAGCTAGATGATTTGCCTGATAATGTATTTGTCTTCTTAATGAGCTTCTTTGTTGAAGTGGTTAGAATGATTAATGTGTCTGAGCACATCATCAGTAACCTTGAACACCAAAAGTCAATATTTGGAAAAAAATCTTTACACAGTGATGTATGGTACTTAAAGCTGCAGAAATCTCTGAAGGGACACCGACTAGTTGATTAGCAGGTATATTTGACATGTTGTTATTTAAATAGGAGTAAGTATACAGGGTAAGTGATGGGGGAGGGAGGGGTCATTTAAAAACTTCTTTTAACAGGAAAATTGTGGAACCTCAATATTTCCAAGAGGATTTCATTATTTTGATGCTTCGGCTAATCACCATAGGCCAGATCCTGCAGCCCCTTATTTACCTCATTGAGATGACTCATTATTAAAGGAATACAGGGTCAGACTTTGTGTCTGGATAATGCAAGCTTAAGTTGTGTTCACAGAACTATCTGCTAAAATAATTATTCCTTACCATCAAATAAAGAAAACACCACCGAAGCAATGCTAATATGCTTTGCTTTTTAAATAAGTCATTAAACATAAAGATGTCACAACCTGATTTGTTTAATTTATAATGAGATTCCTATGAGGGGTTTGAAATAGGAAAGGCAAGATGCTGTGATATAAATCTTGTGTTAGTTTGAGTTTAGATTTTGTTTGCCACTCTTTAATTAGGCAGATGGTCTCAAATCACTGTGCTAATAAAGCCTTTATACATCACGAACCATCCTGTACTCACTCTATGCCATAGACATAGGATGCAAAATGATCTAGTGAATGGGACACTGGATTTGGGAGTCAGGAGACAAGAATTCTAACCTGTCTCTGCCACTGACCAGCTGCATGACCTTGGCCAACTCATTTCACCTTTCTGTGCCTCTATTTCACCATTGGAAAATGCTGATTACATCAAAAATTTAGACTGAAACCAATCAGGCAGGTTGCCTGGTTCCAGCCAACCCACAAAGTTTACAAACTCCTCAGAATGTAATCCTTTGGGACTGTTTCTTGCTATGTATTTATACCATGCTGAGCACAGTGATGTCACAGTCTCAATTGATGTATCTGGACTGTATTGCAGTACAGTAATAAATAAAAGCCATTTTATTGGTGCTTTATACCCTGATTCTGAAGTCAGCTCTGAGTAGGTAGATCCCTGGGCTCACATGGAGCTCATTGTAGGACCCCTTAGAAACTTTATAAAATGCTGTGTTGGGACTATTTCTCACATCCCCTGTCTGTAAAGCCAAAGGCCTTAGTTTCTACAAGTTCAACTGTGCATGACTCAGAATAATATAAAGCCACACCCCTCCCCCTCACACATACACAGACACACACACACACACACACACACTACAATAGTGTTTCTATTCACAAAAACAAAATTACTTTGAAGGCAGATATCTTGGGCATTTTTAGCTAGAGGCAGGTGCTAGCCCCATTTGGAAATTGGAACTCTCCCAAAGATCAGTCTGTCTAATTGAAGATTAGTGATTTAATTATCCATAGCACAGTGTTGAAAAGAGTGAGTGTGAATATTATTTAAAAATATAAAATATTGTTTTTCACTATTACACTATTCACATACCAAAATCTGAAGATACATACTTGTTGGAAGTTACCTAAGACATAGAGCAAAGTTAAAACTGCTCGGAAGTAATTAATTTTATGGACAAATTGATGTTTGACAGGTATTCGTCTTAAGTAAATTTTAATTATAGTGCTTTTCAGATGTTCAAGGCCTTGACACAGCCAGTTCCCTTCCATTTTTCCTTGTTCATCACGTAGAATATAACTCGCAGCTTTTGTTTATCAGCTAGTTATATTATAGCAGACCTAACATGTTCTGATAACCTCAGTGCTCTTAGAGCACTGAAAAAAAATCTTGAAAAATGACTAAGTTGGCTGCTGTCCTGCAATAGTGGCGCCAGCGGCATACATTTTAGAGTGGCAATCAATATTAACTTTAATCATGTTTTGGAAAGAAAGCAGATTTGACAATTTGTATCAAAAGAGCAGCTGTTAATTGACTATTTTAAGGAATTTCTCCTACATTTCATTCATCAAGTTTCTAGTGGTTATTCAGATTGTCCAATAACCTTTCAGTACCCTTAAATATTTATCGGCGCAACTGTGTTTTGATTTGTACTCAAAGATAGTGTGAATTGATTTTTAAAAAGTACATGCTATAAAAATTATGATCAAAATAAGTCAGTGTCCTCTATATAAGTTACAAGAACTGTTATTGTGGAAAATAAATTACTGTTCACTCTCATTATAAAGAAATTTTCTTACTAGATCTACTGGGGAACCCAGAAATAACAAGACACCTATATGTGGGTGCACCAGGTATTTTAATATTATTGAGCCAAAAACTTGGATATTTCTTCATAGGATTCAGCACATTATCAATGATTAATAGAGTGTCACAAATTGTGTAAACACTAATGCTTTACAAAAATGACATCTCATTATTTTATTTCAGTAGAACCCACAGTGTGTTAGGTGACAACACACACATAGTGAAGTATAGTTCCTTCCTCAAAGGATGTACAGCCTGAAGTCCTGACCCTGCACAGATAGACCCCTGTGCCCACTCAAAGCTCCGCTGAACACAGGAGCGAGGGGGTGGGCACTCATCAAGACAAGGGATCTGGCAGCATGGTTGAAATGCAGGACTGAGACCTAAAGAAATAAAAGAGATAATCCACATGTAAATAATGGGGGGAAAGTGATAGTCTATCAGGGCCAATCCTAAGTGTTTTCCTATCCAGGGCACAAAGTGTTTTTGGTGCTGCCTTCCTCCTATTCCACCCCCCACCTCCAAAAAAGTGCAAGCAAAACAATCAAGCAAGCCTAAAAAACTTCAAGTAAACTATTGCAACCCCTCCACCGCATGTATGACAATTACAAAACAACATACATGATAACAATGGACCCGGGTATAATGGGACCGAACTTGGCCTAATAGTTTACAATCTAACTCAGATAGTTATGATATTGGACACAAGGGGGGGAATGGTCAAATGCAAGACAAGGCAGACAGGTGTTTGGTGATGACATCAATGCTGAAAGATTTTGCAAACGTAGTATTTGAATACTCTTGCTGCTTCTACCGAAGCACTGTAGACTGAAGCCAAGCATTTGTTAATTAGATCTGGCCTAGGAAAAGGCTTTTCTACAATTGTATTAACTATCATTATGCCAAGTCCTTCATGTCTCATTTCAAGCTCAGTCTATGTCTATATAATATGACAAACACTAGATCTGTGGGAAATATTTGTAACAAGTCTCAAAGCCCACTCAAACATATCATACTTTTTGAGGTTCACTGCCTTCCTGAATGATAGCTTAACTTACTGGTTAGCTTACCTTTTCACTTGTTAGGTTGTGCAATTGTGCCTCAGTTTTTCCTCATTCTACTGTTGGTTGGGTGCTTTGCTATCTTGACAATTTGGTCCTCCCACCAAATCCAGAGTCATCCATTTCAAAGGCAACCAAAGTCAAAACAATCTGAGCCACCGCATACTTCATCCCTTGGTATAAGGATAAAACAGTCCTTTGCTCTTCCTAGGATAAATTATTCAGTGGTCCTTCCCATTGGTTGCAGCAGGGATCCTCCTCTCCTCCTCAATGTCATCCCTCTCGCATGGAGGAGTTTCACACTGTTTTTCAAGAGTGTCATAGAGGAGCCTGAGTTCACACACACACACACACTTACAAACACCCCTCTAGGTCCCTGAATCTTTCTCAGGCTTCTTCAGACAAACCTATCTCAAATACCATTCTTGGTCTCCTCTTTCCAGGTCATTCCTCATATTTATTAAGAGGAAAAGTTCAAATTGTCATCACAAAATTTCCAAATTTCATCCAGCAACCCACATATTTGAGCAGAACATTAATTTTCAATAATAAAAATAAATAAATGAAAATCAACAAATACTTAAGGCCATAGCCTTATTGAGGATAAATTAATATAGCACCAATGAAATCAAGAAGCAATACTGAGTCACACCAGCAGGTGTGGTGTGACTCAGTTGCTAAAGAATTATTGTTGCTAAAGAATTGTAGACAAAACCTATTTGGAAATATTTGCTAGTTTTGGTTTGTTGGTTCCACAACTTTAGACTATTTTTCCCCCCAGTGGCTTTATCAGGTCTGAGAATATTTTTTCCACCTTTCCGCTTAACCTTACAAGACACAGCTATCTCTTCCTAAAGTGCACCCCCAGACCCGAATGGAGACATTTCAGTGCAGAATATAGTATAGCTTTAAAAACCCTAATGAGTCATTTTTGTTTCCCTAAATACCACCACCTATTAAAGACAGCACTGCTTAGCATAGCATTAATTAAGCATGTATTGGATATCTTGGAAATACTTCTTCATACCGGGCCCCACTGAGGCCAAAACTCCCATTGACTTCACCAGACCAGGATTTCATCCCACATATAAAGCTCAATTCTACATTTTATATGGCTAGGATTTTCAAAGGGGCATAAGGAAATCCAGATGCCCAAATGCCATTAAAATTCAATGGGACTTGGGCACCTAACTCTCTTAGGTTCCTTTGAAAATCCCAGCCTAAAGGCACGAATACAAAAATTACATAATCTGCACTGTTCTCCTGATGGCTATTTGTTAATATGATGAAGATGGTTGGAGTGTTTATTTTAAATAGGTAATAACTTGAGTGATATTTCAACAAAGTAGGAGCTTTCTATAGAATCTCCGATCTCACAGACACAAGAGATAGAAAAGAGCTATTCCATCAGCCATTTCAGCACCCTGCAAATGCTGGATTGGTCCCTACATGATTAAAAGGTCATCATGTGTACCAAATGTTATTGATCTGGAGACCTAACAAAGTTTATCAGTTCATCTAGTCTTGTTCTTTCTCTACATTCACAGCTCCTAGCGTCCCTAAAAACTGATTTCAAATTCATTCTCATTATGAGGAAGCAAACTCAAATAATTGTAAAATAAGGGGCAAACACACACGCTCATATGCTGTATTTAGAAATGTGTGTCTTATCGACTCCATATGTTTGCAGTAGCATTCAGGTAGAATGAAAGAAAGGGATCAAGTTTATTCATTAATATTGGAGGTGCACCTATTACATTAGAGGCCTTAGTTAAGAATTCATACTGTTTGGCACTGTTAGGCTAAATAAAAATTCTGTAGGTGTTTTAAACACAGAGAGCCTACTTCTCCATTGCCAAGCACCATTGCAAAGAGAGTGCAAAATGATTACAGGGCATTGGAGAATCAGGCCTGGAGTGTTATGACTGCTAAAATCCACGAGGACTAATATGCCAGTTATCTCCAATGATCAGCATAATAAACACAGGAAAATAAAGCAACAACAAAATGAATCAAGTTAGCACAGTGGTAGGGTCCTTCTTTACAAGCCCCTTTCAACCCCATTTCATTCCTAGATTCAGGCTCCAGCTCTAGTTTCAATCGCTTCCAACAAACACATCTTTTCAACTCTGCCAGCCCAGGCTGCTGCCACAATGTAGTGGTAGTGCACAGTCACCACCATTCTTATCGCTCCCTACCCCAGAGAGTCCAATGAAGATTGCTTCCCTGAACTTTGACAAGGCACAATAGACTGCAGTTCTCCTTCCAGATGGAAAGGGAGGCATAAGTATAAGGGCCTAGTTATTCAGAGACATGGTTACTCCAGTTCTGTCAACTCTGTGCTGGAAGATTTTTATCCTTTTCTCTTCAGAGAATAGGTTGGAAGCTATGCAGGGACACAGTATGGTGTCTTGTGGTGCTGTGCCCATCCTATCTCAACCCTTGACATGACTAGTGAGTCTATGCAGATTCTGCCTGGGTTGGGTTGTATAGTTGAGGGCCATTCTATATGAATCTATATGTTCCATATGGAACAGGATGTGTTTGGCAAGCTATCTATTTTACTCACTGGAAGCTCTATACATTTACCTCACTTTTGAAGATAAACAGTTTTTTTTCTCCTGGGTATCCCAGTGCAGAATTTGGTGTATTATCATTATTATGATTCTTTTGTTCCATGCTCTATTGTTTTGTTAATAGAAAGCTAAATCTGATTCAGGTTAATTATGTGAAACAATACCAGTAACAACCTGATATTGCAAAAATCACTCTGGGTAGCTTCTGAACATTTTTGGGGGGTGAGAGGGAGAGATAAACAGTGGTTGTTCTGGATCTATTGTTTCACTACAAACATGCTTTGGCAGGTTTCAAATTGATATTTTAAACCTTTTGACACCAACCTCCAGCATGAACCTTTGTGTGTTTTGTTTTAGGGTTTGCCTCTCAGACAAGTAAGCTGGAACTTTGGGATCTGATTTTGCTTTCATTTAGACGGCTGTAAATCTGGAGTGAATTCACTGACAGCAGGATTACACAAGTGTAAATTCAGGATTAGACCCCTTGTCAGTTAGTGCAAATGAAAGAACTGAATTAGTTGCATATTTACAGTAAGTAAAAACAAAATAGATTTAGATGCCAATCCTGAAAGTTTCCATTGTATTTTGTTCAAGTTTCCTGGATGACAAAAACTTGGCTAACGTACTTATTTGTGACCCTGTCACACGAAATTGTATTTGCCACACTCTTTAAGATAGCAGCATGATATAATGCAACATGACCAGTGTAGAGAGCTTTCGTTTCTCCAAATTCCCTCCCTGTTATGTTGTGTTATAACATTACATGCTATTGGGATCCATTCACCTATGCAAGGCACTATTTAAAAATGCAGTAAAGCGACTTCAACCAAACTTCACTGAGAAAAACAAAATATATTTTTGCAGTAACATTTGAGTCAGAAATTAATTTAATATATTTGATCAGCAATAAGATCATCGGATGTGCTAAAAATATTAGTATGTAATTGGTTCTTTGGTGAAAAACTGAATGAAAGGTATTTTTATTTAAGGAAGTTTTTATTGAAAACCCTAGAACAAGAGAACTTCAACTTTGCTGGTCAAGTTAATAACACTCTAAATTATTTTTTTCAACACAGCGAGACCCCACTTCTCATCAAATGTGTGCAATTTTCATCCATGCCAGACCCACACAAGTGCTGTTGTGTGCATATAAGTCAGAGTTGTATGCAGACACAAATCCTCATCCTTCAAGGATGGCATGAACAAACATGAAGGAGCACTTTTGTAAAGCTGAATCTTCATTCCTGGCTTCACCTATTACCTGCCCTTCCCCTCCTTTTGGTGAGGTGTTCCTAGGGAACCTGATCCAAAGCCCTTTGAAGTTAATGGAAAAAATCCTATGGACTTTGATGGGCTTTGGATCAGGCAACTTGATATTTTATTATTTATGAACCATAGTACCTAGGAGCTAGGGTGACCAGATGTCCCAATTTTATAAGGACAGTCCCGATTTTTGGGTCTTTTTCTTATATAGGCTCCTATTACCCCCCCAACCCCTGTCCCGAATTTTCACATTTGCTGTCTGGTCACCTTACTAGGAGCACTAGTTATGGACCCCACTGTGCTGGGTGCTGTATAGAGTTTGATAGCAGTCCTATGTTCTCTTGGGCACAAGGGCTTATGTAGGCATCTACAGGCCCCATGACACATCCATGATAGATGGATCCATTGTCTTTCCCCCTGTAAATTTATGGTACTATTATGAATAATTTATTATTAGTCCTTACTTTTTCTGAAGCACCTGCTTTATGCTTGGACAGGTTCACAATTGCCTGATTTGATACAAAGGCCAAATAAGGAGATAGGGGTAAAAAACCTGGAGAAGTTTTTAATATTTTTGAACTCATGCAAACAAAAGCAGATGCTAATAGTCATAGTGTGGCACTGAGAGGGCTTCAATCAAATTGAATAGCAACAATACTCAAATATTGATGGGTTTTGTTTTACATTATTAAAGTCTATATTTCTCTTCTCATCAAGTGACTGAATGCTGAACACTTGTTTGAATATTTATTAGAAATATTTCCCCCTAGTAACAAGTAAAAATCAAACAGAAGGTAACTAAAAATGCACTAAGCTTTCACATTTTCATTATATTATTTTATGAACACAAGTCTTCCCGTTATAATCCTAAAGAAGGGAAAAGGGACTATTCCAAGCATGTAGGTCATGGAACACAGTCATCTTCTAAGTATCCAGTCTATACTTCTACACAGAAAAAAATTATAGGGGTCCACTGCATGCATCCCATGCTTAGTGCTTGTATTTATCAATCTAGGTTCTTACATTGAATACGTACATCAATAGTTTCATAATATATTGTCTATTTTGAGTATCACAGTAGTGACTCAAAGCCAAGTTAGAAAAAGAGCACTACTGTTACCATGTGTGGAGAACTGGACTTGATAGTGGTTGTTGGTATTTTCCTCACAATTCCAAATATTCTAGTCTAGTCTGTTTATATTCTTATATCACACACACATCTGTTGGATTCTGTGCTGCAGTGGGGGGCAAAACACTTAACTTCTGCTTAGCTTAACTTAACTTGCTCAGTGCTCCCCTTTGTCTTCTACTCATGTACCTCCCTGCCTTTTCATTCTGTTCAACTTGTCTTCATGAGTGCCACTCAGGTCTTGTTTGGAATGACACTTCAGCAGCCCCGTTGGATCTTTCAGGTACAGACACAAATCGTCGCCTGGCCTTTTGGCCTTTTGTTCAGAGTCTTTCTTATGTGGAGCCTAAATAAAGCTTGTAAGCTTCCAGAGGCTTCTTCGCCTGAATGGGGCAAACAATTTCTTTTAAATCCAGTGTTAAAATACTTTAGTAATGAGTTGCAGAACTAGATCCGGCATTTAGGGATGTTCCCTTGGCACTGATCAAGTTCAGGTCAAGACACAATTATGGCCTCGAGTGGCAAGTTTCTACATCTTAGCCAAGAATGGCTTCTTGGTAAGAGAGAGAAGTAACAAAGCCCATTCAATTAACCTGAAATTTCATATTGGCACAAAATTCAGGATTATCTGCCAGAATCATTAGTAATTTGCAAGCTCTGTTCTGCAGAAGAGAAGCAGATATTTGACCACTTGCACCCTTTCCAGTAAATGACAGCCATTATTGCAGAGAAAAAGAAGTACTTCAAAATTCATTCTATCAAGTGTAGCAATTTGGTTAGTGGTTTGCTCAAAAGTCTGTTAAACCTGGGTGCATACCATGTTGTAGGATCAGGATACTATACTATCAAAAAATTCCACGGGACCCCTTGTACTTGGGGTAAGAGAATGTTTAGACTCCAAACCCCCTTCTCTCTTCCCAGGGCAAAATGGGATCCTCCCTTCCCACCAGTTTTAAACCCCTCTTTTTGTGGTCTGCCCTCAGTAGATGCCTGATTCTGTTCAAAGGCATCAGCTAAAAATGCCATCTCATCCACAGACTTTACATCTTTGTCCCATAGACACTGCTTTATATCAGGCTTACACATGCCTAGGAAATGCTCTTGAGCAACAAGATGAAGCATTCCTTCAAAACTTGCCACCTCTTTACCTCTCACCCATTTTCCCAACAAATCTTTCATTTTGTTTACATATTCCCAATTACTCATACCAATATCCCTCTTACGATTCCTAAATTTAACTCTATATGTTTCAGGGGTAATCTGAAAACGTCTCAAAACAGAATCTTTAAATTTATAATAGTCTAAAGCATCTTCAATAGGCATTCCATTGAATATATTTCGAGTTTTACCAGTTAATTTCGCAATCAGGGTAGGAACTCTCTTATCATCAGGGATTTCATGTATTACGCACAGCCTGTCGAAGATAGTCAGATATTCAGCAATATCATCCTCTTCACTGTATGCAGGACATAAGTGTTCTCATTTTTGGATTTTGGGAGTGATGGGAGTCGTTGGAGTCAGGGGGTTCTGGTTCTGCTTCGCTAGCAGGTCCAGTTGGTGTTTTCGCTCTCTCTCTCTCTCTCTCTCTCTTTTTCTTCCTTAGCCCTTCTGTGTGCAGCCTCCTCTCCAACTGCCTCCCTGGCTGCCTCTTTCTCCATAGTTTCCCTGGCTGCAGCTGCTTCTTTGAGCCTCATTTCTGCCTGCCACATTTGAAACTCGTGGTCCTTTTCTTTCTCTGCCACTTCCAGTCTGGCCAGCTCTAGTTTTGTAGCTGTCTCATTGGTAGTCATTTTTCTGCTTTCTTGTGCTTATTTCCTTCACCCGAAATAAACAAACAGAAAATAACAAAACTGTGGCCTCCTCCTGACTGTTCTTAGCCACTGCACTTAAGACTCACTTAAAATCACAAATCTCAGTGCTTAAAGTGTGAACTCGACTTGGAGTAACAAGCCGCACATACACCCTGCTCGCTGTGCCAGTGTGACGTTCCCCTCTGGTGTTATCTGGACCGGTGATCTGCTAGGCCACTCCAATCCTTGACTCTGGGAGCCAGCCTTACCCTGCTCTTCTGTGAGAACTCCCACTCCCGGGATGTTCACGCACAGCATCTGACATGTAAGCTGCTTGGATTGTGCAACCGAGTGACACTAGCCAATATCTCCAGCCCCAGACACAACCCTAGGAACCTCCGTCTTGCAGTGTCCAGTTATGCCCGCTGGACGCTGCAAGCTTATATGAGTTCATCAATTTAACAAGAAATTTATATGTACCAGTCTTGTTACCCCAAGGGGAGTCTCTGACAGGCTTCAAACCAAACGCACTGCTTCAGGTAGAATAAACAAACACATTTATTAACTACAAAGATAGATTTTAAGTTATCATAAGTCAAAGCACAATAAGTCGGATTTGGTCAAATGAAATATAAAAGCAAAATGCACTCTAAGCTGATCTTAACACTTTCAATGCCCTTTCAAACTTAGATGCTTCTCACCACAGGCTGGCTGGTTGCCCTTCAGCCAGGCTCTCCCCTTTAATCAGCGCTTCAGTTGTTTGATGGTGATGTCTGTAGATGGAGGTGGAAGAGAGAGGAAGAGCATGGCAAACGTCTCTCCCTTTTATCATGTTCTTCCTTCCCTCATAGCTTTGCCCCTCCACCCTTCAGAGTCAGGTGAGCATTACCTCATCGTAGTCCCAAACTGACCAGAGAAAGGGGGATGACTCACTCGAGAGTCCAACAGATCCTTTGTTGCTGCCTAGGCCAGTGTCCTTTGTTCCTGTGAGACTGGGCTGGGTTTGTTCCATACATGCCCTCATGAGGTATGAACTGCCCCTCTGCTCTTGGAGAGTTTTTGCCTGGGCTTGTTTTAAGCCGTGAGGAAACATTTTCAGCCTCATAACTATATACATGAAATTACGACCTATAACATAACTTTAATAACAATTACTATAACATTACTATAACAACAATGCTCAGTGCATCATAAGCCTTCTGAAGACACTCGACATGACAAACTTTGCATTGGATACCACACAATCATGTTATAAGGATGAACATGGGAGTGTAGGGTGTTCCCCTGTGGTACAGAGCATCACAACTGCCTTCTGTTGTTTTATTCCTAGTGTTTAGGAAAATAGGACTTTGTACATTCTTTGCCAAATTAGCTGGATTGCATCAAAGAAATACCTGACTCCATCATAAATTTCTCCTCCTAACAGAAATAACCACCTAGACCCCCCTAGAATTGGCTAACCGCTCAGCTAAAAAAAAGGATAATATAATAACATTGAAACATTATTGAAACAAACCTCTCTCTCATATCAAAATTAAATGTTTCAATAATTAAGAATAGAATTTTTTCAGAATTTTTGTTTCACGGGAAATTTTGGCTTTTCATTCCAATTGAGAATTAAAACAAATTTTGAATTGTTTTTTCCTGAGGAAGGGAAGACTTCTGGTTTCTAACCACCTGTAATGATTAGTTAGCAGGAGGACTGCTGGGGACACAGTGCTAGAACAATGCACAAGGCCTTTGTGATCTTTATGGATCCCCTCAGATTGTTCTATGAGATGGCAAGCCCTATCTGCCAATGGAATGATTTAGAAGTTAAACAAGGGAAACCCCATGGAGTTTTCCTTCCTTTTGCACTCTCCTGTGTGTTTTGCCATGGGGGGACCCATCTCACCTGTGTAATAATTGTTGCATGACACATAGAAGACAAAATTAGAGGGCCTATATTATGTGTGTCTGTGTCCTCCAGTTTTGTCTCCTGGGTGCCATGCAACAATTTGGTGTATACACACACACACACTATATAGATATATAATGTCCATAATTCATTCACCATGGATTTCTTGAGGTAAGATTACCTTTGGAAGCACAATGTGTCAGATAAACTCTGTAGTTCCTTTACCCATTTTGTCAAGTCAAGGGAAGGTTTGAATGAGCTGACATGAGATATTTTTACCTGTAGCTTTAGCTGTAAGAGGGATTTCCTGTTAGCTGGAGCTGGTCTTAATTAAATTAAGAAGCTATATACTTGACAGCTTTGTAATACAGAGGAAAAATTGGACTCAGTTAAGGATACTTAATGCAGACTGTTCTATGACTTTACTTAACTCATTTTAACAATCTTAGGTCATCTCTATTTAAGTACTCTCCTTATGGTAGATCACTGCTAGGGCAAGTATTTTGGAACCTTTGCCTTTATCTAGCAACAAAAGGAATTCCAGGTGTCATAATATAATTCCAATAACTGCTGCTTTCATAAAACCCTCCTAATAGGGATCACATCATTGCAATGACACATTGGCAGCCACTAAATATGCAGGTGGATCTGAGTTGTGGATATTTAAATGTCTGCACATCTCTAACACCTATGTGACCTAAGTAGCAATCCAGATTACTAAAACAATTCTTCTTCATAATCTGATTTAATTTTCACTGTTTATGCTGTCTGTTTGCTTTCAAATTCATCTCATCTTGGACAATTAAAGTACACTAATCAGTTTCCATGTGAGATACTTATATGGCCCCTCTTACAATAGTGTCTGAGTTGCTTCCACAGTCTTTAATGTACTTATCTCCACGACATCCCAGTGAAATCCTCATTTTACAGATGGGAAGGTGAAGCACAGAGGGATCAAGGCCCAGAATTTAAAAGGGATTTAGATATTGCAACACTCAGTGTTGCAACACCTAACTGATCTAGAAGCCTAACTTTCATTTTCATCGGGATTTAGGCACTTATGAGCCTAAATCCCTGTTATTAATGTCTTGTTCCACAATATATCTTCTCCAATATTAGACCCCATTTTGCTTTTTCTCAGACAAGCTCTTCATATTAACAGATTGTAAAACCTATTGGAAACTCTCACATTCTAATTTCTCTCATTTTGTTCTCTACTTATATTTTCAGTGGAACTCCAAATGGAGTGAAAGCCTTCTAATCGTAGGTTTCAGAGTAGCAGCCGTGTTAGTCTGTATCCGCAAAAAGAACAGGAGTACTTGTAGAGCTGGTTGAAATATGGTAACATTTCATGTGAAAGTGTTCACAATGAATGTACCCGTTTTGTCAAAAAAATTGAAATTCAAAACTTTTGCCTACCGCCACAGAGGGTCAAAAATAGAAGGAAACTGTTTTGCAAAATGTCAATTTTTTTGGTCAAAATTCTTTTAAAATTTTAGCCACGATCTAGTCACTGTTTTAAATGCAGCCCAGGTTGAAATGATAAAATGGAATGAATGTGTAGGTAGACTTGGATAACTGAAAACTGTTCAGTAGTCTACGAGTAACAAGCTTCTAGTTTCAGTTCAGACAGAGAACAGTGGTTCAGAGATGTCAAAGAATGAGTTGACTTAAGTTATGATGTTTAGAGCTGCTTCTTTCATGTCAGAGTTAGAGCACATTGTTGGAGGACAGTGAAGGAAAAGCTTACACTGCCAATATCCCTGCTGTAGCTTTCCTCTGAATAGGAGAATTAACTCCAAATCTTGGACCAAATACCCAGCCCAAGTAAATAAACTGCATCACTCTGTGAATCATAACGGTAAAGTGGGGAAGAAGGTTTGTAAGAAATTCCTCCTTCCCACCCCCAAGACCACAGTGCTCTAAGCCTCTGTCTTTACTGAAGGGCTGAGAGCCACTCCTGCCACACACATCCTACCCCCATATAGTGAGGAATAGCCCATAGATCCATGTAGTGGCTGATTCTTTTAGCTCCCCAGCCATTCACCATTTGCAGGCTGTCACAGAAAAGTCCAGAAAAGCTGCATTTCACAGAGCACACAGGCTGAGGACTCCAGGACCTCTTCCTCATCCGTTCTCCTGTGATTAGATTTGTCCAGACCCACAGAGGGTGTGGGGAGCAGGCTTTGCCATGTAATGTTCAATATCTTCATTAATGATCTGGAGGATGGTGTGGATTACACCCTCAGCAAGTTTGCAGATGACACTAAACTGGGAGATGTGGTAGATATACTGGAGGGGAGGGATAGGATACAGAGGGACCTAGACAAATTAGAGGATTAGGCCAAAAGAAACCTGATGAGGTTCAACAAGGACAAGTGAAGAGTCCTGCACTTAGGAAGGAAGAATCCCTTGCACTACTACACACTAGGGACCGAGTGGCTAGGCAGCAGTTCTGCAGAAAAGGACCTAGGGGTTACAGTGGACGAGAAGCTGGATATGAGTCAACAGTGTGCCCTTGTTGCCAAGAAGGCCAATGGCATTTGGGGCTGTATAAGTAGGGGCATTGCCAGCAGATCGAGGGATGTGATCATTCCCCTCTATTCGGCATTGGTGAGGCCTCATCTGGAATGCTGTGTCCAGTTTTGGGCCCCACACTACAAGAAGGATGTGGAAAAATTGGAAAGAGTTGAGCAGAGGGCAACAAAAATGATTAGGGGGCTGGAGCACATGACTTATGAGGAGAGGCTGAGGGAACTGGGATTGTTTAGTCTGCAGAAGAGAAGAATGAGGGGGGATTTGATAGCTGCTTTCAACTATCTGAAAGGGGGTTCCAAAGAGGATGGATCTAGACTCTTCTCAGTGGTAACAGATGACAGAACATGGAGTAATGGTCTCAAGTTGCAGTTGGGAAAGTTTAGGTTGGATGTTAGGAAAAACTTTTTCACTAGGAGGGTGGTGAAGCACTGAAATGGGTTACCTAGGGAGGTGGTGGAATCGCCTTCCTTAGAGGTTTTTAAGGTCAGGCTTGACTAAGCCCTGGCTGGGATGATTTAGTTGGAGATTAGGTCCTGCTTTGAGCAAGGGGTTGGACTAGACATCCTCCTGAGGTCCCTTCCAACCCTGATATTCTATGATTCTATGAATGCAAAGCAAAAATGCCCATTTCCATCCATGTTTCTCTGATTCTTTTGTTTTCCTCTCATTCTCAGGCAGAATCGCATTCCTAATCCATCTCCCTCTCTCTTCTATTCGGTTGTTATGGCAAAAGCTGGCAATGCCATGCTTGTTATGAGTCATCCACATATAAGCACTTAGTAAGAAATTCTCCACAGAAAGAGCTAATGGGACCCAGGCAGTAACTGCAACCAGACAGTCCCAGGGGATTACTCTTTTCTATGATTACTCTGTCTTGCGGAGCAGCTTCACAAAAGGAGGCCACCTTTTGAGGCCATGAGGTGAGTAATTTTGCACTATGACCGTCAGGGGGAAAAAGGTATGGAGTTGAGGCAGAAATGTGAAAAGAGTATTAGGCAGAAGAGCCCATGAGAGACAAGGACCGAGATAGCAGCTTCTTGGTGACTGGGCACTGGTGCCTGTTTGTGCCAGAGGGACTTGCCTGCGCGTGTAACACCAACAGACCCCGTCGTTGACAGGTGGGATCAAACCTGGAACCTCAGTGCACGAGCCTCTATTGCATGAGCTAAAGGCCATATGGCTCTTAGCTAAGGCTGAGGAGCAGACACAATCTCTCTCTCTACGTGGTCTCAGTGCCACTAGATGGGACAGAACAACACACCCAAAAGGTGTGTGGGTTACATACTTTCCCTAGATGAAGAAGCGCATCCTGAGCTTCAGAGATTTCCCAGTTGAAATCCTGGATGATCCCCCACTTGTAATGCTGACAAACTCTAATCATTGGTGGGTGGGATCAAACCTGGGACCTCTGGAGCTTAGTGCATGAGCCTCTACTTCATGAGTTAAAAGTTAACTGGCTCTTAGCTAAGGCTGAGGAGCAGACTCAATCTCTCTCTCTAAGTGGTCTCTGTGCTACTAGATGGGACAGAACACCACATCCAGAAGGTGTGTGGGTTACACATGCAGTATGGGACCATCTCTGTTCCAGGTAACAGGACTTGTACATATTTTGTAAATAAAGTTACATTAGAAAACACCATGACTGGACTGATCAAAATCTCTCCATTGTAGCTTTTTTCCAACTGAAAATTAGGGTTTCTATTAACTGGGGGAGGAGGGGGGGATCTGAGGCATCTGCTTGATTTTTGTTTTCCTTGTTGGAAAACCAAATACTTCTGACTGAACAAAGGAAAATGTTTATTGGTTTCGATTGGTTTTGATTGTTCAAGGTCAGAATTTGTTCTTAGTGTTTTTATTAAAATTTCATTTTCTGTCAATCCCCCCGTCCCTCATTTTCTGACTAGCTCTTAGCTTGATTCTATGCCACTGTTTCTCTTCCAACAGGAAAGTGAACTACAAGGACCTAAAATCTGCTACTTCTTGGAAAAGGGGCACCCAATGCACAAACAGGTTATTCTCTTCTCTACGTCTTCCAGAAAAAAACTGTCCCCGGGATCCCTATCCTCTTTCTTTTCATTCTATTTTGTAGTCTCTTCTCCTTCACAATCACATTCAGTTCTATTTCCCCAGAGTTCTCTTTTCTCTCAGAAGCACCTGGCCCACATCAGCAGAGGACAATATGGGCTCTCATGAGAAACACCATCAGAGATGAGAGAAATGTATTCCCATTTTTTGCCCTTTAATCAAATTCTGCCCCTTTCAATACAGGACTATTATCATTATATTACAAATTGAGTGATACAAACTCTCTGGCTTTGTAAAATGGGAAGATAGAGATGCAATAACAGCTTTCAGTAATGTACTGTCCTTGATCTGTCAAGGAACTCACTGACAACATATGATCCATTGTCTGCTTGTATTTAGTTAAAATAATGAGAATTTAACAGAACCCAATATGCTGCAGTCGTAGTCCATAGAATATTTCTACTTTTCCTGTGTAACTTTCACTCACTCCCTGATCTGGGCTTTTCCTAACATGACTAGAGTTGAAGACAACAGCTTTCATCTAGCTTCATAAAGGACTGCAGATATGGTAAATCACAAGTGAGGTCAGTTCCAACCATATCAGAAGTGTCTTGTTAATTTGTTATTGTAGTTCAGAAATAAGCATTATATTATGTGTACACTATGGCATTAAGAATTATATTTGTTCATTCTACCTACTGAACGCTGAGACATGAAATAGTTCAGGAGATAAAAATGGATGCTTATCTGCATATGTTATGAAATTTATGGGATCACCTTTGCTCACATTGTGCCAAAGGGAAAATTTTTCACAGTGGGAATCAGTTGCTTAATTAGCACAGAATAATTAAAACTCACTGCAGGGAAAGTTATACGGCCCCACAGCAATTATTTAGGGAGAGTTCATGGCTGTTGCTTGAGGCCAAATACAATCCAAAAAGTAACTTACATAGATAGGTATGTTACCAAACAAACTATTCAAGATCGTCTTATAGTAGAGTTATTCCTGGACTGTCCAGAAAACAATCCTAATAATTATTAATCACCAATATGAGCTCATCAACCAATGTATTAATTAATTTCACTTCATTTCTCAGGATCAGCTCCGTACAGTCAGTCATACTGATTTATATGAATTCTTGGACCTTATAAAGTAAATTTAATATAACTAGACAACAAGACAAACTTCCAAAGTTCAATAATAATGAACTATTTTAACTAGCATACGATCCTATTTACAGTTTATTTATTTTCAGTGCTCAATATGCCACTATCCAGTTTCAATAGATCTTGTGCCTGTTTTCACTCCTGATTTGCAGGAGTGTAATTTAGATGAGAATCAATTCCCTTATCTGTATATACTGAGAACACCATGTTCACCAGTTTAAGAGATCTAAACTCTGTTCACTTAGAATCTGATCCAAAGCCCATTAGATTGGGTTTTAAATGCAGATCCCTTAGTTGGTACCATCTTTTGTAAATAGACCTAGAGAAACCACAATGTTTTGACCAATGAGGAAAATTACTTTTGTAAACAAGTTTTATTTATCATCTTTAAGGCTCACACACTTTGCACTCAGTTTGTACAGGTGTAAATTAATGACTAAACATGGTTGGTGGAGAATCTATGCCATTGCAAATATAAAACATAAATTGCTTATTAACTAACTCTTGTGAAGTTTATAAGACCTTAACTGGAAAAAAGTCAGCTTTTATGGTGGACTTACAATAATTTATATAAAACAATAATTGCATCAATACAGCACAAAAATTTGTTCAGGTGTCATTGAAGACAGAGTCTGACACTGTAAAACCTGCAAAAAGCAATTAAATGGCTGGAACAATTTCCTTAACCTAAGCCACTGGGGTCAGGTATTTTATCCCACATTGCATATGCTGCTGCATTGAAGGTCACTCTCGTGTTCAGATCTCTGTGATGCATAAGTAAAGGGACAGATTAAAAGCAGAGGGTTTGATTCTCTTTTTACACTGGTTTAATTCAATTAGCTTCACTAGAGTTACTCCTGATTTGCACCAGAGTTACTGAGATCAGAATCAGACCCAGAGATTGCCTTAACTCTGAATGTCCTTTCTTTTGAAGATTTAAGACCCTTAAAATGACTTTATTGTCCTTTTTTTTTCTTAAGTACTAAAAATAATTACTTGGGAAATATTGCAGAGGTGGTGACAGGGAGATTTGCAGACACACTGAGAAATGTGGGAGGGTAGTTGAGACGTGTCAAGGAGGATGCCAAGGACATATACAGAGAGGACAAATGACAAGTCTAAGTGAAGGAAAAAAGGCAGAACAGAGGGGCTGTGTGGGAAAAGCCTCCTACCATAGTGAAATAAGCCAGAGAGGGAGCTTACTTTGTGGTTAAAGCATGAGACTGGGTTCTATTTCTGGCTCTGTCACAGACTTCCTGTGTGACCTTAGGCAAGTCTCTAGATCTTTCTATGGCTCAGTGTCACCACCTGTAAAATGGGGACAACACTGATCCTTTTGATAGCATTAGTTATTTGCTTTGTGCTTAGTTCCTCAGTCAGGATCGGGGCCCCATCATGCTGGGTGCTGTCCAAACACACAGGTAGACATGGCCACAACCAGAAAAGCTTATGTAATATAGTATTGTTATTTATATTACAGTAGAATTTAGGGGCACCGATCATGGACCAGGGCCCCATTGTGTTAGCACAATACAGAGCAGCTAGCTACAGTATTGCTTTTATAGTGCAGCCATCACACGAATAGGAGCTCAGAAGGGTTTGCTGATGCTTAAGTAATAATGGCTATAAACCACATGGGAGAAGATTTTCCAAAGGCACAAATGGCAGCTAGACATCTAAACTCCCATGCATTTTAATAGGAGAGGCCTATCATACATTTGTGCCTTTGGAACTCTCCCCCTTTGAGATTCTCAAGCTAAAGGTGTTAACGGTGGTGCAAAATATCAGCATTAGGCACTTGAAATAAATGAGGGTGCCTTCCTGCATAAAAATGTGTGGAGAGAAGAATTCATCTAAAATGTCTGCAGGATAAACTGGCAAGAGCTGGACCCCCTGCACTACATTTCCCAATATTGCACAGCTGACAGCACTGCAATGCCGGGGAGACACAGCCGGTGATTGAGATTCATGGGGAATCATGGTGTGTCCTAAAACTTATGTGAAGAGGGTGTTACCCTCCACAATTCACGCAGGCTTCCCTCCCCACATCAGTAGCAGCCAGACCACCCAGTGGCTGTACGGCTGTGACCCAGGAAACTTTTGTGCTAACTGATAGAGAGTACAGGGGGTGCATAAGGTTTTACAGGGATCCCTTGAGACAAGTATATGCACAGTAATTCACCAAAGGGTGGCATGTAAGGTCTCTACCAAGAGCCAGTAGACCCCGGTCATCATAATCATTTTGAAGTGTATGTACAGATAATATTTAAGAAATTATGTATCTACACTAGAAATTATGTTCTTAAAACCTTGAAGTTCAAGGGAGGGCACCAGGAAGTGACATGCCTTGGACAGGTTCTGTTCATGCAAGGAGTAGTAGAAGTTTACCTCTATATCTGGTCATTGAAAGCCTAACAATGTAAATAAGTGTATTTGTATAGGGAGCCACCAGCTAATCAAGATTGTGGAATTGACCAGAGATCACAACATCTACAGAAAGGAACACAAAGCAGGAGGGTGTCCTATTTATTGACTAAGATCAAAGGATGAGTCGGGTACATCAGGAGATTGCAAGGAGACACACAGGAGATTTCACAGAGGAGACAAGCTGACAGTGTGGCTGGTCTCCTGAAAAAAGGAATCAGAGCCTGCCTGGCTGGAAAATGCCGGTGAGCAATTTGACATGTTACTATCTTGTTAATTAGGTTTAGGTTCTAGAATGCATGTTACAGTTTTATTTTATATGTAACCATTTGATTCCAATATTTCTACTTGCTGCCACCCAAATTTCTATACTCTGTTAAATAAAACTTTTGCTTGTTTTCACTATACATTTACCTAAATGCTGTGTGTTAAGTGGAGCGGTGATCAGAGGTGTAACTGGTAAGCTGGGAAGTACTGCTTCTTTGGGAGCAGGGAATCTGTGAATACGTGATCAGGAAATCTGTGTTCAGTGGAATGGGAGCTGGACAGTCCAGGGGGTTGCTTGAAGGGCTTGGATTGTGCCTATTGCTTACCTGCAAAAGGGACAGAGGAGTCTGCATATGCTGACAGGGGAGTGCTTGTGTTGCCCGTGGCTGGTGGACTCAGGGAGCAGACTCATGGTAGGTATAGACATGGCTTCCTCATTCTAAGGGCGGGTGGCAGCAAGGTGACTCAGTACCCTGGGTACCCTGGGAAGTGTCACAATGACCCCTGGTTCACTCCACCACTTGCTCTGATTGCCCCCTAATGGGAGGCTTGCAGAGACCAGAGGAACAGTTAACAGTGTTCTGAGCAGCCTGAACTAACCCTGTGTTCTTACTTACACAATTTGGGTTGCAGAAGACAGAAAAGACACCAATTAGAACATTTGCTTCCTCATTCATTCTTCCTGGCATCTCTCTTATTTCCCTGACTCATACACACAGACTAGGTGATGTTGGCAAGACAGAGGAGAAACATGCCTCTTTTCTGTGTGACTCCATGTGCCTTTTTTCAGTTAACCTGTTCCCATCCAGGCCTTCAGAGAGAGAGGATGGCCAATAGGCCTCAGTGAAGGAACAGAATGAAAAGGGATGGAGGGAATGCCACACAACAGTTAATATAGCTTTAGCTATATTAACTTCTAAGAAGCTTCACTGTGACCTGCTGCGGGGGATAAGCTGGGTCCCTGTCAACCCTACCCCATCCTGAAACATGGCTCCTGGACCACACATGGGATGCTGCATAGGATCTGGGAAAATGGGGGATTCAGAAACAGGGAATTCCATGTTGTAAAGGTCCCCATGGAATGACATGACCCATTGTTGTTTCCTGAGGCCCCAGTCCACCACAGCACTTAAGCACACGTAACTTTAAGTAAGCCAGTAGTCTCATTAACTCCATTGGGTACCACCCACATGTTTTAAGTTATGCGTATGCTTAAGGGTTTTTGCTACATCACAGCCCACTATACTAGTGGTAATACCATTAACTTTCACTTTACTGAACTGATACACACATTGACAGATGGAAGGCCACTGCACGGTATTGAGCAGAGGCGAAGAAGTGGGGGCATGGAGCACAAGATGAATGTTGCCCTTAATTATTTCATAGGGTATAAATCAAATGAAAACAATTTGCCAATATGAGAGTAGAGGACCAATTGTCTCATATTGAACCATCTCTATACACCTGTCAGCTGTTTAATTAAATTTCCATCAAATAAAATGTTAGAATACCTGGTGGCACAGTATATAGATTCTCCTTTCTACTCTTTATTTGCTGTTTTAGTAATATTGCATATTCATATACCTTCAGCTGGTATCAATCAGTGCACTGAAGTCAGTGGAGACATGCTGATTTACACTATCCAAGGCTTTGGCCCTGAAGACCAGATTTTAAGAGACTCAGGGCCAGATTTGCAAAGGTTCTCAGTACTCAGTGGCTCCCATTGTGACATGTATGGTCAGATTTTCAAGAGTTCAACACCCAACGTGTTACGGTCTTCTGGAAAATCTGTTCCAGGTTAAAAATTAAACTTAGAAACAATGTGCCTGCTCCCACCGATGGCAAAACTCTCCAGTAGGATCAGGCTCAGGCTTTATTTGTATTTGTTTCAATTGCCAGGGTTTCACATCATCTCCTTTACACACAGCGTAGAATGTTTAGGGACTATTTTGATACTGTTTTGGTGGCCAGATACTACAGTGATGAATATGGTCTAAAAACCTAAAGAGACAGATGGGATAAATTAAATTTTAAAGACTGACCATGATTTTCTCATTGAATTTCAGTTTAATACATTATAAAGCCAGAAGGGACCATTATGATAGTCTAATCTGACCTCCTGCATAACACATGCCATAGGACTTTCTTGACTTATTTCCTGTTTGAATTAGAGCATTTTTAAAGAAAAAAATCCAAATTTGATTTAAAATTTTACAGTGATAGAGAATCCACCACTGCTCTTGATAAGTTGTTCCAATGGTTGGTTAAAAAAAAAAACATCTTATTTCTAGTCTGAGTATCTCTTGCTTAGACTGGAAAGAATTAAATGCTCCCATGATTTTGATTTTTTTTAAGTTGACAGAAAACATTAGCAAACACTAATGTAAAAAATAAGCTAAAGGCCCCTTCTCATATCAGGCCCTTTAAAAATTGCACTTGCACCTTAACTGCACATAGAAATGAAGAAAGCAGCTTCCAACATTATGTGTTAAGGCAGCAGAAGTGTCTGTAAAGCCTGTATTCAAGGCTATTAACTGTATTGTAGGAAATGAAGGGCCAGCAACCCATTGCAATTAAGCAGACATCCTTACAAACAAACAATATTCCTATATTACAGCAATGGTATTAGTTTTCATTGTGGTATATTCACAAAATAATCATTGGTATAATAGTTTCACTCAACTCCCCGACTAGTGCATTACAAAAGGTTTTGGATGCTGTGAAGAAACACTTCATATTAAGTACAGGTTTAGGAGGCAGAAGTCTAGCAAGCCCAGAGACAAAGTCCAAGAGGGACTGATGGAGTGAAGGTATAAGTATTCAGAGGAATCTAATTATGTAAAAAGGAGAGGGATAGCATCAAAGGAAAGCAAAGGGCTCATCAAAAATCTCACTGCATGTCTCTGTTTCAGGAAAACATGCAAGCACATGCTTAAGTTCCACTGATTATGTGTTTAAAGTTATGCCTGTCTTTAAGTGCTTCCCTCAGTAGGGATACTTTCTTGAATCAAGACCTTTATCTAAACAGAGTGTAAAACATTAATAAGGCAGAGACTTCTAAAAGAGACTGGTTTGGAAGATTGAAGGTTCCCCTTTCTGCCCCAAACTAGACCCAGCCCTATGAACTACAGATATATCTGTTATATATCTGAAAGTCGGCTTTTTACATTCACTTCACTGGTCAGCCTCTAATCACCAGAGCACTGACCCAATATTATAAGCTATGCTTAGAAAAGTATTACAGCTAAACCACTAAAACAAAAACAAAAACAAAATGTATAGGCATTTGGGAATTCATCTTATCAGTCTCAATATTACAAGCTCCAAGGGGCTGAGATTTGTAATATAATTCACAGTACAGAATCTGTCAACAAAATGAAAGCTCTAATCTTTAACGGATTGTGAAAGTGTATTTAGAGATACATGCTCTGAATTATTTTGTTCAAATTGTGTTTTCGTTACATATCTCTTTCAATTTGTTTTGCACATAGGAGTACTTGGGTAAAGAAAAGATGCCAAACAAGAAAATTTAGGGCAGGATTTTCAAAAGCATTCAACATTAGACTAACTCTTCTCCACTGAAATCAATAGGAATTTTGACTAACAATTTTAAAGGTTCTCTCTTTTCAGTCTGCAAAGGAGCTGTAGTGCACTCTGCAGAATCTGCATGTAACTTGGAGGGAAAAGCACAAGTTCCAAGAGAAAAGACTTTGCAGAAGGTACCAGATGATCAGTCTGCATGCACATGACTTGAATGCTAGCTGCAGTTGCAGCATGTCTGTAAATGTTTCTATTGATAAATTAGTTTTACAAACATGGAATCGTCTCATCTTATTACCCAGGTACATGAAACACACTCTGGGAAGAGGTGTGAAATCCAGTTCAAAAACATATATACATGAATTGGATATAGCTAGATAAATACTCAGTTCAGTGTGTATATGTAAATTCTGTACATTTGAAGACATTTCCACCTCTTATGTTGCTTATGTTTACTTGCATTGCACTTGTAACTTTTACTACAGAATTTTGGAATAAGATTATATTAATCTGTCTCCCTTTTGTGAACCCTTTCTTGAAAATCTGATGTGTACCTCGTGAGGCCCTGAGGCACAGTGAAAACTGAAAATGTATACATTCATTTTCTCAGAATTTGTGATGTCAAGTTCTAACTGTGGTCCCCCACCCCAAACAAAACAAAACCAAAGTGTGGTACTCACCCAGCTGTAGTCATTGGCATCTATAATTATTACCTTATTATAATGATACTCTTCAATAATAACCACAAAATGCTTAATTCCCATGGATGGTTTTATAACAATCATGGATTATGCTGAGAAAATGGTATAATTTATTTTATTCTTAATGGAGTGTGAAAATCTTGCCTACAAGATTGTCACTTGATGTGCAATTTATATCACTCAAAAAAACATATATGCTTCATGCTACTAATGAAAAGGGTCCAAGGAATGTTCAATTGACAAGAAGTAGAGAATTTCACATTTCAAGCCAAATGAAGGGCAGTGAGTCTTTCACTTAAGAGGCTCCTATTATCATTGGACAAAAGCAAATTGTTTATTATAGATAGTGTAAGATCACATGAAAGAATGTGCTTGGCCTTCAGAGACCTTGGTATTCATATAATTAAACTAATCAACTGTGGAACAGTAGTCAAAAGTCAAATCTTAATGAACTGGAAAAAATGATACTTCAATTTTCTGTTGCAAATCCCCAATTAGCATATTAAACACAACATATTTCTATTAAATGAAAAAACTGAATACTGTTTTTCTTACTTTATTCTTAAGTAGGAACTGTATATTCTGCATTAAATATATGGAAAGATATTAATTGCATTGTTATAATTAAATTGCAGCAGCTAACTTCATCTGGTTTAATTGAAAGAACAGGGGCGGCTCCAGGCACCAGCGCAGCAAGCGCGTGCCTGGGGCAGCAAGCCGCGGGGGGCGGCCTGCCGGTCGCCATGAGGGCAGCAGTCAGGCTGCCTTCAGTGGCATGCCTGCGGGAGGTCCACCGGTCCCGCGGCTTCAGCGGCAATTCGGCGGCGGGTACACTGAAGGCGTGGAACCAGCGGACCTCCCACAGGCACGCTGCCAAATCCGCGTTACCGGCGGACCTCCCGCAGGCATGCTACCAAAGGTTGTCTCACTGCCATACTTGAGGCGGCAAAATACATAGAGCTGCCCCTGTGAAAGAACATACTGATCCGCTATATTAAATAGCGCATTTTTTTATCATTATAACTGTTCTGAAAATAATCTCTCTCTCTCTCTTTTTGGAAGAACACTTCATTTCCATTCAGTAGTCATCTATTGTTAAATACCAACAATTCTATATGTGGGAAATTCATGTATAACACACTGGTTACTGTGTGTTACACACATCCCCTTTTGGCTAATCCAAAGAGTATATGGGTCTGTTACAGCTCTCAGCATGAAAACCTGGTTCTTTAGCTCAAGCTTTCAGCTTTGGAGTTCCCTGGTCCAATCCCTGGTGCTTGGATGGCAGCAGTCATACATTTGTACACTGTTCCCAGCCAGCGGAGTTATTCTGAAATTACAACAGAATAAGTCTCCAGTCCTGGTTGCAGATGGATCCCTACCCACTCCCAGCAAAATTCTGTTGACTTCAATGGGTTCCACATAGAAACAAGTGTCTGCTGGCAAGCATATCTCTATAGGATTGGGGCCTAAGTGAAATCAGAATCTGCCCCCTTGATTATATCCAGCAAGGCCACTTCCTATATCTCTAAGAACACATACATTAATTATTATTATTGGATTTTCAATGATCCCCATTATCATAGTATCAGAGAACCTGATGACCACTAAATGAACTTATTTCCATTATTATGGATGTGGTAAGGAAGTATCATTATGCTTATTTTCAAGTTAGGGAACTGAAACACCCAGAAAGTAAGATCTAAATCTGCGAAAGCATCCATCAGTGTTGAGTCCGTTCCTTTTTGGACACCAAGCTTTAGACCTGAAGGACTTGATTTTCAGAGATGCCGAGCACCTGCTCTCCTATTGATTTAGTGGATTTAGCCTTTGTTGATGGTAGATCAATGCAGCTTTATATCTAGTTACACTAGGAAAGTAACTTAGCACAGAGAAAACCATAAACAAAAACCACTATTTTTATTGCAAAGTTGAGTTAAATGACATTGGGGATGTAATGATTTTTTCTAGCGAGAGTAAGTGTGAAGAATTCCAACAGGTGCAATGAATGCCAATGAGAAAAGTAAGTTGTCTGACCTTCTAGAATTTACTTCCAAAACAAAGCATTTTCTTTAAAAGAATAAAATCCCCATTTACCTGTCCAACAAGTCTGTCATTAACCAAAAAATAATCCTCACACCTGTTCCATTTACTAGCAGCTACTTCACAAGAGCTTCACAGAGCAAAGGAGAGAGATGGATCTTTAAAAAAATAATAATAATTGTTTTTCCACCAGCCACGTGAATCAGCATACAATCAAGTGTTTATATTTAGATGTTCTCTGAGAAGAGACTCATCTCTCATTTGGGAGCTGAATACAAGGCACTTGTAAATATTTTAAATGGTCCTGTTAAACAAGAGTTAGTGGGCTTTTTCATCAGGTCCAACTGATCTGCGCTGAGTAGAGGGCATATGGGGTAAAAGTGATTGTATACAATCACTGAACTGCCCCAGTCCTCAAAGCTGCCAATTTTTACCCTGGGACAAGTTAGTGCAGCCTTAGGTCTGCTCTAATCTGTGCTGGGTGATAGCCCCACGGGACCATTATGCCACCAAAGAACTTCTGGAGTGTACCAGTACTCCAGTCACACCCCTTTCCTTGCCCAGGCCCTCTACATCGGGAACCTGCAAGGGGGTAAGTATCAGGAATCTATGTCAGCCCTACAGCGCCTCTCTGTTCCCACATATGAGGGGGAATCCTTAACTGCCCAGTTAGGGTAGTGTCAACAACTTTAAGCCTCCAGAACAGTGAAGGGAGACCTTTTCGAAATATCTAGTACTTTTACAAAGACATCCTTGTAAATATGACTGATATAAATCAACCATGTAGGTTGAACTTCAGTTACTACTTCCCCCCCCCTAGAGATTATGCGTTATTCACATTATTTTTCACAGGATGGATTTTGAGGTTCATAAAACCTGTGGCTACAGTAGCCAGTGGATCGGATAATCCTAATCTGGAGGAAACTGCCCTTGCTGAATTTCTCTCTCCACAGTTTGCTATAGAAGGAGAGAGGTGGGCAAAAGTGAAGCCTACAGAGTTCTGATGGCCTGACTGGCTAATCTATATATTTCTTACAGGCCTGTCACTTTTGTATAAAAAAATTGCATTACCTAGTGAACATCCATATACACATAAGTAAATTTCCATAAAAATCAGACATCATTTACTTATGCTTCTAAAAGTGCAAGCACAAAAATCAAAAACAAATGAAAGAAGCTTTTCTTATTTTCCAGTCACATATTCCTATGCTTCTATTAATGCTCTTAATTTTGTATGTCAGGTTAGAAGGGGCAGGACTGTACAGAATACAAAAACAACAAAATGCCAAGGCTTCAGTGCCTATATACATCTTCTCCTGATAGGCAGTAATGATAGATCTCCTTTTCTAACTTGTTTTTTTGACACCATGCCATTCAGTTTCTCTTTTCAGTTTTGTTTTAATGTTTGTGAGTACAGATAGGAGCAAATAATTTGTTCGTTTAGGAGACAGCGCTTGATTCTGATCCTCTTTATTACAGCATAAACCAGGAATGACTCTACCGAGGTCAGTGGAGCATTAAACCAGGGCACATTATCATCAGGTACTGCAGTAGCATATAGATACCCCAGGCACCATCGTACTAGACTCCCTTCAAAACATATAGTAAGAGACAGTTCCTGCCTCAAAGTACTTACAATCTAAATAGATGAAGCAGACAAAGGAAGCATTATCATTTTACAGATGGGAAACTGAGGCACAGAGCTGAAGTGACATTCACCAGGTCATACTGGAAGTCATGGGGCAGTTCTTGATGCCATCACAGACTGCCTGAGTTCCATCCCAGTACCTTAACCTTAAGACCGTTGTTCCTTTCTGTGGGAGAGCAGACTTCAATCTTACAGCTTTGAAAAACCAACAAGTTTCAAATAAGCCTTCACTAAATCTTCAAGTCACCTGCAATTGTCAGTGAATGCCATCTTCTTCCTAAACTAAACCTCACTCTCTCACCAGCATATTTTTAAATGCATCTATCAAATCTATTTTAAATAAAATCATGGGACGTTATTTTTAATGGAGAAAACTAATCCTAAAACAGGCCTTCTAAAAAGATTCATAAAGGATTTCTTCTTTTCCACCTCCCCCCACTCAACTTCCTTGACATGCAAAGTTGTGGATTTTATTGCTGGCAATTCTTAATAATAAACCTACTCCATACTGTAATATTAGTCTACCTCATGCTAGCACTGCAAAATATGCCAAGCTTGTGAGAATAAATTGGCCATCTGGGCCTGCAGGTGTTTACAATATAGAATAAATTAAGAAGTGAAAAGGCATTGAGAAGGTTGCAGTTGAATAATTACTGTGGAAAGCTGAAAATCTTAAGTACTAGTTCAACCACTGAAGATGCATTACCCTGCCCTTTTAAGATTAGTTTCCACTCTTGTTTCATTAGCCCTCCTGTCTGAAAGGCTTCTCTTTCCTTCAAATATATTCTCCCCGCAGAATGTTTGCCACAATTAAGCCATGTCGATACTTGTTCTTACAGTTATTTTTTGTTGTTGTTTAACTGATGTGATAAATTCAGTTATGATTGTTGAGAGGAAAGATTCCTGCTTTCCTATCCCTCCCCACGACAAGCTGTTTCATGTGAGCCCCTGCTGGTTTGGTTGTTCATTTCATTCCCTGCACATTTCAAGGAGGAATGTTGCACTTCATCATCATCAGAGCAAAACACGGAACTGTTTGGGACAGGATGCAGAGCAGACACATTAGAACCAGCTTCTATTATATCATCCTGCACCATTGAATAGCGGGAGCTTTGCCATTGACTTCAATCAGGTCAGAAGCAGATCTCTATTGAGCTCACATACTAAGATGATGAGGGCTATGTAGGTAAATTGTAGAGATAGATTATAGATAGATAATGATGTAAAATGTACTGTATCTATTTTTATTTTTCAGTACAGTAATATGCAGACTGCAATTCTTCTTATGACCTTATAGGTCAAATTCCACACTCATCTATGCATGCCACTCCCACAGAAGGGAATGGGAATTGTGGACATATTTGAGGGCAGAATTTAGCTTCTGAATAAGCCTATCAGAATGTTCCTATGGAATCTGGAAGAGTAACTCCACAACAGGAACACAGGCTGTCCTCAACTCCTATTGGAATTTGAATACACTCTAAAAAAAAGTAAATTGTCATATTTTCTGAGGCCTTGGCTACACTTGCAGCTGGACAGCACTGTGAGGTAAACCTGTCTTCGTACAGCTGAGTAGGGAAAAGCGCTGCAGTCTGTCCACACTGACAGCTGCCAGCGCAGTGGCGTGGCCACACTTGCAACATTTGCAGCTGTGTTGGGAGCGGTGCATTATGGGCAGCTATCCCAGCATTCATGTGGCTGCAACGTGCTTTTCAAAATGGGGGGGTGGGGTGGAGTGTGACAGGGAGTGTAGGGGGAGAGAGAGTACTTTTTGGAGCGTGTCAGCACTCTATTTTGCAAGTTCCGAACTCCCGGCCCCCTGCTAATTCATTCACTCACTCAAAGCAAACAGCAAACTGTTTGTTTTTTCTCTGTGGTAGGAGCTTTGAAACCAGCACTTCCGCATTCCTGCAGCCGGTCACAACAATGGAGAGGATTGGCCCCTTGACAAGGTGATCAGTACAGCGCTGCAGGTTGTTTTCTGGTACACACTCACAGGGGAGAGTCGTAGCCACTCCGCTGTATCTCTTATGCTTCTTGGGGAGGTGGAGTAACTGCAGCTGTGTACCCAGGGAGATACAGCTCTGTACGTGCCCTGCCAGTGTGGACGGGGAGTGAGTTATAGCGCTGAGGGAGGCTTTACAGAGCTGTAACTCGCAAGTGTAGCCAAGGCCTGAGTATACAAAGTGCAATGACTGCTTGAGCTGGTTGAAATATTTACTTGGGTTTTTTTTTTTTTTTGAAGTTCTGATGAAAAATTGAAAATTGTTCACTTTTTTTTAACAGCTCATAGAGATGGTAAAAATTGTGAAAGTTTAGAAATTGACAAAATTTCATCATGGAAAATTTTGATGTTTTAAAAAAGAGGGTTACCCTTTTTCAGCCAGCTCTAATAATTATAAATGAAATAGTAAATACATAGTGAAAATGCCACACATCTGCATCACTTCACTAAGGAGAAAACTCAATGTTATTTCATGTAAGTATGACCCACACTGCCTAGCAGTGGCAGATGTCAGGGCCTCCCCATTGGAACAGAAATCACTGATGGGGGATTCACAGGCTATTCTTAGTGTAACTTGTTTTAGTTTATACCGTATACCCCAGTCCTTGAACAGAGGTAGTTACAAATGGCACATAGGCAAATCCATCTTTCAGGACTCTCAGCCAAAACATCAATACCCAGTTGTCAGAGAGCAACTGTCTCAAGAACTGACACTAGTTAGAAAGATTAAGAACAGAGCAAAGTTGCTTGCTGCTCATCACAGAATGCTCCAAAAGAAACTGCACTTCAAAACAATACAGCATTTCTTCAAAGACTGAACAGCGCTCACATTCTATGAGAAAGAGGTGGAATGGTGTTTAACAATGCCCTCTGGTGACTCCTGCCATAACATAATTGGCCAAGCAAAGCGAGTCCCTACATTCAACTTGATGACATTTCTCTGTTTGTCTGTATCTAATGTAATCACTTTTGAAAACTGCATCCAAAAAATTCCAAAATTTCAAGGGATGTTCCAGGCATCAGTGGGCTGATCCCCTCATATTTCTGGTCCCATAAATATTTCACAGAAGAGAAAATTATGCCTGATTTCATTTTGTTTCTAACCCTCCAGTCATGAACAGAGGGAGTCCCTAAGAATGCCGCTCTAGTGGAGAATTACTTCGAGGGTCTGGAGGAGTGCCATCCAAAACCAGAGACATAGGGCCTCCAACAGGTGACTCGGGATGAGATTGGCATAGACCCCTGGATATTCTGTAAGTTTGGGGGTGGCTTGTTCTGGGGGGGGGGAGCGGAAACCCTGCCTCCAGAGAGGATGATTGGGGAGGAACTTCCAGGGGGGAATCACTACAGAGATCTGCTGTCCCCGAGACCCCCCCACACACACCACGATTTTTCTGCTTAAGAGCACAATCCAGCTTCATGTCATAGGTTTACTCAGGGCCGGCTCCAGGCACCAGGCAACCAAGCTGGTGCTTGGGGCGGCACCTGGAGGGGGGCGGCGCGGCGCTCCAGCCACCGGGGAGAGCGGGGCCACAGCCGGGCTCGCCGCCCTGCCCCCGGCGCTCTGGCCGCCCTCCCCCCGGCCGCCGGGGGGAGAGCCGAGCCCCAGCCGGGGCTCGCCGCCCTCTCGCCGCCCTCCCCCCCGGGGCTCTGGCCCCCCCCCCCCCCCAGTGCAGGGGGGGAGGGTGGGCGGCAAAAAAGCCAGAGCCAGCCCTGGGTTTACTGCATGCTTTACTTCCCCATACAATGGGTACTATTAAAAAAAAAGATCACTGTGTGGTAACTGGACATTGAGATATCCCAGTTATTGCCAATTATTAGTACAGGGAATCTGAAGCATCTTCAATACTACTGTGTGATAGCTGAGGATAAAAGCTGACTTTTTCATGATGACAGCAGTAGCTTGTTCTTCAGTCCAGCGAGCGGTTTAACTGGCAGAAGATTTTGGAAGCTGAATGGCAGATCCTGCGTACGTGCCTCAATATTGAGCATACTGATCTGTCTAGAAGAGAATTTTTAGAGTTCTGAGAATAATGCAAAAATCCCATTTTTTCAGCTGAAGGCATCTTCTCATTTTATCATCTAGAAAATCATAAAATCAAAATCTGCTGGATCCGAGGGGATGTTTTCATAGTGCAGTTTGCTGCATGCATCATTCAGCAGGAATGTCATTTTAAATAATAATCTAGGGGTTTGGTTTGTATTTTTTTAAATCAGCAATAAAATATTCTTTAGTAAAGATTTTATGTCTTACTCAAATAAATACAGTTTGCTGGCATAGTATTTTCATTATTTCTAATGCTTTTGTAGTGTTCACTATAACCCCCCCCTCCCCCCCAAATCAAATAAGCTTGTCAGGTTTGGGAGTTGAATTATAAATATGGCCCTGATCCTGCAATCGGATCCTGGACTTTTGTACCAGAATGGATCCTCACTGTTTGGAAATGGGACTCCATAGTGGCAAAAATGCATTCTCAATGATTGCAAATGTAGGATCAAATGCAGGTTGAGTTTCTGCTATCTAGCCTTCTCTAGTGGTAGGTCCACATAAAAGGATAAGAGCCTACTACTACCATCACCAGTAAATGGAGTTACTTGATTTGTTGAAATGTTCATAAAATTTGGAGTGAACTTGGGCTCAGTTTTGAGTGAATCCAAACACAGATTTGAATGAACGTAAGGTGATTCAGCTTCACATAAAATCCTATGAAATTTAATGTCACCGCCACCGATTTTAGATGTGATTAACTTAGTGATTTGAATTTCATTTTTTGCTTTGAGTTTTTGGATGCATTTGAACTGGAACTGGGCAAAAAAATTCCAACAGAATAGTTTGGCCATCAGAAAATCCTGATTCAACAAAATCAAAAAGCTTCATGTCAATTAAAATCAAAACATTCTCATTTGAGACAAAAGAAAATCATCAAAACATTTTATTTTGATAAGGTCAAAGCAATTTGTTTCAACTTCATCATTTTTACTTTTATATTATCATTTATATTACACAGTCAAAACATTGAATATTATATCTTATATGGTTGAAAGTCAAAATGAAGCGATTTGACCTTATTGAAATAAAAGATTTAGCTAAGGTCATTTTGATATTTCCCAAATGAAATTCCTTGTGAAACAAAAATTCCCATGAAAAATTTCAACTCCTCGTTCCTATTCAGGACAAAAGAACAATTCAAAATGTCAAATTCCCATGGGACATAAATTCTGAGTTTCAGCAAGCTCTAATTAAAACCATCAGATTCAAAGCAGAAATTATGGGATGTATGCACATGCAAATCAAAAGCATAGTAAATCTTTGCATAAACCCCTCTGAAGAGAAAAGGAGCTTCTCACTCTGCAATGATTACCCTCATAGATACTCAGCTCTCCACCTGTCACCATATGCCAGCAGCAACAATAAAAATATCTCTTGATGGCCTTCATCTGTGGAACTTCATCTGATTTATTTTCCTTGTTCAAATTTCAGATTGGCATGAGGAGGCACAGCCTACCTTGGCCTAATTATCATCCATACATCATATCAGGTTTGATATTTCAAATTGCTGTCTATTTTTACATGGGAATGACAAGATTTCTTTTTACAGGATTAGTTTATAAGAATATTTTGACTTCCCACAGTATTTCTTCAATTATCTACTTTAGATGGTCCTACAGTCTAGTAGTCATTACAGAACTAGATATTTATACAGATAACAAGAATATTCAGATTTATAATAATTAATGTTAAAATATATAAACAAGAGTTTTGGAGAGGATATAAACCTTCAAACTTCAGGGCATAAGCAAATTATAACTATTAGGAGGAAAATGTCACTGAGCAGGTATCCATAGCTGGCTACTGCGGGATCTCTTCCTCTGAAGAAGCTGGTACTGTAAAAGACAAGTCACTGGATTCAGTACAGCAAGTCCTGTGTTTCCACATTATATTTTAACCTCCAGTACTGAGAGTGATTCAAGGCCATTTGTTAATTTATTTGTAGCTGCATTCTTTTGTCAACTTAAAAGGTAAAACCACAAAAGATCCTTTAGAAAGCATGCTAATTTCTCTCCCCCTCCCTCCTCAGCCCATAATGCATTAAAAAAGGGCCTTTAATGTTTTGGTTTCTTCCAAAATGTGTTTGGTTTTTATCTAGAACTATTGATAATGTCAAGTCTGGTCTAAACTCTTGCGATATTTGTTCTCCAGTTAACAGAGTCTTCTAGACTTAACAAGATCTGAAGTTCTAATATAAAAGTTTGGGAGGAAAAAAAGCCTTTATTAAAAAACACCACACACAAATGTGGCCTTTATACATCACACAGAACCAAAAGGGCATGTGCCCAATTTCTCTTCTTTTGCAAGTCACCTCTAAGACTCATGAATTTCATTCCCAATCCTATGCTGATAACAATTCAGCTGAATGTATTATTCATTTTCAAGTTTTTCCAGGGACATTGACTTTTGTGTTTAATAATGTATGACCAATATCAAAAACTAGCCACATCATTATTCCCTGATATTAGACATTGGAAGAACTAATTCCTGCTTAAGCTCAAGTATTGCTCTGTCAAGATTAATTTTTTCTCAAGATGCTTCCCCCCCTCCCCAACGGTGAGCAAACATGGATTCCTTTCTTCATTCTGCTTGCTATTAATAGAGTTGCCAATTCCTATAGCTCTACAGTCAATAATAGCAAGAATTAATTAGTTGGTTTACTGTCAGCTTGAGGAAGGAGTTTGCTTTAAAACAAAATGCAAACATGCATCTACAGGCAGAGACCATCATCCATTTTTCTTGTTGCTGAGGTTCTAGCTCCCAGTTATCACAAAGTTTAGCCAATCTTTAGACTGTAAGTGAGCTATCAAACAAAGATTCAAGAAAGGGAAAGCAGTTCTTGGGTGCACTTTGTTTGGGCTCCTTTGCCTTTTATTTTTGTAAGCAAAGTTCCAACTTTCATGTAGAACTTTGCCCATTTTGTGAGAATTATGTTTCTAAACAGATAACGACCTTTGGAGAGATTCACCTTTTAGAGCTATCTACGCAGATATTTACAGCCTGCATCATCACAGTATCTGAGCATCTCAATGTTATAGATAATATAATGTACACATTTCTCAGCCACACTGAGCTCACGTTTGTATAGCTGAACAAAGGGAGGCTGCCTTTATGCCTTCCCCAAACCAGGGCTGGCCTGCGTATTGATCCCCTTCCTGGAACAAAGTTAAAGCAGCTATGTGGCTGATCTAAGTTGCACTGGAGAGAACAATCCCTGCTGGCCCCTCTGGCCCTCATCAAATACTCTGCCCTACCCCAACATGCCCCTTCCCTACCTCTAGCTTGTCCTACTCTTCTACCTGTTCCAGGGCATTACCATGTGTTGCATAACAAGTATGACATGGACCATGCACTGCTAGAGAAAGCTATTCAACAATGTAAATAATCACTCGGGAAAGACATTTTCATTACATGAGGCCAGCTTCCAGGATACACCACTGACTGATGTATTACAGACAATTGCAGTAAAGCTATATCAGATTATTTGAACAGTTAACTGATGGACTACTTAGTGGGTATTTGCAGGACTAGCCAAAAACTGCTTCCCAAATTAAAAAGTTACTGAGCAACAGAGCAGATTGGGAAATCCAATTTTTTCCCACAGAAAGTTTTTATGGGGAAAATCTCATTCGCAAATTTTTTACACCTCTAAAATGCAGGTTTTCTGCAGGAAATTTATTTCTGAAAAGAACTCAATTTCATTTTGACTTAAAATGTCCTTTTGTTTAGTTTTCTGCTTCATTTCTCCCTCTTCCCCGACCTTTTCTCCCATTTTTATTTTTCCACTGGAAAAAAGCGGGAGAAAGGTTAAAAACAGCATACACAGGTATCTCACTTTTCATACTACTTTTACCCAACTGAGAAAAGCTGGAAACTAGGTTTTTTTTTTAAAGGAAGGGGGGGGGGGGTCAAAATGTGTGTGTGTGTGTGGGAAAGTCTACATCAATTAAAAATTAGGTATAATCAGGCATGCCAAGGATAAACAAATGGGGAGCAGGTTTGCTTGAAACAAGTGTAGAGGCAATCACAACGTGGACAAAAAAAAAGTCCAGTACGATTCGTGTAGTATAGTACACGCAAAATACTCAGCGCTTTCAAAAAGTGAGTCTCTCGCAGTGCATGAAGATACCAGACCTGGAAAGTGGATCAGGATCCAGCCATTCATGATCAAAATACCACCATAGTTTTGAGGTTTTCAGATCTGTGCTCAGTTCAGACTTTTATCAGATACGATGGGCTAGCAAGCAGACAGAACACATCTATCCATCTGCATGATCCTTGCTGAAACTTGGAGTAGAAATTAATGCCAGCTTCACATTGTTTTTATGTATAATTTAGACTTCCACTGCAGAGTGGCTCTGTAAGAGGAGAAACAAATACTTACTCTCAGAATCTTACATGTAATTTTAATGATTGACCTTATATTTCACACTCGCTGAAACATTTTTTAATTGGATCCAGTGAAGACTTGCAGATTCTTTTCATGTTTATGTCAGACCATGGTTATGTAAGTAGCTGTTTAAAAAAAAAAAAATCTTACAAGGTTTGGGATTTGAGTGGCAAGCATAATTTATTTTTTATTTTGTGAAGGTCTGCATTTTATGTGAAAAATAAACTACATATTTTTATGTTTGCTGCTTGCCACTATGAATTAGGAGAGATTAATGTCGCTGCATGAGCAACTTTTCATATTTTGTCTTTTATGCTGGTAATTTAGCCTGCCTGCTTTATCATCACTTTAGCTTGTCTAACTCAGATCAATGGGAGCTTGAAATTAATTCAAGGTAGATACCACATTGAGAAAGGAGATGTGAAAATACAGGTATATATGGGGGAGGGGAAAACAATTTCACTGAATTGTAACACACCAGACTGGATTTTACAATTGAATCAAGTATATGATATGTGCCAAAAAATTCAGTGTTGTTTTCTGTTAACTGTTTTGTATTTTTTTAATCTTATGTGCTTTGATACAGCCCATCCTACAGAGAAAAGTCAAAAATTATTCCAAATCAGGTTTAGTGGCTCAATAGAATTGAAATAGGTAAATTTTCCCAAGTTAGTCAATGATTTCACAAATGCTAATCCAAGGCAGATTCTGATACTCTTATTCATATGACCTTACTGCATTACTTACTTATTGAACATGAGTAAAGATATCAGAATCTGAACCTTAATTATTTAGAGCCTGAGCCAAAGGCCATTAGACTGGGGAGGCAGCGGTCCCTAGTGAATAGAGCACTGGACTGAGACTCAGGGATCTATTCCCAGCTCTGCCTGAGGCCTGCTGGGTGACTTAGAGCAAGTCATGTCATCTCTCTATGAGCAGGTGCTAAAACAAACATTTGGTGGCTTGTTAAGGGAAAAAAATAATGACATGAAATAAAATATTATTTATCACCATGACTCTTTTAGATGTGGGGGGGAAATACTACATTGTACATTTACTTACCTGTCTGTAATTCTAAGGCACGTTTTCTCTGTATAGCAGAGAAACAAAGCTATAAATACAAGTATGTGTGTTTCCTCAGAAGATCACACATAGGATGGATACATCCATGACAGCAAAAACAACTGACAAATATGTGGATCTAGAAAGTCTGCACACATTTGATATCTCTGTCAGAAAAAGATAGATGCAGGTTGTGAGGAAAAAAGGATGAGAGAGAGGAGTTTAGAAGAAACATGCTTCAATAGAATTTTATGGTCCTAATTCTACAAAGACGTATATAGGTGCTTAAACTTATACACATTGATTTTAATGGGACTATTCACAATGTAGGTGAGTTAGTCTTTGCAGAACGGGGGCCTAACTATTTAAGTTTTTAAATATTATATTCCTAATCTTGCAGATTCCTACTGAAGTCAACAGGGCTTCAATGGGCACAGTATGGATCAGGTTACAGGACTGGGGCCTAATCATTATTTGTTCTGGAGCTTGGTTTACTTCGCTTTAATTATAAAATTAAGTAGTTGTGCTGATTTAGTATCATCAGTCTAGAAGTTAAACCCAACCGCCATCCAAAATATTGGAAAAGAAGATGAAGGTCTACATTTCCGAAAATGGGTTGGGTTTCTGAGCTGAAATAAAAGGTCTTTCTTAAAAAGAGACAAATTAAGTTAAGAGTTCTATTCTAGCCATGGCTGTTAGTCCACAGATGGCCATGCTCTGCAATGGTAGAAGCTACATCCCCATGGGACATGGCCATGCAAAATCCTGTGCATTAGGAAACCTCTTATGTCTGTTCCCCTGAATAATCCTACGGTTGCATCTGCAGAGGAGAGTTTTTCTGTTTCAGCCTTTGCAGCAGGCCAATCTCTTTTGTAGGTAAAGGGCATGTTTACATTGCAATTAGACACCTGGGGCTGGTCTGTGCCAGCTGACATGGGCTTGGGCTGCAGGACTGATTACAGGAGTGTAGACTTCCAGGCTCGGGTTGGAGCCCAGGTTCTAGGACCTTGCAAGGCAGAAGGGTCCTAGAAGCCCATCATCCAGCCCAAGCCCAGAGGTTTACACTGCAGTTAAACAGTCCCACAGCCCAAGCCTTGCGAGCCCAAATCAGCTGGCACAGGCTTCTAATTGCAGTGTAAACATACCAAAGTGACCTGCTTCTGCAGTCATCAGGCATGCCATTCTGAGATTTATGCTCCTCAAAAGACAATCTCAAAATGTTAGCTGATTGAAACCCTAAGAAAAAGGCAACCTGAAGGGGAACAATGATCATATGATAGCTGAGCACCACAAAACGTTTAATGTATTTATCCTCACAATACTCTTGTGAGACAAGGCAGTACAGACCCCATTTGAGTCTCTGGCAGGTCAGAGATTGAACAACAATCACAGGTTTATCTAGCCAAGCGAATTACTTGCAGTGAGAGCAAAAGGCCAAAATAAAAAGTTTAAAGAGGCTTTAAAAATATTATTAGAGCAGGTCAATAATTTTCAAGCTTTCTTGTGGGGAAAAAACGCCTTTTTCCAAAAAAAATTTCCAGTAAAACTTGAAAATGAAAAACATTATGGTATTTTGGTTGACCATTTTGTCATTGCCCTACTTCCCCCCCCCCCTTTTTAGGGAAAATGGAATTAAGAAAAACCTTGCACACAAGGCAGTCCTTGCCTTCCAATCTTGGAATTGCTGCATACAGGGCGGGTGCAAGGATGTTTCGCGCCCTAGGCGAAATTTCCACCTTGCGCCCCACCCCCCCGAGCCCTGTGGCAGCTCTCCGCCCCCCCCTCACCCTAAGGCGTCCCCCCGGCAGCTCCCAGCCCCCCCCAGCAGCTCTCCGCTTCTGCCCTGAGGCGCTCCGCCTCCCGTGGCAGCTCCCCCCAGCCCAGGGAGCCGTGCGGCAGCTCCCCACCCCAGCTCACCTCTGCTCCGCCTCTTCCCCGAGCACGCCCTCGCTGCTCCACTTCTCCCGCCTCCCAGGCTTGCGGCACCAATCAACTGTTTGGTGCCGCAAGCCTGGGAGGGAGAGAAGCAGAGCGGGGTGGCGTGCTCAGGGTAGGAGGCGGAGCAGAGGTGAGTTGGGGCTGGGAGTTCCCCTGCGTGCCGCCCCCCCCACTTGCTGCAGGCGGCCCTCACCGCGCCCCACTGCCACAGTTCCCTCCGCCTAAATGCCGACGACGACCAGGGTGGCCGAAGATCCGGCCGCCGCAGTCGCCGCTGAAGGACCCAAAATGCCACCCCGCAAATACTAGTGCCCTAGGCGACCACCTAGGTCGCCTAATGGGTTGCACTGGCCCTGGCTGCATAGTAGAATTGTTATTTAGATTCCCAAACTATTTAGATCACTCACTTGTACTTGCACTGTAAAAAACCCAAAATATTTCAAGCCATTCAAATGTTGACATAATTTCACCACCAATAAAGACTTCACATCTACATAATTTGCTGCCAACTTGGCAGAATGGAGATTATGGAGACAAAAGTATGTAATATTACAATTTTATTACAAGAGGCTTTCCTACAAACAACAACAATCACCATGTATGGCTTATGTTGAGACTGTAAATAACCAATACGGAGTAAAAATCTTTTTAGTTTAGATAGAAAGGGCTCAGAGAGAGAGAGAGAGTGAGAGAGACTGCATATGTTTGTGTGTGTGTCACACACACGAGAGAGAGAGAGAGAGAGAGAGAGTGCACTGCAACCCCTAAATTGCTAATGGTTTGCCTACCCATGCTTTAAAAAAACAAACAAATCACACCATCACTTGCAGTGTAGACATATCCTAAGACTGAAGAAGCCTTGACTGACATGGTTTCTGCTTGAAGGTGAAGTTTTCCAGAATGTTTAAAATGGTTGAACTACCTCTGCTCAGAGATTAAGGAGAGGAGGAGATTAGGGAGTAGGGGAAATTCCACATAAGAATTCCACCTATCCCACCCTACCCATTTAGGGGCAGAAATTTGAAGTTTGGCCTGGAAATATCCCTCACTTTGAAGATGAAAATGAGCCTTCTCATGAAAATTGGTTTTGATTTGCTTAGTTATAGCCCAAAGAAAATCCCTCTGGGTGAATGCGTAGGACATTATGCACAGGTTTGCTTGTGAAACTTGTGCAGCATCTCGCTAAGGATGATGCATTTTGCAGAGGCAGTGCTCAAGTCCTTAAAAAAAAAAGTGCCAGAACACACTCCTGCTACTTCCACTACTATTGCTCATTACCAGAAGTACAGCAATGCTGACCCAACGCCCCCCAAAAAGTGCTGGACCAGCATTCTAGAATGATTTGAGCCCTGGCCCATACAGGATAGTTTTCTAACAAATAGTTCTAATTCTCTGTCACAATCTCCATCACCCTAACTACAAAATGGGGATCTTATCACTGAGGGGCTGCATGAATTAATTAGCAATATTTGTACAATTTGTTGAAAAGATATAGCTTTGTAAAAGTCAGTATTATTTCCCCCTGAAATCTGAGGGAAGCAGGGAACAGTGCACTGGAAAATCCACATCCCTTCCTCCATTCTGTCTCCTTCACTAGGGCACAGGGTTTTTTTTGTTTTTTTGTTTTTGCCCCAATATAAACACAGCCAATTTTTACTTCCTTTGCATAAAATATTATGAAATTACTTAGGGTATGTCTACACTACGAGAGTAGTTCGATTTTACTTAAATCGAATATGTGGAACCGATATTACAAAGTCGACCGTGTGTATCCACACTAAGGACAGTAATTCGACTTTCTGAGTCCACACTAACGGGGCAAGCGTCGACATTGGAAGCGGTGCACTGTGGGCAGCTATCCCACAGTTCCCGCAGTCCCCGCTGCCCATTGGAATTCTGGGTCGAGCCCCCAATGCCTGCTGGGTAAAAAAATGTGTCGAGGGTGGTTTTGGGTAACTCGTCATTCAACCGTCACTCCCGCCCTCCCTCCCTGAAAGTGCCGGCGGGCAATCAGTTCACGCACTTTTCTGGTGAGTGATAGCGCAGACACCACAGCACTGCGAGCATGGAGCCCGCTGCGATCATCGCTGCAGTTATGGCCCTTGTCAACACCTCGCACCTTATCGTCCACCTTTTTCAGAGTCCGATGCTGAGAAATCGGGCAAGGAGGCTACGGCAGCACGGTGAGGACATTAAGTCTGAGAGGGGCACAGACCTCTCACAAAGCACGGGACCCCGCGCCGTGAACATCATGGTGGGAATGGGTCATGTTGATGCTGTGGAACGGCGATTCTGGGCCCGGGAAACAAGCACGGACTGGTGGGACCGCATAGTGCTGCAGGTCTGGGATGAATCACAGTGGCTGCGAAACTTTCGCATGCGTAAGGGAACTTTCCTGGAACTTTGTGAGTTGCTGTCCCCTGCCCTGAAGCGCAAGGACACCCGGATACGAGCAGCCCTGACTGTCCAGAAGCGAGTGGCTATAGCCCTCTGGAATCTTGCAACGCCAGACAGCTACCGGTTAGTCGCGAACCACTTTGGCGTGGGCAAATCTACCGTGGGGGTTGCTGTGATGCAAGTAGCCAACGCAATCGTTGAGCTACTGCTGTCAAAGGTAGTGACCCTGGGAAACGTGCAGGTCATCATAGATGGCTTCGCCGCGATGGGATTCCCAAACAGCGGTGGGGCTATAGATGGAACTCACATCCCTATCCTGGGACCGGACCACCAGGCCAGCCAGTACATTAACAGAAAGGGCTACTTTTCAATGGTGCTGCAAGCACTGGTGGACCATAGGGGATGTTTTACCAACATCAACGTCGGATGACCGGGCAAGGTTCATGACGCTCGTGTTCTCAGGAACTCTGGTCTGTTTAGACGGCTGCAGGAAGGTATTTACTTCCCGGACCACAAAATAACTGTTGGGGATGTGGAGATGCCTACAGTGATCCTCGGGGACCCAGCCTACCCGCTAATGCCCTGGCTTATGAAGCCCTATACAGGTGCCCTGGACAGTGAAAAAGAACTCTTCAACTACCGTCTGAGCAAGTGCAGAATGGTGGTGGAGTGTGCTTTTGGACGTCTCAAGGGGAGATGGAGAAGCTTACTGACTCGCTCTGATCTCAGCGAAACCAATATCCCCATTGTTATTGCAGCTTGCTGTGTGCTCCACAATCTCTCTGAGAGCAAGGGGGAGACCTTTATGGCAGGGTGGGAGGTTGAGGCAAATAGCCTGGCTGCTGATTATGCCCAGCCAGACAGCCGTGCGATTAGAAGAGCCCAGCGGGACGTGCTGTGCAGCCGGGAGGCTTTGAAAGCTAGGTTCCTGAGTGAGGGAAAGCTAGGGTAACCTGTGACTATTAAGTTTGTTTAAAGAGAAGCTGAAGCTGCCCCCGTTTCTTTACCCAGTTAATGTTGACTATCCTCTCCAGTTACATACCCCGTTCACCCCGTTCCCCCCTTTCCAACACACGTTTAAAAATAAAATAAATGGAACTTTGTTAATTAACACCGTTTTCTTTATTACGGATTTCGCGGTAAAGTGCTGAAACTCGGATGCAGACTGTGGTGGGGAGCGGGCCTAGTGATGGAAAGAACGCTTCTAAACTCGAGGAATGATAGGCTCCTGCTCCTAGAGCGGTCCGCAGTGGTGGACTGGTTGTTTCAACGGAGCCTGCCACCCCTCCTTTTCAGGACTCTGTGTGTGGGGGCTATGTGACTTTGTGGCGGGGGAAGACGGTTACAGATCCCCTGCTGCGTGGCTCTGTGATCCAGGATAAGGACCGCTGCATAAGATCTCTAACCGCCCTCCCCCGCCACAAAGTCACATAGCCCTCCCCCCCACAGAACATGAAAACCACCTCCCAGACTGACCAGGGTGCCTAGTGACTGCAATGTGTGTGTGACCTTCTGCTGAACCTGCCCCCGTGTCTGTACCCTGGTAAAGGTGACTGTCCTCTCCAATTACAAATCCCCTTCCCCCCCTTCAAACACACTCTCCTCTAAAAGAACATGACGGAAACAGTAATTAACAGAAACGTACTTTTTATTAGCAACTACACAGATAGGGGATGAAACTGGGATGGGGGCTTGGGTGAGGCGGGAAGGAAAGGACTTATCAAATTTTTGGGAATGAGAGCCTTCTGGTACTTGAGCAGTCTGCAGGGGTGGAATGACAGTTTTCACGGCCCCTGCCGCCCCTCCTTCTTGGGACTTTGGGTGAGGGGGGTATGGGACTTTGTGGTGGGGGAGGGCGGTTAAAGATAGTCTGCAGCGGGGCTCTGTCCTCCTGCCTCCGCTCCTGCAGAACATCCACAAGGCGGCAGAGCGTGTCCGTTTGCTCCCTCATTAGTCCAAGCAGCGTTTGAGTCGCCTGCTGGTCTTCCTGCCACTACCTGTCCTCCCGTTCGCTGTGTGCTCGCTGGTATTGCGACATGTTCTCCCTCCACTGGGTCTGCTGTGCCGCCTCGGCTCAGGAGCAGCCCATAAGTTCTGAGAACATGTCGTCCCGTGTCCTTTTCTTTCTCTGCCTAATCTGCGCCAGCCTCTGGGAGAGGGATGCCGGGGTAGGTCGGGAGACAGTCGCAGCTGTGGGATGGGAAAAAGGGAGTGAATTCCTCAGAAAGATACATTTTTGTGAACAATGAACATAGTCTTTCTCTGTGAACAAGACCATGCACAGCACCTATCACATGCGCACTCAGGACAAGGTCCAATTTTCAGCCTTCGCATTCAGTGCCTGGGATCTTGCAGTGGAGATCAGACAAGCGGGGCAGGACAGCGGAATTCGGGTAGCAGGCTGACATGGTTTGGCTACTTAAAACTTAATTTATAGCAGTCCCCTCCTTTCACGTTCAAAACAATGCTCCTAGCATTGGCCAGTTCCTGCTGCCGGCAATCCGGCAAGCATGAACTCTGCCCCTGTCCCACCCCCTCATGGCTGTCCCCGGGAAAGATCCCTGTATGCTGCCCCTCTCCCGCCTCCACCGCGTGGCTGTAAACCGCCGGTTACAGTTATGTAAAGGAATAGGCAAGCAGTCCCAATACTAACAGTCCCCTAATTCAAAGCAGGTCACCATGAGCGACATCACTCTGATGAGGATTTCTGACACAGAGAAAGACCGCATGCTGCGTGAAAGCCAGCAAAAACCAGGACCGTATGGCGCCATGTTCTGCGAGGCAATGATCCCAGAGTACTTGATGATAGCCTGGCGTGGAAAAGTTTCCTACCATGGAGGACGCAACAAGGCCGCTCTCCCCAGGAACCTCATGCAAAGGCTTTCCAATTTCCTCCAGGAGAGCTTCGTGGAGATGTCCCATGAGGATTTCAACTCTATCCCCGGACATATTGACCTTATTTTCCAGTAGCTGCACTGGCAAGGACTAAAAAGTAGAGCGCGGCTAAGGCAAACTAATCATGATAAACCGGACATTGTTAGATTCTTTTGCAGTAGTTGCACTGCCAAGGACTAAAACGTTAAGCGCCTAGGGCAAACTAATCATGAAAAACCCATTGTTAATATTCCTGTTCTGTTCAAAATAAATGTTTACATGTTTAAAGCACTTACCGACTGATCCTTCCCCTGATTCAGAGTATGGGTTAACGCCTGGGGAGGGTTGGTAGGGGATCTCTGTGAGGGTGATGAAGAGATCCTGGCTGTCGGGGAAATCAGCGTTGTAAGCGCTGTCGACTGCCTCGTCCTCCTCATCTCCTTCCTCATCTTCCCCGTCCGCCAACATCTCCGAGGAAGCGGCCGTCGACAATATCCCATCCTCAGAGTCCACAGTCATTGGTGGGTAGTGGTGGCGGCCGCACCTAGAATTGAATGCAGTGCCTCGTAGAAACGGCATGTCTGGGGCTGGGATCCGGAGCGTCCGTTTGACTCTTTGGTCTTCTGGTACCCTTGTCTCAGCTCCTTCATTTTCACGCGGCACTGCGTTGCATCCCGGCTGTATCCTCTCTCCGTCATGGCTTTTGAGATCTTCTCGTAGATCTTCGCATTCCGTTTCTTGGAGCGCAGCTCCGAAAACACGGACTCATCACCCCACATAGCGATCAGATCCATGACTTCCCGATCAGTCCATGCTGGGGCCCTCTTTCTATCTGAGATTGCATGGTCACCTCTGCTGGAGAGCTCTGCATCGTTGACAGTGCTGCTGAGCTCGCCACGATGTCCAAACAGGAAACGAGATTCAAACTGGCCAGACAGGAAAAGGAATTCAAATTTTCCCGGGGCTTTTCCTGTGTGGCTGGTCAGAGCATCCGAGCTCGGACTGCTGTCCAGAGCGTCAATAGAGTGGTGCACTGTGGGATAGCTCCCGGAGCTATTAGCATCTAATTGCATCCACACCTACCCTAATTCGACATAGCCATGTCAAATTTAGCGCTACTCCCCTCGTCGGGGAGGAGTACAGAAATCGAATTAAAGAGACCTCTATGTCGAACTAAATAGCTTCGTTGTGTGGACGGGTGCAGGGTTAATTCGATTTAACGCTGCTAAATTTGACATAACCTCCTAGTGTAGACCAGGCCTTAGATTGTCATGCTTACCAAAAAGCAGAGGATGTAATTTTCACTATCCCACACCATGAACAAGACAATGCCTTCCCAATTTGAAATAGCATTCTCAAACCACAGTGTCACACTTAGTCTTTATGAAAAGTAACTTTAAAAAGGTAATAGCCCAGCAGCTAATGAGTTTCTTTTTGCATTGTTTTGTCTGTCCGATCTGCATCTTTTAATAGCTTAGAAGAGCTGATGTTTGACAGATGATGTGCTTCGTGTCACGATCCCTTTATATCCCACCGTACGCAATATGCCGATAAGTGGAAATCACAATTTGTGGCTCTTTACTTTGCTGCAACCATGAACAAAGTTTTCCACAGAGCTGATTGAGAAAGACTGGCAGACATCCCCATGATTTGGGACATGTGCTTCTTAGCTAGGAGATTAATCGTTCTTAACCCAGTACTTCCCTTGGGACTGATCCTACATGATGCTCAACATTTTGCAAGATTGGGCCTCTGTCCTGGCATTGATTTCACCCACACATTTTGGATTAAAAAGGCAGGATTTTGATTTTAAAATATTTATAGAAATCTCCCCTGGAGTGAAAATACTTCAAAAGAGCTTGGCTGAAAGCTGAAAATTACTAGAAGGCCTTCTACAAAGATTATTTTATATTCAATAATTCTGAGACCAGAAAATATAAATGTAGGCAAGTCAGGCATATCAGTTCCTCAGAATTCATGGACATAGTGGTCTTTGGTTTCCATTACATCATTTTTTACCCTCTTGGCATGGATCTGAGTCTGAACAAACCCAAAATCTCCAAGTGAAACCTTGTCAAAATTCCTGAGTCTCACCATGGTTTAAATAATTTGGCCCATGTTAGCTTGAAACATTCTGACATCTTTTTATGAACTTGGACTGAGTTTCAGTTTTGTAATGAAACCAGAAGACATGTGAGTGGCTTTCACTGCAAATCTCTTATACAGCTCTGTTACGCTTAGCTACATGGGGACACTCAGGAATGTTAAGATGAATTAACTAAAGATGTGAAGTTAAAGTTCATTAAATCCCTTTGTAGGATGCTTTCATTCAGTAATAGTGTCCTTAGTTCGCTTTAGCTTAACATTGGGAATAGTTAAAATGTACAACCCTCCTACCCTGGATCAGTTATAATGGTATAAAGGTGCTTCTAGAAGTATAGTTTATTCCTATATATTAATAAATATAAACCATAGTAGGGGGTTGTACCACTATAATTGTTGTGTTAAAATACATTAAAAAATTGTCATACCCCTAACCAAAATAGTTCTACTGGTACAAACACTGAGTGTAGACCAACCTAGGAATGAGTTGAGCAAGCTTGTGTAAATGAACTGCCACTGCCAGATCTCCATAATCATTCTATTAAAATGATTTAAACACTCGAGGGGTTAAATTCTTATTGACAGATTTATTGTACAGGCATCACATCCAAATAAATTTTTTAATCTGTGTTCAGTTTAGCCCTCTGTCATTCAGTGAAGATAAAATTTAGCAGGGATACTTTATGTCAGCATTCATCTGTATTGCACAAATCTGTTATTTGCTTATGTGGCAAATCAGAAGCTGGTTAATTGCATCAAATTTCTCACTGAAAAGGCTTTTTAACTACCCTCAAATATCATCAAGAATGAGACTAAGTATGTATTTGAATATTCTCTGCAGTTCTGTGATGACAAAACCGCTGATCTAGTTGTTCTAACATCTATGATTGATCAAAAGAAATGCAAATTTTTAGTCCTAATGTAAACACACAGATGAGCTATACTCCAAAGAAGGCAATTTTGTACAGCCCAGATTTTCTTAAACATTTTCAAACATTTGCTCATTTTAATGTTTGGTCCCAAACATCATACACTGAAGTCAATTAAGTCCCCTCTTACTGCTCTAGTTTGAAATTGTTTTGATGGCTTTTGACCACATCACACCTTGTCATTCTTTATCATGTGCAAATTCAAGAGGAATGGTTGCTCATTTTTCAAAAACTTCTTTTCCTTGATGGGATCTCAAACTTTTCTTACTTATTATACTCTGTTAATGTGAACTTATCCAAGAAGCAGCTTTCTCATTGCCATCAGTCACAGATAGGATCGTCTTTTCCTTTTCATAAATGCTGTCAACTGAAGATGTCCATTTGGGTGGATACCCCACAGAACAATGATCGGGTAGCCCTAGCGCACCAAAACTCTCATGGGAGTAAAGGCCTCCTTTGCAGTCCAAATCAACACCCACCAAGATCCTCTAAATTTTAATGGGCATTGAACCCACTTAAACCTACTTCTGCATTCCTTACTCATGTCTTGTATTACCTTACTGACTAAGTACAGATGTGAGAATGACACCTTTAGGCCTGGTCTACACCTTGGGGGGGCGGAGGGGGAAACGACCTAAGATACGCAACTTCAGCTACGAGAATAGCATAGCTGAAGTCAATGTATCTTAGGTCGACTTTCCTCACGGTGCGGGGTCGACTGCCGCCGCTCCCCTGTCGACTTCGCTTCTGCCTCTCACCGCGGTGGAGTACAGGAGTCGACGGCAGAGCGATCGGGGATCCGGCGGGTAGTGTAGATGTACCCTTAGACTGGGATTTTCAAAAGATCCCAAAGGAGTTAGGCATCCAACTATGACTGAAATTCACTGGGAGGTGTACCCCAATTCCGTCAAGACCATTTGAAAAGTGAAGTCTTTGCTGGCTGAGCGATATGAGGTCTCACATTTCTCAAAGGCATTTCTCTGTTTGTCTGCAATGTAATAACTTTGGAACATCACCTCAGAACAATTCCAAAATGTTAGGGAACATTCTAGAGGGGAGCAATGCACTCAGCCTACATGAGCTACAAAGTGCATTGTCAATCATTCATAGCAAATAAGTGTTCTTGATTAATTTAGCCTTATTTCCTGATTGTTGACATTTCACAATCAAATTGTAGCTTCCTCTTATTTATTCATTGTTTCAAATCATTCAAGGATTTTTTTTGCCATATATAATTTTTCCATCTATGAATTGAAGGCAAACAGTTTTCTATGATCATCCAGCACTCAGCATTCCAATTCTGAGCTGTGTTGGTAACGTGTGATTATGTACATAAGTCATATGGCAATGTTTCTGTTCCCTTGGTGGCTGAATGCAACTTATAATTAAAAGAAGTTAAAGCAGCCAGTGGTGCTTTAAATCTCTAAGGGAAAGGTAGCAGAGAAGCAAGGTTCATTCCAATTACTCTCTTCAAAGATCTGGCTGAGGATGAGTGATGAGCAATAGCTACATTGTTGACCTATCTAGAATAGGATTAGGTGGGAGAAAATGCTACATATTGTCTTAGCCAAGGCAGATTCAGAAAATTTAGCCCAAAATGTTTACGCATTTACACTTCTCTATCAGTAAATTTTATTCCCTAGAATAAAATCCTAAAAAATTCTCACGTGTCAGGAATTCACATCCTCTCTCTCCTTCTTCCATAAAGTCATTCAGACTGGGTTACGGCATAGCTCCACATTGGAAGTGACGCAGAGCTGCACTGCTGAAGGGGGAGCTTGGGGAAGATGGCTGGCTTCAAGGATACAAGGAGATACAAGGATACAAAAGACCTCCTATAGCACCTGCTCCTACTTCCCTGCCAGGGTGCAGCACACTTCATACCCTCTTCATGTACTCGTCCTAAACCATGTCTACACTACAGAGCCTACGTGGGAATAGCTATGGCAGCACATGTGGATGCAGCATATGCCAACAGAAAGAGTTCTTCTGCCAGCATAACTACACCACCTCCCCAAACAATGCTGGCAATGCCAATCAGATGCACTCTTCAGTTGGCATATTTGCATCTCCAGTGGTTTTTTTGCCAGCATAGCTATGTTGGGGTGTGATTTTCCCTCCAACACTCCAGACCAACACAGCTATACAAAACTGTGTGGGTAGTGTAGACCTGGTCTTACTCTACAGGCCAGTGCACACAGGGGTGGCTGAGGTCATGGCCCTGCCTTTATAGGCTGTACACTCCCTGAACATAGGGACTGCAATGGTGCCTGGCCTTTACACAGGAGAGGAAAACACCCTTGTGCAGCCTATGTGTGCATGCATAAGAGCCAGATAATCTGGCCCTCTGATAGCACTAAGTCTATATCTACACTTATGGTGACGTGTAGAGCACAGGCACTACACATGTAGCTACATGCTGCAGAGAAAGGCAGGCTGCATCCATACTGGTCAATACAGTGTGTAGCTACACGCAACACTGAAAAGCTCTGGCAGCAGGGAACAGCTCTGGTAGCGGGGACCTATTCCCTGCTGCTGGAGCCTTTCACTGCAGGGGGAGGCAGTGGGACAGCTACACTGCTAAAAACAGACATGGGATGCACTGTTTGAGTGAGTAGAGGGGCGTGTAGGGTGTGCCGAGTCTTCGTTTATTCTCTCTAATGTAAGGTTTCATGTGCCAGTAATACATTTTAACGTTTTTAGAAGGTCTCTTTCTATAAGTCTATAATATATAACTAAACTATTGTTGTATGTAAAGTAAATAAGATTTGTAAAATGTTTAAGAAGCTTCATTTAAAATTAAATTAAAATGCAGAGCCCCCCGGATCGGTGGCCAGGACCCGGGCAGTGTGAGTGCCACTGAAAATCAGCTCGTGTGCTGCCTTTGGCACGTGTGCCATAGGTTGCCTACCTCTGCCCTAGGAGGTTCAGGCACGCAGGACACTCTACTTGCCTAAGCTATTTCTCATGGTATACACTGCTATTTATACCCACACTAGCTGAGAGTGCAGTGTCTGTACTCTGCACTCCACTGTAAGTGTACACGTAGTCTAACAGCGGCTAAATGCCCATAAATGGGGCTCCCTTCTATATTCACAATGGCTAGCTGATTTACCACACATGGGCCTGCTTGAGAAACTCTCACAGTTTATTTAAGAGATACTTGAGGGGAAAAATTGAGCCCCAATGTCTGTCATATAGATGGACCACAGACTCTATAGATCCTGGTGAGGCAACCATCCCTAGATTCTAAGTTTGTCATTTTAATTAGTACCTAATGGATCTTAATACCTTTAATTCTGCTAAACTTCTTTTGGGTCAGAACTACTATAGTAAGAAGGGCTCTGCTCCAGTGTTTCAAACTACATCAGTGTACTGAGACTTCTCGATGAGAGTTCAGGATCTAATTTGTTTTCTTCACTTGCATACTGTGCAACTGTGGTATTTTTGTTTTGTTTTGTTTTTTTAAATAACACTGGTCTACAATTTTTGAGAAGTC
>NW_020664562.1:4622092-4680869 GCF_002925995.2 Terrapene triunguis | reverse complement strand
GGGTTGTACCACTATAATTGTTGTGTTAAAATACATTAAAAAATTGTCATACCCCTAACCAAAATAGTTCTACTGGTACAAACACTGAGTGTAGACCAACCTAGGAATGAGTGTGAGCAAGCTTGTGTAAATGAACTGCCACTACCAGATCTCCATAATCATTCTATTAAAATGATTTAAACACTCGAGGGGTTAAATTCTTATTGACAGATTTATTGTACAGGCATCACATCCAAATAAATTTTTTAATCTGTGTTCAGTTTACCCCTCTGTCATTCAGTGAAGATAAAGTTTAGCAGGGATACTTTATGTCAGCATTCATCTGTATTGCACAAATCTGTTATTTGCTTATGTGGCAAATCAGAAGCTGGTTAATTGCATCAAATTTCTCACTGAAAAGGCTTTTTAACTACCCTCAAATATCATCAAGAATGAGACTAAGTATGTATTTGAATATTCTCTGCAGTTCTGTGATGACAAAACTGCTGATCTAGTTGTTCTAACATCTATGATTGATCAAAAGAAATGCAAATTTTTAGTCCTAATGTAAACACACAGATGAGCTATACTCCAAAGAAGGCAATTTTGTACAGCCCAGATTTTCTTAAACATTTTCAAACATTTGCTCATTTTAATGTTTGGTCCCAAACATCATACACTGAAGTCAATTAAGTCCCCTCTTACTGCTCTAGTTTGAAATTGTTTTGATGGCTTTTGACCACATCACACCTTGTAATTCTTTATCATGTGCAAATTCAAGAGGAATGGTTGCTCATTTTCCAAAAACTTCTTTTCCTTGATGGGATCTCAAACTTTTCTTACTTATTATACTCTGTTAATGTGAACTTATCCAAGAAGCAGCTTTCTCATTGCCATCAGTCACAGATAGGATCGTCTTTTCCTTTTCATAAATGCTGTCAACTGAAGATGTCCATTTGGGTGGATACCCCACAGAACAATGATCGGGTAGCCCTAGCGCACCAAAACTCTCATGGGAGTAAAGGCCTCCTTTGCAGTCCAAATCAACACCCACCAAGATCCTCTAAATTTTAATGGGCATTGAACCCACTTAAACCTACTTCTGCCTTCCTTACTCATGTCTTGTATTACCTTACTGACTAAGTACAGATGTGAGAATGACACCTTTAGGCCTGGTCTACACCGTGGGGGGGGGGAACGACCTAAGATACGCAACTTCAGCTACGAGAATAGCATAGCTGAAGTCAATGTATCTTAGGTCGACTTTCCTCACGGTGCGGGGTCGACTGCCGCCGCTCCCCTGTCGACTTCGCTTCTGCCTCTCGCCACGGTGGAGTACAGGAGTCGACGGCAGAGCGATCGGGGATCCGGCGGGTAGTGTAGACGTACCCTTAGACTGGGATTTTCAAAAGATCCCAAAGGAGTTAGGCATCCAACTATGACTGAAATTCACTGGGAGGTGTACCCCAATTCCGTCAAGACCATTTGAAAAGTGAAGTCTTTGCTGGCTGAGCGATATGAGGTCTCACATTTCTCAAAGGCATTTCTCTGTTTGTCTGCAATGTAATAACTTTGGAACATCACCTCAGAACAATTCCAAAATGTTAGGGAACATTCTAGAGGGGAGCAATGCACTCAGCCTACATGAGCTACAAAGTGCATTGTCAATCATTCATAGCAAATAAGTGTTCTTGATTAATTTAGCCTTATTTCCTGATTGTTGACATTTCACAATCAAATTGTAGCTTCCTCTTATTTATTCATTGTTTCAAATCATTCAAGGATTTTTTTTTTGCCATATATAATTTTTCCATCTATGAATTGAAGGCAAACAGTTTTCTATGATCATCCAGCACTCAGCATTCCAATTCTGAGCTGTGTTGGTAACGTGTGATTATGTACATAAGTCATATGGCAATGTTTCTGTTCCCTTGGTGGCTGAATGCAACTTATAATTAAAAGAAGTTAAAGCAGCCAGTGGTGCTTTAAATCTCTAAGGGAAAGGTAGCAGAGAAGCAAGGTTCATTCCAATTACTCTCTTCAAAGATCTGGCTGAGGATGAGTGATGAGCAATAGCTACATTGTTGACCTATCTAGAATAGGATTAGGTGGGAGAAAATGCTACATATTGTCTTAGCCAAGGCAGATTCAGAAAATTTAGCCCAAAATGTTTATGCATTTACACTTCTCTATCAGTAAATTTTATTCCCTAGAATAAAATCCTAAAAAATTCTCACGTGTCAGGAATTCACATCCTCTCTCTCCTTCTTCCATAAAGTCATTCAGACTGGGTTACGGCATAGCTCCACATTGGAAGTGACGCAGAGCTGCACTGCTGAAGGGGGAGCTTGGGGAAGATGGCTGGCTTCAAGGATACAAGGAGATACAAGGATACAAAAGACCTCCTATAGCACCTGCTCCTACTTCCCTGCCAGGGTGCAGCACACTTCATACCCTCTTCATGTACTCGTCCTAAACCATGTCTACACTACAGAGCCTACGTGGGAATAGCTATGGCAGCACATGTGGATGCAGCATATGCCAACAGAAAGAGTTCTTCTGCCAGCATAACTACACCACCTCCCCAAACAATGCTGGCAATGCCAATCAGATGCACTCTTCAGTTGGCATATTTGCATCTCCAGTGGTTTTTTTGCCAGCATAGCTATGTTGGGGTGTGATTTTCCCTCCAACACTCCAGACCAACACAGCTATACAAAACTGTGTGGGTAGTGTAGACCTGGTCTTACTCTACAGGCCAGTGCACACAGGGGTGGCTGAGGTCATGGCCCTGCCTTTATAGGCTGTACACTCCCTGAACATAGGGACTGCAATGGTGCCTGGCCTTTACACAGGAGAGGAAAACACCCTTGTGCAGCCTATGTGTGCATGCATAAGAGCCAGATAATCTGGCCCTCTGATAGCACTAAGTCTATATCTACACTTATGGTGGCGTGTAGAGCACAGGCACTACACATGTAGCTACATGCTGCAGAGAAAGGCAGGCTGCATCCATACTGGTCAATACAGTGTGTAGCTACACGCAACACTGAAAAGCTCTGGCAGCAGGGAACAGCTCTGGTAGCGGGGACCTATTCCCTGCTGCTGGAGCCTTTCACTGCAGGGGGAGGCAGTGGGACAGCTACACTGCTAAAAACAGACATGGGATGCACTGCTTGGGTGACTAGAGGGGCGTGTAGGGTGTGCCGAGTCTTCGTTTATTCTCTCTAATGTAAGGTTTCATGTGCCAGTAATACATTTTAACGTTTTTAGAAGGTCTCTTTCTATAAGTCTATAATATATAACTAAACTATTGTTGTATGTAAAGTAAATAAGATTTGTAAAATGTTTAAGAAGCTTCATTTAAAATTAAATTAAAATGCAGAGCCCCCCGGATCGGTGGCCAGGACCCGGGCAGTGTGAGTGCCACTGAAAATCAGCTCGTGTGCTGCCTTTGGCACGTGTGCCATAGGTTGCCTACCTCTGCCCTAGGAGGTTCAGGCACGCAGGACACTCTACTTGCCTAAGCTATTTCTCATGGTATACACTGCTATTTATACCCACACTAGCTGAGAGTGCAGTGTCTGTACTCTGCACTCCACTGTAAGTGTACACGTAGTCTAACAGCGGCTAAATGCCCATAAATGGGGCTCCCTTCTATATTCACAATGGCTAGCTGATTTACCACACATGGGCCTGCTTGAGAAACTCTCACAGTTTATTTAAGAGATACTTGAGGGGAAAAATTGAGCCCCAATGTCTGTCATATAGATGGACCACAGACTCTATAGATCCTGGTGAGGCAACCATCCCTAGATTCTAAGTTTGTCATTTTAATTAGTACCTAATGGATCTTAATACCTTTAATTCTGCTAAACTTCTTTTGGGTCAGAACTACTATAGTAAGAAGGGCTCTGCTCCAGTGTTTCAAACTACATCAGTGTACTGAGACTTCTCGATGAGAGTTCAGGATCTAATTTGTTTTCTTCACTTGCATACTGTGCAACTGTGGTATTTTTGTTTTGTTTTGTTTTTTTAAATAACACTGGTCTACAATTTTTGAGAAGTCATCTGCTTCAGAGATAAAATGTGCTATTTATTATGTATTTTGATGTGCTGAATTCAAATATGACAATTAAAACAACTGATTGGCTACTGTTTCTAAGATATTTAAGTTTTTACATTTGATGTCTATGTATATTGTGTAGATAGTAGAGTTTTAATCATAACTTGTAAACCTAGGTCTTTTCATGTGTTTATGGTTGCTTTACATGATAATATTTCACCTGTCCTGTTTATGTAACACTTTAAAAATCAGCAAAAGGGTTATATAAATAAAATTTATTATGAAACAAAAGGCAAAAAACTATTATGTACATAGTTTAGTCCTATTCAGTGTCTACTCAGTGCTTCTTGGCTTGTCTCTTGTATTCATTAAATGGAGCATCTCTTGTCACTGTCCAGAAATAGTCTGCAAGCATTGATGGGCTCCATTGCCCTGATAGCGTTTCTCCATTGTTGCAATGTCCTGGTGAAATCGCTCGCCGTGCTTGTCGCTCACTGCTCCGCAGTTCGGTGGAAAAAAATCTAGATGAGAGTGCAAAAAATGTATCTTTAGTGACATGTTGCAACCAAGGCTTTTGTATGCCTTGAGGAGGTTTTCCACCAACAACCTGTAGTTGTCTGCCTTGTTGTTTCCGAGAAAATTTATTGCCACTAACTGGAAGGCTTTCCATGCCGTCTTTTCCTTGCCACGCAATGCATGGTCAAATGCATCATCTCGAAGAAGTTCACGAATCTGAGGACCAACAAAGACACCTTCCTTTATCTTAGCTTCACTTAACCTTGGAAATTTTCCACGGAGGTACTTGAAAGCTGCTTGTGTTTTGTCAATGGCCTTGACAAAGTTCTTCATCAGACCCAGCTTGATGTGTAAGGGTGGTAACAAAATCTTCCTTGATTCAACAAGTGGTGGATGCTGGACACTTTTCCTCCCAGGCTCCAATGACTGTTGGAGTGGCCAATCTTTCTTGATGTAGTGGGAATCTCTTGCACGTCTATCCCATTTGCAGAGAAAACAGCAGTACTTTGTGTATCCAGTCTGCAGACCAAGCAAGAGAGCAACAACCTTCAAATCGCCACAAACCTGCCACTGATGTTGGTCATAGTTTATGCACCTCAAAAGTTGTTTCATGTTGTCATAGGTTTCCTTCATATGGACTGCATGACCAACTGGAATTGATGGCAAAACATTGCCATTATGCAGTAAAACAGCTTTAAGACTAGTTTTCGATGAATCAATGAACAGTCTCCACTCATCTGGATCGTGAACGATGTTGAGGGCTGCCATCACACCATCGATGTTGTTGCAGGCTACAAGATCACCTTCCATGAAGAAGAATGGGACAAGATCCTCTTGACAGTCACGGAACATGGAAACCCTAACATCACCTGCCAGGAGATTCCACTGCTGTAGTCTGGAGCCCAACAGCTCTGCCTTACTCTTGGGTAGTTCCAAATCCCTGACAAGGTCATTCAGTTCACCTTGTGTTATGAGGTGTGGTTCAGAGGAGGAGGATGGGAGAAAATGTGGGTCCTGTGACATTGATGGTTCAGGACCAGAAGTTTCATCCTTTCCTCTTCCTCATCTGACTCAAGTGAGAATGATTCTGGTGCATCAGGAACCGGCAGTCCTTCTCCGTGGGGTACTGGGCGTATAGCTGATGGAATGTTTGGATAATTCACAGTCCACTTTTTCTTCTTTGACACACCTTTCCCAACTGGAGGCACCATGCAGAAGTAACAATTGCTGGTATGGTCTGTTGGCTCTCTCCAAATTATTGGCACTGCAAAAGGCATAGATTTCCTTTTCCTGTTCAACCACTGGTGAAGATTTGTTGCACAAGTGTTGCAGCATATGTGTGGGGCCCACCTCTTGTCCTGATCTCCAATTTTGCAGCCAAAATAAAGGTGATAGGCTTTCTTAACCATAGTGGTTATACTGCGCTTTTGTGATGCAAAAGTCACTTCACCACAAACATAGCAGAAGTTATCTGCACTGTTCACACAAGTACGAAGCATCTCTGCTCACTTTGGCTAAACAGAAATGTGTCCCTTTGCAAAATCAAACACTGACAAATAAGAGAGCACGACACTGTATGATTTCTAGAGCTGATATAGGGCAATTTGTTCAGCAGAGTGATGTAAGCTTTGTTATGATTGCATCATCCATGACTTCTAGGAATAACATGATGCAATTCATATCATGTATGACGCAATGCCAGCTTCAGATTGCATCATTCATTGTTTTGCCTAAAAAGCAAGTACTGTCCAAACCCAGTCATAGATTTATTCATAGATCCAGTCAAAGCTGTATTTTAGTCATTTCTGGTTTAAATTGAGATCCCTTCCCTTTATAACTCACTTATTCTCCGCCATTCCCAAGTCAAGGGTCGTATATACTGACCCAATAGCATATCTTGAAAACTAGAGCCAATCAACAATTTTAAGCATCATTTTTGTTCTCAGTGACCCAGAATTAGTAAAGTTTGACTACATTTATTTCAGAAGCATTTTGGCTGTAGAGCAGTGTAATCAATGAAATAAAAAGGACCAGTTACTCAGCTGGTGAAAATCAACACTGAGCTCCATCCCCTGCCAATATGGCCAAAAGGTATATAAAAAAGAAGGTATTTGGGGAGTTACATTTGTAGTTAACAGATCAATAGCTAAGTTAAAATTACATTTATGCCACTCTTTGCATGCACAGTGAGCAATTCAGCAAAATATGAAGCCATTTGGGGAAAAAAAACTGCTTGACTAACTTCAAGATTCTGAACTAAACACATAGGAAAGAAAGAAATTTGAAGGCTTAATTATATTTTTAAAATAAAATATAACATTCACATTGTCCCACTGTCTATTGTTCTACTTGAATCACTTTCTATTAGCACACTAAATTAATCAAATACTGGTTTATGACATGCTGTAACGTAACTCAATGCTTTAGCTCCCTACTGACTAATATAAGCTAACTAATTCAACTATAACAAAACCTTGACAGATGGGAATCCAACAGAAATTGCAGGAGGCTGTTGATCTAATTTCTGTACCATTTTATACCAAAACACACAAGTGACAATATGAACATTTTTACTCATTAGGCTAAATATCATTGGAAGAGATTTCCTAGGAATGTGAGAAATTCTCCATCTCTTGGAGCCTTTGGCCTTGTCAACACACAAAAATTGTACCACTTTAACTATGTGTGTACAGCTAAAGTAGTACAGCTTCACCTCCTTCCCCAACCACACTCCCACGGGGATGCACGTATACTGGTATAATATAATATAATAAATAAATAATAGATCTCAAAGCTCTTTACAAAAGTAGAAAGTATCATTATCCCCATTTTATAGATGTGGAACAGAGTTGACATGACTTACTCAAGGTCAGAAGTATAAAATAAGCTATACTGGTATAAAGTTATTCCTAGAAGGGAAGGGAAATAAGCTATAGCAGTATGAGGCACCTGTGCACTGGTACAACTGTGTAAACACTCAGGATTGTATCAATTTAACTATTTCAGTAGAAAATTCCTTCACTAACTGAAATAAATTGGTACAGAAACATGTATGCGAGGCCTTTAAAACAAGACTGGATGACCTTTTAAAAGATATGCTATAATTCATTCAGCTATATCTTGATGATTACATCCAGCACTCCTGCATCTCTTGCCTGTGTTACACAGCTGATCATAATGATCCAGTGTGGCCTTAAAAGCTATGAAACAGCATTAATAGAATTGGCTAAAATATTGCAGAAATAACACTTGTGAATATTCATTCAAATTCCAGGTATCTGGGCAGTTTGATTGCATTTGTACCCTTTATTATCTTTCAAATATTTGCACAACTTGGATTTTGTTCCCACATATTTGAGGAGTGGCCGTTCCTTGTTTACAAACAAACGTGAACAAGAGTATTAGCTATTCATCATTAGTTCTCCTAGTTAAAGAGTTTCAGTCATCCAATCAGGAAGCAGAAACAAAATCCAGTGATATAGGTGACCAAACACATAAATAGTAAAGTCAGATTGAACAGTTGCAAACTCAGCACAGGCTGAAATTTGTTCGCAGAGCTTTTCTGAAAATGTCTGCAAATGCATGTGGCATTTGCAGACATCAGGAAACAAAAAAAGAGGTTGAATTTACTCACCATGAATATCTGAACCATCCCTGAGTGGGGATGGGATTTGCTGTAGGAAAGCCAATGCAGAGAGAAGAAAGGACGACAGGCAAAGACAAGGACAGGGAAAAGAAAGAAGAAGATGGGGAAGGAAGGGTAACAAAATGTAGAAATAGCAGTATTCCAAAAAGAGAGCACATTTTCCCATTGGGTGACACTGAATGTGACAGTATGAAAGTGAAACAATAACAGAGTTTAGATACTACATAAAAGCCAGCTTTTTGTTCTGTGTTTCTATATTGCTTAATACAATGGGGGTCCTGCTCCATAACTTGGGCTCCCAGGTGCTACTGCAATACAAATAAATATAATATTTTATCTGTGATTTTTGTGTCTCCTACCCATCTATTAACATCAGTGGGGAAATCTGCTGCAAATTGAAGTAATCATTCTAAATATATACCCAGCCCACAGACCATAATTATACCTAAAAATCAGCCTTTCCTGCCAAATCAACTTAACATGCCTGGTTTTTGTACAGAGCAAATCTCAGTGGGACTATGTTGCCAGTATAGAGGAGCCACTGGAGCGGCCCAGAAGCAGAAGCTGTCCATGCAGATTTGTATCCCTGTGCTTACTCCCTGAAAGGCCTTGCCACTAAGTCTCTTCTCCTTGAGAAGACAATGTTATGGTAATTCGGAGTTCAACTCACCTTGCGAATGTTACTGTCCCTGTGGCCCCATCCCATAAGCTTTTTTGCAGGAAGAGGCGATGCAGCATGAGGTGTGAGGGAGAAAAATGGAAGTGGAAAAATAGCAAGAGATGTCTTCTTATGAAAGTGACAACATGCGAAGGAAGGAAACACCCAGGGCCGGCTCCAGGCACCAGCCCACCAAGCTTGTGCTTGGGGCGGCACCTGGAGGGGGGCGGCGCGGCGCTCCGGCCGCCGGGGAGAGCGGGGCCACGGCCGGGCTCGCCGCCCTCCTCCCAGGGCTCCGGGCCGCCCTCCCCCCGGCCGCTGGGGGGAGAGCGGAGCCCCCGCCGGGGCTCGCCGCCCTCCTCCCAGGGCTCCGGCCACCCTCCCCCCGGGGGCCGGCCGCCCGGGCCCGGGGGTTTTTTGCCTGGGGCGGCAAAAAAGCCAGAGCCAGCCCTGGAAACACCAAATGGACATAGTAATACAAAGGATGCATTTTGCCAGGATTTCATAGCAATTCAGTATTACTGCTACATATAAAGGATGATGGAATGAGAAGATACGCATACCATTCCAGGAAGACTTAATTTGGTAAAACATAAAGAGGGGAGAAACATCAGTAATGGATTTTGCATTTTGCAAAACAAACACTGTGAATGTCACCTGAGAACCAGGATCATAACCCAGTGCAGACTAGGAAGCGTGTCATAAGATACATGTATGCAGCCCATGGCAGCAAGTCTCCCAGCCTGGATCCACAGATGTGGGCTTCTGCTAGTATACAGAACCCACTGTTGGGCAACTCCAGAAAGACATTCAGCTTCTTTAATAATGGTCTAACGTCCCCATCTTGGCTTCAGCCTTGAGGTTTGAAACTGGATTTCTATCTACCATGCTTAAACAGCATCAAAGGATTGCTTGTCTATTGCGAATCTCTTTGAAAAATCTCCTTCAAATGTTTTAACAATCTCAATTGTGACTCTGATGGGCTAGTTATCTATTAGGCCTTTTATCTCTTAACTATACAAATACCCCAAACCTAAGATTCAGCATGAACTATAAACATTATTTTTGGCAACCTCTGACCTCATGGTTTTAGTAGGTAAAAAAAGCAAACTTAATTTTGATTGATGAAACACCTACAACCTGCCTTTTCTTTTTTAATATTCACATTTCATTAGGTTTTCATAGTAGGAAGAAAAAGAAACTACTCATGTACAGATGTCCTCTTGCCTACATAATAAACATTAGGAGGGGAAGGGGATGGGGAAGGGGATGGTGAAGACAAATTTCAGCAAAGCATTTGATGCACTGGGATAAAGCATGTAGGAGAGAGTGACACTACATAGCAGAAGTGAGGTATTGCTCCCAGCAATATTATTAATGCCTTGCTGCCTTCATATCTGGAAAACCAGCTTGTTTTCAGAAGATGGTGCTACAGAGAGTACATTCTCCCATGCACACACTGCGCCTCCCCCCATGCCCAGTTCAATCCCTGAAATTGCAGGGCCACAATGAATCAGGAATGCTATCAAGGCTTCTATAGTAGGGCTGCCAATCTGGCAAGATGTCTCCTCTGTAAGGATGCATTTTTGAACTGGCAATATGGTGGGTTGTGTTCCCAGGGTTCTGCATGACTCTGATTGTAACACTTATTTTTTAAATAATTATTTTACAGAAAAAACTATTTGTTTTGCAAGTGTCAACCAACTAGTTTGGATGTTGTTGCTTTTTTTCAGTGTAATTAACTATCTAGAAAATTATTCTTCTATTCAAATGTGCTATTTTAGCTTACCCATATTTGTATTGCATTCAAATACAGACAGAGCCAACCTTATCTACATCAGTACATCTCATCATTATGCTTCCAATTTCAGTTAAAATCCCACATGGAGTTAGTGCTGTTGAAGAAAAGGTTTCTATCTTTTACTATGGATATATAGCTTTTATCATCACTGAATAATTGGGCCATAAAAGTTAAAGGCAGCAAACATGAACATAAGGGGCAAAAGGAAAGTAGACTTTTAATAGAGGCTGGCCACAAATTGGATTTCCATATGAAAAAAAAGGAACAGAGCACTCCATTTTAACTAGCATTCAGCAGCACCAGATATCTGGTCAGTTGAAAGCAAGTTGGAATTTTTACATGCAATTTAATGACCATTCAGCTGAAACTCAAATGAATGGATCCCTTAGCCAGCACACAAGCAGAGCCCTCAATTAGCATGCAGTTCTCCCTATAAGCAAAGTTGGCTTTGTTTATGTAAGTGTAGAAACTTCCTGTAGGATGACAGAAAAAAGTAGAAATCAAAGTGAGAAATGAGAAATAAAAAGTAAGTAGCAGAAAGAAATAAAGTCTGCCCCTCTCCAGTAAAACTATTCCTGTAATCTGGAAAGAGATTGAATGCAGGGTGACCCTAATGACTTGGCCACATGGAGACTTAATGCACAGCAAGCCAGGTTATAAGTCTACGGTACTGTAGCCTGCTGCATACCAACTGGTCGTATGGACCCTGCTACTGTGTACTGCAAGTTCTATAGTGCTCTTTGACTGTTGCATACTGTTGTTTCAGCTATGGAATTTTTAGTGCACAGGATCTATGTAGCCCACAAGTGCCAACTTTTCAAAGTGCTGGGGGGGAGGAGGCTCGACCCCCAGCTCCGACCAAGGCTCTGCCCCCACTCCACCCTTTCCCGCAAGGCTCCACACCTCCCTGCCTCTTCCTGCCCCTGCTCCACCCCTGCCCTGCCTCTTCCCACCCAGTTCTGCTCCTTCCCCCGAGCGCACCGCGTCCTTGCTCCTCATCCCTCCCCCCCAGCCTCCTGCATGCTGCGAAACAGCTGTTCATGGCGGGTGGGAGGCAGTGGGAGGTGCTGATCTGTGGGGCCCACCAGCAGGCAGGAAGCGCTGAGGGGGGAGATTAAAGGGGTGCCAGTGGGTGCTCAGCACCCACCATTTTTTCCCCATGGTTGCTCCAGCCCTGGAGCACCCACGGAGTCAGCGCCTATGATGCAGCCCTTTAATATGTGGCAAGCTAGAGCACTGTAAATTTACACCCTGGGTTGCCATGCACTAAGTCTCTGTGTAGATAATCCCTGAGGTTTCTACATTGCATTGTAAGCCCGGCTGTGTAGGACCCTTGCTTGTGGAGTCAGTGTTTCCATGCCTGAATTTTAGTGTCCACACTGCATTGTAAACCTGGGTTTACAATTTCTGGACCCAAGTCTCTCAGCCATGCTAACACATCCATTCTGACTTGGGTCCTAGACTTCTGATGTGTCCACACTGGAAAATGAAAGGGCTTGGACCCAGAGCTCAGCTCAGACCTATCCCTGGGTGGGTCCTAGAACCTGGGTCTTGAGTTCTTGTTGACCCGAATCAGACAGATTTGTGTGTGGATGGTAGGAGGGTTCGGGCTCAAACTTGAGTCAGAGCCCAGGTTTCCAATGCAGTGTAGACATACCCTAATTGACTTGCCTAAAGTCACGTAGCAGGTCACTGGAAGAGTTTGGCATATACCATTGAAGCCCTGATGCCAACAGGCATCTGCTATGACCACAAAAACCACATCTCATCCCTGCCTCTACCAGCCTGTCCTTACCAGATGCAATATTGAGTTTGCAGACTCCATACAGCCTCCTTTGATTAAACATACACAGCCACAACCAGTCAAGTCAGTTTTCAATTTAGGAGTGTTCCTCAGTGACACTAAGCTCACTTAGCAGCATCTGGAAGTAATGCATTCTACCATCTCAGCTGGCTAGAAGATGGTTTCATCCTGACAGATGATGGTCTGGCCTCAGTAACAAATGCCTTTGTCACCTCCCAGCTGCACAATGACAATGATAGCTACATGGCAATGGAACGGTCAGCCCTAAGGAAATCAAATAGTATAGAATGGACCAATGCAGCTCCTCAGCAGCATGGGTTCCTGCAAAACATCAAAGCCTTCTCTCTACACTGGATTTCCACAGAATAGTCAGGATCTCTGTCCATCCTTTCAAGGCACCTCATAGTCTGGGCCCACAACACCTACAAGATCACCTGAAGCTCAGAGGACTACATTTAACAACTTTGCTATGCGGGCACAATGGAGCTATCTGCTCAAAGAGTAATCATATTCTGTGCAAGTGACAGAGCTTTCCCAAGGACAGGTCCAAAACTGTGGCATGCGTTCCCACAGGAGGCAAAAAATACCACAGATTTCACCATCTTTCGTTCTATGTGCAAGATGCACTTCTTTGACTTTGCCTTTCATAATATAAACACACAAATATACAAATCAAGAATCACCCCCATTTGCCCCTTGGGAGGAGGGTGAAAGAACTAACTACACATGACAGATACTAGTCCTGTCACTGAATGCACTTCTGGAAAGCACTCAGATCCTGACCATGGCTCTATAAGAATAGAGCTACATTTTCAAAGAACATATGGAACTGTCATGGGGAGGGGTTTAAATGACCAGCTGAGGGAATGTAAAGGGATGGGTTAGTGTGGTGATCCATGGGTTTCTTGTATAGTGAAATCAAGTATATTTTCATCCTCTGGAAAGACAACCGAAACTCCCACAGAGATTTCCACCACAACTTAAACCATCACCACCTGCTCATTAAACTATCTGGAACACTCCCACACTAGCATCAACTTCATGGATACCCCAATCAGCTTCAACAATGAAATCCTACAGACAACTATATACAAGAAACCCACAGATCACCACACCTACCTTCACAGATCCAGAAGCCACCCGCAACACACCACGAAATCTGGTATATACAGCTAGGCACTCAGATGCTAAAGAATATGCTCCGAGGAGAGTGTCCTGGATATACACCTTAACACACTCAAAACTACCTTCACAACACAAGGACACTCCACCTTAGAAGCTGACCATGGAACGAACCACCCAAATGCCCTGAGAGAACTTCCTTCGACCATACACCCTTAGGTGTCACCATACCACACTGGAACCCATATGGGTATCATCAAATAACTACAGCCCATACTCAATGGGGACCCCATCCTAAAAGAAATTTTCCTGAATCCCCTCTTCTGGTATTCAAACAACCTCTCCAAGCTCATCATCAGAAGTAAGATCCCCACAGACCAAGATACACCAACTCAAAAGCAGCACCAGACCCTGCCAGACATACCTCCACTGCTACAATAATCAACACCTCCCACAACACACCTTTCAAAATTCATGAGTCCTACACATACCTATCCTGTGCACTAAATGCCCCAACAACCACCATGTGGGTGAAACCAGACAATAAGTACATTCTCGAATGAACTCCCCCAGGAAAATGATAAAAGACAAAAACACCTTATCACCTATGGGTGAACAGTTTTCACAAAACAATCACTCTCTCTGACCTACCAGTCCTCATCCTCAAAGGAAACCTGCACAACACTTTCAAAAAACAAGCCTGGGAGCTTATATTTATAACTCTGCTAGACACTAAAAATCATGGACTGAACAGACACACTGGATTTATGGCTTATTACAGCAATCTGTAACCCCAAAACTCCCTTTTTGTCCTATAACTAAAGGGGTGTAACCAGGTCACTTCACCTTGAATGGTCTCTTAGATTATGTGCTAACTACTTAAGATAAACTATCTGTTTAATCTTGTATTTAGCTGTGACACTGTACCTTTCCCAAACCTGAAGAAGAGCTTGGTGTAGCTAGAAAGCTTGTTACTCTCACCAACAGAAGTTGGTCCAATAAAAGATATTACCTCATCCTCCTTGTCTCTCCAATATCCTGGGACTTACACAGCTACAACATTGCATATTTTTACCTGTGCATGCTGATAACTTCTAATTGTTAACTTTAACCACATGCAAAGGCAATGCAATCAGTGATGCAGCTGCATGATTTGCCTCCACATTTAGACTTACTGTTTACAGTTTAGTGCCCAACCAACAAACAGGCCATCACAAAATTAAACCAAATTTTACTACAAAAAGAAGCCATCTAATTCAGTTTAGTATTACAGTGAAAATTACATTGCTCAACTAGAGCTTTGCAGACTTCAAGTCAGGGTAATTTTTAGATAAATATGAATAGAAACATTTTTATGTATTAAATTGTTTCTTTAATTATAGCATCTCCCTTGCCTCATAATCAACCTATTGTGTTGTTTTAGTTTATACACTTTAAAATATTAAAATCAAACAGGTAATTAATTTTTAGTTTCTACATTTAACGGAATGTGCAGAATCAAGTCTTACCTGTTTAAAATAGAGATCTCTCTCTGTCTATTTCACAGGGCCAGCATGTTGCTGTAGGATGAATGTACAACATGTGGGAATCAGTTACTTTGATATAGTACATTAGTACTCAGCCTGCCATTTGGAAACCAATATACAGGGCTAGATGTTGACTAGTCTTTTCCTGAGTACACAAGGAGGATTGAGGATACTGCACAAGAAGCCACCTCAACCCCACAAAAATGCAGAGTACAGTTGCAGTCCTTGCACTCAGAAAAGGAAAGGACCAGCATCAAGGTGTATTCCCGGTGGCCCCAACCTCTCCAAAAGGGACAGGAAGAGAGTAAATGGGAAGGCCCATAGAACTGCTCCATCACTACCACATTGAGCTGCAGTTCTGGATCCCAGTTCTTTAAGGGTGGTACCATGGCTGAACTCCGTAGAGGTTTTGTGCATGTTGGAGGCACAATGACCCTGACTAACATTGATTAATCAGGCCCATTGTCTGAAGCAGCTCTCACTGGGGTAGCGTGCCTATGGTCTGGCCCTACATGGGCACTGGTGTAATACCACCATGGCCTTTGGGATGCAAACATATATAATGTAATCACTGTAGTGGCCATTATAGGGCATGAGTCTCTTCTCACATCATTGGGTCTCTACTGATTTCACTGGGTTTACTTCTACAAATGGGAAAAATTTTTAAAAAAAAAAAAAAAAAAAAAAAAAAGCAGATTTGGCTACAAAAAAGCATTCCGCAAATTTGTCAGTTTGCCAAATTGTTAGTCTCAGACTTCTTTTTTCCCTGGGGAAAAAAAAAATACACTTGAAACATTTTGTTTCTACATTTTCAAGATGAAACATTTAGATTCAGGTTCAAATGACCGTTTAGAATCTATTTCAATTCAATTTTTAAAAATGCAAAAATGTAAAAAAAGGTTGAAATCTAAACAAAACATTTTGCTTCAGGTTGAAGGAAACGTTTCATTTATTTTAATTTAACTTATTGCTTTTATTCATCATTTAACTTTTTGAACCTCAAAAAAAGGGTTTGGGACAGACTCATGGCTGGCACCACTGAGTCCAAAACAATTGTTATTTTTCAAAACTGCCAGGAAAGCGAAAAAAACCAAAAACATTTGCATTGCTGATTTACACCAGGGAAGTGAGATGTCAAACAGAGCTCTTAAAATGGGTTAGACAGACCCTTAAATATTCGAAAGACATACAAGACCAAATTTTGCTCTTGGTGGCATGCTCCTGGATCTTCTGTTGATGCCCTTGGGATTCTGAGGAAGCTGAGGGCATAGATCAGCCCTTTAGAACGGCAAATATTTACTGCATTAGCTACAAAACAACTCTGCACAAAATTATCTTTTCTGATCCACATGACTGATCTTCACTGCTCAATATTCTAATTTATTTTCATTTGTGTGGTTTTCACATTGAGGTCAAAAGGATTATTACAACCCCTCTTTGTGTTTAGACTCCATAGAAATTGATCTAGAAATATCAAGTATATGAGTAAAGAGAGGGGAAAAAAATCAGTCTTCTTAGGGACAATGGATAGAAAGTGGCTGAAATCCAAAGCTAATGAGAAAAGCAGATTGAGCCAAAGTGGAAGGAAAGGATTAAGAACTGTGAAATATTTAAATAGGCAGAGTATCTATTGTTTTATTCTGCTCAGCTACTCAAAGGCAGTTTGCTGTGAGGATTAGTTGAGTCATTCATTTAACTTCAATAATAAATGAGCCCATCAATTCAACATTAGTTTGCAGATGTCCTACATATGTTCTACACCTACACACAAATAATATCTAACCATACAATGCAGCAACAAATGGACAATGGGCCTTCTCTGATTCAACAGAACCAGCTGGGAATGTCTGCGGTAAATCAGCACAATGTCTATTGATGTGCCAATGGAAGCAAGAGAAAAATTCCCAGGAATATGTCAGGAGAGTGTCTCTATGTAATAATAAAAACAGTAAATGAATAAAATTTAGCATAGAAATCTCCAAGTAGGAAACTGTGTCAAGTAACAAAGGGATACTCACCAGGGAGGTTATGTCCACAATTACAGGACTAAAGCAAAAACATTCAAAATCATTCACAGACAGGAAGCTTGGTCTTGGTCTTGCCGTTAAAGATCTGAGTTCAAGTCACAAGTCAAGCCACAGATTCCCAATCTGACCTTCAGTGAGTCACAAACTCTGGGCTCAGTTTCTTCTCCATAAAATGGGGATAATAGTGCCATTCTCAAACATTTTTTTCAATCTTGCCTATTTAGATTGTAAACTCTTCTGGTTAGGAACATTCTTTCAGTGTGTGTGTGTGTGTGTATGTGTGTGTATGTGTGTGTATAGCACCCAGCACAATGGGGCACGGACCTTGGCTGTGCGTAGTAAGTGATAATATTAGCAATGGAATGCTAGGGAACATCAAATCAAAACTTCATTTCTATGAGCAGATGTAGCCATCCTACTAATTCCTTCAGGGCCAAACTCTGCAGTCCTTACTCACCTGGGGCCTTTACTTGAATAAGGACAACTTTGCACACAGATCTGGCAGCAGGAAAAAATCTCAGTTGTATTCCCAAGCAACAGATAATAAACCTTGACATGAGCAACACTGACAGGTGAGAGTTGAATAGAAGTTCCTGGTGACAACTTGGTATAAAAATGCCTCAGTCTTTATCACTGGTATAGGTACTTTTGCTAGTCAAAATGACAGTCACAGTCATTTCAAACTGAAGGGAAAATACTCATTGTGAGTAACACGGCTGCTACTCTGAAAATTGTGAATTTGGAAATTGCTACCACCCCACATCAATGAAACGAGAGAACTATGTTTTTCTTGTTAATTTGCACTTTGCCATATTAGAGTGTGGTAGAAGAAAGTCAGTGTTCGGTTTGTTTTAATGATTTCAGGTTAAGTTGTAAATATGTGAATTTGGACATTTTCCTTCTTTTTAAAATTTTTTTGTTTATGTACATACACACACACACACACACACACACTATATTATAGAAACAAAAGGAGATTGGAGAGGAATGATCCAGGAATAGAATTATTTTTTAAAAGTCTTTGCTTCAAACTCATTAATATATATCTAATTTTTCATTTTTTTATATATATTATGCTTTGGATAATGTGTTTATATTAAAACTAATCCCCATAAGAGGCAGAATACTAAAAAAGATGGAAAATTGAATGTAAGGAATGAAACTAATTTCTGAATCAGGGTAGATGAATGTTTTCAACACACCTAATGCGCTTCAGGGATTTTAGAGTGGGTTCTTCTTGACATGGAGATGAATTTAGGGCTCCATGAAGTTTTTACTTACTATCCTGATCAGTCATGTTATCAAAGGGGTTTACATTCCAAAGTCATGATGAGCATGAGTGTAATTACTCTGCCTAAACCAGCGATGCCAATTTGACATCCAATTATACAACTCACATGGAGAATGCTTTTCAATCAAATCTGAATGCTATCTTGTTTTTAATGGGGCTAACAGCTGTCTGAGAAACAACTTAGCATATTAGACTTTTGACAGAGCTATCAGAAATGGCCCCATGCTAGACAGTCCAAATGATCATGTTGCAGATATTTTAATCAAAGGTTTCAAGTATGCCTCAGTGCTATGTCCACCCATCAGTATAGACAAGAGAACATTCTTCCACAAGGCTCATTATATTATGTTGCTCAAATAGATCATACAAATGACAGCATCTACCAAACCATCTTCCTAATCATTAGCTTCTACCTAATGATGGCCCAGTTACACAGGCATGCAAGTTTATCTGCACAGATGACCTATGTTTCACAGGACAGTCTGGAACTTTTTATACCTTGAGTTCATTGTTTAATGGATGTCCTTTAGGTTCTGACAGATTTCTTCTGTTGATGGGAACTCAAACAGAGCCTGATGAAAAGAGGCACTGTTTCTTTCAGCGGCTCCACTGCAAAGCAAGTTGACAGCTCTACTCTTCAACTCAGTTCCATCCACTCCATGAGCCCTGTTCATCACAACTCAGCATTAGTTCAGATAGAACACTCATTGTGCCATAACCCGGAAAAGACAAAGAGGTAAGGACTCAAAACAATGTACTTTCTAAGCTTGCAGGGAAGTTGGTGATGTGGCTAACTTTCACTGCACACAGCCTCTCTGCTACCAAGTACAGCACTATGTTCTAGTCTGGAGTCTGTAAGCCCACTGCAGTATAACAATGTTCATAGTAAAGGCTGCATTAAGTGCTCTCACACTGTGTGCTTCCTTTGCATTTTCTAGACTTTTCTCCACCTCACAATAGACATATTTCAATTTATCAAAAAAAGCTGTTTTCAAGAAAATTATAATTTTCTGCTAAAATATCCATTTGGGTAAATATGACATTTTAGATTTTTAAAAGTGTTCTGGCAATACAAATTCAGCCATCTCTGTCAACAACAAAATAAAATTGACCTTCTTAATAGCAAAATATTTAAGGTCATATGTATTTATCTTAGCACCATAAATAAATAATCCCATGGAAATCAAAGTGCTAGTCAACCTAAGTAGAAGTGTGGCCCTAAAAAAACCAAGATTCTTAATTTTGGCATTGTAACATTAGAAACTTAGCTTGTTGATCTGTAATTATTTTTGGCACTTTCTAGCAAAGAATGTACATCTGCTTTACTATCAAACATTCAACTGCTGTTCTATATGTATAATACTTGTCTCAGTTAGACTGCAGGTATATCTCATCTAATTTAAAGACTCGCATCATTGTCATTTGAAAGATTGAGCTTATCTTCTTCTACGACATAGACCATAACTCCCCTCAGCGTCATATAATATGCAGTGGAGGGAGAAGAGATCTTATTATTATATACGCGCGCACACACACACACACACACACACACACACACACTTTGGAGGGACTATATTGCAACTCTGCACATTTTTCTAAGCAGTTCATTTTTACTATACTGCATCTAAGAACCGTTGATTCACATTTTTGCTGTGTTTATGTGCTCCATTATAACGATTCTCTACTTAGCTTGGAGATTAGTACCCGGAGGAATAGGCATTTCTTCAGGGGACACTCTGTCTCACACACACACACACGGTAAGATTTGTTAAAAGTTCATATGCAACATTTCACTGCACAAAGCAAAACCCCTCTCTTTCCCAAAGTCTTTCAAATGAAATTCTTTACAAAATATTGACTCAATCCTGACAGACATAGAAAGAACACCTTATATAAGAGATTATTCTGAAAACTTTGCAGTTACATTATATGCTGCCTATGAGATGTGGGGCCAAGAGGATTTAGATTTTTTTTTTTTACATTCTAGAACAAGGAGACAGAAAGTGATCTATTATGTGTTTGCAGTCTATAGCCTTAAGGCAGATGGAAATCTTCCAGAAATTTTCTAGAATTCATTTATTAATATGAAGTATGTTGTGAAAAACAGGCAGGATGATTTGTTAGCTTTAGAAGGGCTTCTCTGGTATGCACTGCCCCTTCTGAGGAGCAGGCCAACCTCCTATATACTGGTGATATACCTTATGGTTGTTTTGAAAATAACCTATTGGTAAAGGGCTAATGAGTAGTAATTTTAATTACCACAAATTCTACATGACTTGTATGGCTGGGATTCAGAATCCTGTTTCCCTGTCAGCATGTACATCAATAGTTTCTTTGTATCCCATCACTACCTGATACATCAACCTCAGAACCAATGATAGATGCTGTTTGCAGAGAACTGGAGTTGATATAGAAGTATATTTCAGAAGAAAACAAAAACAATTCAGGTTTGTTTTGTTCTCCCTTCCTCTCCCCCCATGGACACTGATACAGAGAGAGACCTGAAGCTCTGTGGAGAACAGATCCTGGTAGTTTATCCATTACTCTGGCATACCTTTGCAGAGCTGTCAGAACAGTGAGTTAAGTATGAATAAATGTTGCCATTTGCAAGACTGAAGCATAACTCTTAGTTAAACAATCAATACCAGGACGAGTCTTTATTGAATATGCCAATTCTGTTTTAAGTTAGTTACTTCCTACATCAGATACGGTAAGAAGGATAGTTTATTTTCCTGTAATTTTACATTTCATTAAAAACTGTTTATACTGACTCAGAAAAATTGATGGCATTTCCTTGCTTTACAGTATTAGCTGTGTTACTAATATTTCATTATATTTACAATATCATATTACATTTGCTTCTATATTTCTAGGAATCAAAATTAATTTGTCAACTGACTTTTAATTATTAATAATAAAGTACATTTGGCATTATTCTTGCTTGGTATGACTGTGTAGTAAAACATAACCACATATCCAGCATTCATTCATTTTATTTCCCTCCCACTCTTCTTGCAGCCATACACCTGTTGTATTGGGAAAGGTACTGACAGCCATGTCACTGGCATGATCACCTAATAATTTCCATAAACCCTTTAACTTCCCTCTGGAGAGCTACCAGAGTGGGACAGACGGGGATCTGGAACTAACAGGTCATCCACACAATCACACCTTTATTGTGCTTTAGTATTACACTGAACTGGCCATGCTGAGTATTAACCCATGTCCTGGTGCGTGACTTAAACACACTGGGCCTGATTCTCCACTTCCTTAGCAATGTGGATCTTCACAAATGAGCCACCATCAGTGACTGAGGAATTCTGATTTGGTAACATTTTACTTGCATTTCACACTCACATACAGAGGGGGTAGATTGCTACACAATATACAAGGCAATGGAGAATCAAGCTCTTGGGATCACCTTTTCCACCACTGTGAAGCCGTAGTGCTCCACTGAGGTCCATCCATGGTCACTGAATTCAGTTAGTCAATCAATTATACTGATTTACACCAGCCAAGTTCAGCTTATATCCCTGTGGCAGACATTCTCTCAGTTGAGCTAAATTGCACTATTTAACAAAACGATTTCTGCTTCTTAACTCACAGCATCAATACAGCATTTTCCTTTTCACCCTTACAAAGTGTTTGGTTACCATTCAGAAAGAGCTTCACATCACCCCCTGCTTCGGTTATCACTGGTTAAGGATACTGTGCTTCAGACTTCATCATCATTCACCAAACATCTTGACTGACTGATTTGGTTTCCTTTTTTTTTTTTTGTAAGCCATACTTGTCTAGCTGACAGGAACTAAGCAGCTATACCTGAAGTAGCTTACCTCCTTATCAGCACTGTTCTACTGTTACCTAATAAAGAAGGAATTAGGTGTAAAGTGAAGAATAAGAGCAAACTGATTTTAAAAGAATCTTTTCCCTATCCCCGTATGTCAGAGCAATGACCCTATTTATTAATGCAATATGTGGAAAAGATCTATACATGTACTCCACATCAGAACTATGCAGCAAATCACATAATCTTCATGTTCAGCCTGTATGATAAGAACCAGAGATTTTTCTCCCTCTGCATAGTCTGAATTATAACAGCAAAAATTTATTATGATGTTTCTTCTGTGTATGCTCTCCCCATCTCTCCTCACCAAAATTCGCTCTTTTTTGGCTGTCATGCTTTTAAATTTTGAAATGTTCCTTATATTGTGTTGAGTCTCCCATACACATCTGCAGTGAGTGTGAAAATGAGACTGCACTGTATGAAAAAGCTATAGAATGTGAGCAAGACTGATTTTTTTTGTTTATTCATATGAGGTAGTCTATTCCTAAACAAGAAAAAAAGAAATGCTGACATACTATAAAGGCCCTGAGTAGGAAAGTTGGAAGAAAAAAAATGAATCAAAGGGAAGCAAAAATACAAATAAACCTGCTCTTTATTTGTGGCTGTATTCAGATATAGTCTGAGTTCACAGCGTTATGTTTGGGTTGTCAAAATATGTGTGTGTGTGGGGGGGGGGAGAATCTAGAGGCTTTAAATTCACTCAGTTTTTTCGGTGATGGGTACAGAGTCTGATAAATCAAATGTTGTTACACTATAGTTTGAACTTAGCTAGTGCCTGCCAAAGCAGCAATATGGTATGTTTCATAAATCTACATGTAGAGGAAGAATAGTCTTGTGGCTAAGGTCTGAGACTTGAGAAATGTGGGCTCAGTTCCCAGCATGGTCACCAACTTTCTGTGTGACCTTAGGAAAGTCATTTCATCTCTCAGTGCCTCACTTCCCCATATGAACAGTGGGAATAATACCTTCCTCTCTCCCAGCCTTGTCTGTCTTATCTATTTAGATTTTCAGGGCAGATACTGTTTCTTACTATGTGCTTTGTACAGCACATAACACAATGGAGCCTGAACTTTGGGCATCATTAATAAGTATGACAGCTCTGACTCTGGACCTTGAGGAATTAAACTGAAATATATGTCCTGGAATTAGCAATATACAAATCAAAGAAGACAGACAAATAGTTATTCTAAATGAAGGCTCCTACTGTCCTTCAAATAAAAAGAAATGTACTCCACTAAAGTGATATTATCTTGAGATAGCATCTGTCAGAAAATTGCTTTTAGAAAAAGCTTTCAATTTGAAATAGATCATATTTGTACCTATGATTGAACTGTGACAACAGAAGAGAAGGCATTAAGATAGTAGTAAACCTAACAGATTAATTTATTTATGTATGCCTCAGGTTTTCCTATACTGCCCTTGTGGATTTGAATTATGCATCATGTTATAACATTTCACTTATCAGATCACTTCACTCACACTAACATCCATGAGCAGCAGGATGATAGCAATACCTGGAGACTACCACATAAAATTCTTGGTGCCTAAATGACAATAGATCTCCAGTCTGATAGAAAAAAATGCACACATTTTCTTATTGCTCAGCACAGTCCCAAATCTAGCAAAGAAATGGTTTCAAATTCAATTCCTACATTTCCAGCTATTGTTCTGTTTCAGCTTTACTTCATGCTTATCTAGCTTTCTGCCAGTCCAAGCTATGTATAGTATTAGTGATTGGATGATAAAGGATCTCAACTAGCAACTCATTTTTTTTTATATTATCTTCTAGAAACCAATTCTCCTTGCTAAAAGGATAGGCCCATACTATATTCACGATAGTACTACAGGAGCATCTAGGAGCCCCAGTCACAGAATCATAGAAGATTAGGATTGGAGGAGACCTCAGGAGGACATCTAGTTCAATCCCTTGCTCAAAGCAGGACCAACACCAACTAAATCATCCCAGCCAGAGCTTTGTCAAGCCGGGCCTTAAAACCTCTAAGGATAGAGATTCCACCACCTCCCTAGGTATCCCATTCCAGTGCTTCACCACCCTCCTAGTGAAATAGTGTTTTCTAATATCCATCCTAGACCTCCCCCACTGCAACTTGAGACCATTGCTTCTTGTTCTGTCATCTGCTACCACGGAGAACAGCCTAGCTCCATCCTCTTTGGAACTCCCCTTCAGGTAGTTGAAGGCTGCTATCCAATCCCCCCTCACTATTCTCTTCTGCAGACTAAACAAACCCAGTTCCCTCAGCCTCTCCTCATAAGTCATGTGCCCCAGCCCCCTAATCATTTCCATTGCCCTTTGCTGGACTGTCTCCAATTTGTCCAATCCTTTCTGTAGTGGGAGGCCCAAAACTGGATGCAATACTCCAGATGTGGCCTCACCAGTGCCGAATAGAGGGGAAATAATCACTTCCCTCGATCTGCTGGCAATGCTCCTACTAATGCAGCCCAATATGCCATTAGCCTTCTTGGCAACAAGGGCACACTGCTGACTCATATCCAGCTTCTCATCCACTATAATCCCCAGCTCCTTTTCTCTAGAACTGCCGCAGCCTGTAGCAGTGCATGGGATTCTTCCGTCCTAAGTGCAGAACTCTGCACTTGTCCTTGTTGCACCTCATCAGATTTCTTTTGGCCCAATCCTCCAATTTGTCTAGGCCACTCTGGACCCTATCCCTACCCTTCAGCATATCTACCTCTCCCCACAGCTTAGTGTCATCTTCGAACTTGCTGATGGTGCAATCCATCCCATCATCCAGATCATTAATAAAGATGTTGAACAAAACCAGCTTCAGGACCGACCCCTGGGGCACTCCACTTGATACCGGCTGCCAACTAGACATCAAGCCATTGATCACTACCTGTTGAGACCGATAATCTAGCCAGCTTTCTATCCACTTTATAGTCCATTCATCCAATCCATATTTTTTCAACTTACTGGCAAGAATACTGTGGGAGACTGTATCAAAAGCTTTGCTAAAGTCAAGATATATAACGTCCACTGCTTTCCCCATATCCACAGAGCCAGTTATCTCATCATAGAAGGCAATCCGGTTGGTCAGGCATGACTTGCCCTTGGTGAATCCATGTTGACTGTTCCTGATACTGTGTTTTCCAAGACAGCAGTGTGGGAGCTGACCTTGTCCGTGAAGACCAAGGCAAAAAAAGCATTGAGTACTTCAGCTTTTTCCACATCCTCTGTCACTAGGTTGCCTCCCCCATTCATTAAGGGTCCCACACTTTCCCTAACCTTTTTCTTGTTGCTAACATACCTGGTCCCCACTGTGCTAAACATCATACAATCACACAACAAGAAGATGGCCCTTGTTCCAAAGAGCTTACAATCTTAACACAATTGGAAAGGAGTAAAGTCCCTCAGAGGAGAGGGCTGGAAATGAGAATCAGAGACTCTGGAACATGCTTCCTCCCTTCTCCCACCCCTGGGGGTGATCCATCTGCCCCAAATTGGTGGGACCTAGGGTTCCACAAGTCAGAGGAGACACTGGTTTTGTAGACGGGGTGGGACTAGCAGTTGTCTGCTCTCCACACAGCATCATTTACCCCGCCTATGGGGTTTTCCTTGTGGAAGTTAACAATGTTATTCTCCTTTTTATTCAAGAGATTTTTTTTCATGGCTCACCTCCACTCACATTCATAATGGAACACACATATTCTCTTCTTATCTGCAATCACACAAACACCCCTGAGGCAGATATGCAATTGCTTACATGGAAAAATAATATTAGGAAAGAAGTTATAGCTTCTTTTAGGCCCCAGTTTACCAAGGAATTTAAGCAGGTGCCTAATTTTAAGCATGTAACTAGTCCCACTGACTTCAATGGGTCTAATCATGTTCTTAAAGTTAAGCATGTGCCTAAGTGCCTTTTCAAATCAGGGACCTAATGCAATTTAACAGCTGGAAACAGGGGAAAGACAGTAGGACTCACTGTCTGAAAGCCACCACTAAATAGCCCAAGGCCAACAGATCACAGGTTGATAACCTCAGTGAATCTCCATCTAATCATCTTTTTAATACACTGTGGTGCGCTGTTAGTCTAGTAGGTAGAAAATGCTATGATAAAGCATACTAGTTGTGCCATTGTATGTTAGCTTGAATAATTTTATTTGGAAGCAACAACAATCAAAAAATGTCACTCATGCTTCCTATTTCAAATGTCATGCTGTTGTGTTAATGGCCAAAATACTACCACTTGTGTCACTATCACTGCTGTGCCAATAGATTAGACTATCAATGAATGATATGATGATGAAGTAGCTTTCATTTTAAGGTACCGTTGGAAAAAAATGAGGGTTGAAACTAGAGTGGCTGATCATTGTTTCAAAGCATTGTAACAGGGCTTCTTCTCCGCCTCGGTGGGTCCCGCGCTTCCTTCTAGCGATGGGTAACGATAGCGTCTCGTCTCTCAAAATTTCCCCCCTCTGTTCATAGTGGGTGGGAAATTCTGTCTCCAAGTGGCCTTCCTGTTTTGGGGCCTGCTAGGCCCTCACTGCTTCACTGGGGCTTCTGGTCTCTTCAGTGGATATCCAGTGAGAGGAAAAGGGGTCGGGGGGGCAGGTCGCGCTCTCTACTCCAGGACCCAACCCAGGGACCCTACAAGTAGCAGCCTCATGCTGCCAGTTCCCAGGAAAGCTGTTAGCTTCCCTGGGTTACTTCCCCACACCCCTTGGCTTATTGTCCTACTTTGCTTGGGCAGGGTTCCTCCCGACCCTCCTGACCCTCCTGCCGGGGGAGGGAGTGCCCCTAGTCTCTGGTATCCGTTCCAGGCACGTCAGCACCACACCAAACGCACAGCTCATAACTGCCAATGAATTTGAATCTTGACCTGTTACTCTGCTATTATTCTACTCCAGGGCTTCTGTTGAACAAAGACTGAAAATCATACCAAGTTATGTAGTATCTTTCAATGAGGTAGGCAAATGTCCACTAGGACATTATGTTTTCAAATAACATTTTAAAATGATCATTAAGAATGGTAAATTTATTTAAAGCCAGATTCCATCCAGCTTCAGTTTTCTTTGTCTGAAATAAATGAAATATGCCAGACTGTTTACAGATGAATTAATCATGACATTATCCTGGAAACATTGCAATTACATCAATTATACTGTACTTAGCATAGTAAATAACTTGCATATTAAATGAACGGAAACCTTTTCTATTAATAAAGAAGAAATCATTTTCTGGTGGTGCTCAAATAGCAACATGTGTGCAGTCAATAGCTTGATTTCATATCTGGTCTGGGAGCTATGTCAAAAAATTCATGCACTGCTTGCTGTTGATAAAGTAAATCTTCATGAAATCTCATATAATGATTAGTTTTATTTAGGAGTGCATCTCTGAATTGATTATTACATTCAGACATGCTAGACTGCACAATGCATAGCAAAATTCAATCAGTTATCTGAAATGATCCCACTGCTGGTGAACCTAATGCTGAGGTGACTGTCAAATACGGTCACTTTAACTGAGATCTAATATTTTCATTGGCTGATCAATAACTTCAGAGTAGTTGTTTGCTGACATCTAGAAAAATGTGTAAGGGTCACAGGAAAACACCTTCAGTGTTCCTAAGCTGCCATGAGGAAGAACTGCTATTAATGTACATGCCCTTCCCCAATTAGCCATGGGTGATTATTAAAGATTAGAAGCAATTGAATGGTAAGATTTGTTTAAATGTACAGCTCATAGAGGATTTGATGATACAATAGGATTTTAATCATTATAAAAACGTCCTTCCTTTGTCCCTTAACATAGAATTGACTAGCGAGGGAGCTCTGCATTCCCAGCTCATGCAAGCTTGCTTGAAAGTGCAAGTTGTACCTGAACTCAAATCTCCAAGAAACTCTCTCTCCAGGCCCAAGAATCCTCTTCCCTTTGTTTCCACCCTCACCTCCCATCAAAAATGGGTCTTTTTATCCCTGTTTCTCAGCTCTTTACTACCCTACTTCCAATGCTCAGAACTACTCATAACCTTTCACCTGATCCATGAGTTTAATGGTCCTATTTAACAACATTTTCCCCCTCAATGCTCCTCAACTGCACCAGCAACAGCTATTTTTAAAAAAGTAATTATTAAACCTGTATATTGAAATCCCTCCGAGAGAGACTAACCAGATCGGGGTCCTTTTTGCTAGGGCACTTTACAAATACAGAAAAAAACATCCCCTGCCAGAAAGAGTGAGGGCCAGATTTTAAAAGCTATTTGGGTACTTAACTCCCTGGGAGTTGGTTCCCTAAACACCTTTAAACATCTGACCCTTAGAATCTAAAAGATGACACATCAGGTGGGTGAGACAAACAAGTTTGGGCTGGAGGCAAGGGAGACAGAATAACAAAAAGAATAGGATGTTAGCAATTCTTAGCCAATCAGAAGCAGTGAGTAGAACTCACTGCCTGCCTGGCAATTGTCCAGTTTCAGCTGGATTTCAGATGAAGTATGGACAGGGCCTAGAAGTTTACTATGATGTTCTTTGTCCTGTAATTAAGATGTCAAACATAAAAAATGAAATTTAACTGAGACTACTGCCCTATAGCAATCCTATAAATACACATTCTCCTTCATCTGCATGCTGCTATTGGAGATCTGCCATGGACTGAGGAGACCATGTGTCCCAATGGAAGAAAGACTCCCCTAAAGCCATAGTTTCATCATAAAACTATGGGAGAACTATAGCTCTGGTAAAGCTACTGTTAATACTAAACTATAATTGAACATATTTTACCACAGTAACAGCCAAGTGCCTACAATTATAGTTTATGCTCCTGCTATACTTGTGACAGATTTACTATGGTATAGTTTTAACCTAATAGACTGTATTTTATGTCAGTTTCCCCTATGTTTCCCTTATTGTTACTACATAAACTATAGCCCAAATATAACCATGTCATCCTGTTCACCACATAAAATCTCTGCTACCAAACAGACCTGTCATGTTATCATGCTAGTAACAGAATTAACCAACTCACAGTCATGCAGCCCTGATCTGTGCATAACTTCCTTTGAAGGCAGTGGGAGTCCTTTGTGAATAAAGACTTCAGACCTATTCCCTAACTAAAGATTCTTGTTATGTTAACGCCTTATCCAAAGCTAATCATAATCAATGGATAAACTCCCATTGACTTCACTGGGTTTGATGTGGGCTCCAAGGTCATATGTCGGGTGAAACCTTCCTAATGAATACTGAGCAAGAAGTAAAACTGTTGAATGTTGTCCATACAATTTATAGGCAGAATGTGTCGCAACTACATATTTTTCAACTTGCACTTTTTCTTCTATTTTACTCTGCATTAATGGGGAAAGACCATCTCTGTACCATTTAACATGGACACTTTTTTTAAGTGCCATGCAGACATGCAGGAGGGTTGTTCACTCTTAATAAATATAGTTGTCCAAATAATATTATGGAAAATTGAACTGTCCTCTGAATTTCAGTGGACGAATTTCATCCTCAAATGTAATAAGAGGATTTTAATCCAAATTGCAACACAACCTTAACTGTGGAGTCACTGATGACACTTCCCATAGTAAGTGTATATTTTTAACAATGGCACACCTAACATCTTAATTTTCAATTGGCCTGAATTTCAAAGGTTCTTCTGAACACCTACAGTTTAAGTTAATGGCAGTTGTGAGGTCTCAGCCAGATGGAGGGGAGGGAGGGAAAAGCGGGGAAAAAACCAGGCGGCATGCTTCTTGTGGAAAAGTGGTCATGACTGGGTAACCCAGTTAACCCTGAGTAGACTTGGGACTTGTCTACGCTTAAAACACTACAGTGTAGTCACTACCTACGCTGACAGGAAGGATTCTCCCATTGGTACTCCAGCTCCCCAGGAGGTGATAACTAGGTCGTCAGAAGAATTCTTCTGCCAACCTAGCACTGTCTACTTCGGGGGTTAGGTCAGGATAGCTACGTCTCTCAGGGGGGTGGATTTTTCACACCCCTGAGAGATGTCGCTATGTCGATGTAAATTCCTAGTGTAGACTAGTTGCACAGAACAGTCCTTTTACACAGCTTCTAGACTTCTGTGCTTCTCTCACAATGTTGCCAGATGTATTAGCCCTTTTTTTTTTTCAATTCCTCAGTCACTCTCACATTGTATTTGGAACCTTTCTTGCCAGGTTAGCACCATTGTGGTTCATTGCCCTGGGCTTTTCTAGATCTTAACAGAAAAAGCACCTCCAATGTTGGGGCTATGATGGGAACATTCTCAAATTTGCTCCAGTTAATGAAGACTAACACATCCAACACAATGGCTGAACTTGCTCTCAGGAGCTGTACAAAGAGTGAATTCCTTTAAATATACAGACCATGAGGTTTATAGATATAGGATTTATTTATACTCTCTACAAAGACAAACACAATAAAGAAAACGTGAAGAATACAAGTGGGTTATATAAAAAAATGCATTACTGAAAACTAGCTAAAAGGTTTTGTTACTAAGGCAGAAACTTAGCAAAGGAAAAGACAGAAATACTTATTAAATCTTGCAACCCATTCTCCTTGAAATCTCATGAAGAGTGACTCATGGGGGCCATGGGACCAGGGAAGTGAGAGATCTGGAAATAAAAGCATTTGTGTTTTATACCTACAGACCCCATGTGCATATATTCCTCCAGGGCAGATTGTCAGAGGCCCTGGGGTTTTTTTTGCCTTCCTCTGCAGCGTGGGGCAAGGGTCACTTGCTGGAGGATTCTCTGCACCTTGAAGTCTTTAAACCACGATTTGAGGACTTCAATAGCTCAGACATAGGAGAGGGCAGGGGTTGGCAATCTTTCAGAAGTGGTGTGCCGAGTCTTCATTTATTCATTCTAATTTAAGGTTCCGTGTGCCAGTAATGCATTTTAACATTTTTAGAAGGTCTCTTTCTATAAGTCTATAATATATAACTAAACTATTGTTGTATGTAAAGTAAATAAGGTTTTTAAAATGTTTAAGAAGCTTCATTTAAAATTAAATTAAAATGCAGATCTTATCAGTTTAGTGTGATCCTTGCCCTTGCTTTTCCTTGCTGAGTTTTCCAATGTCTGGCATGTATTTGGATACTTTAAGCTGCACACAGGCTTCTGAGTGATCAGTTGTTAACCAGCTCCGAAAGGGACAGAGGACAGATTTCATGTGTGAAAATACCTGTTCACACAGGTATGTGGATCCAAATGCTGAAAGCATTGCAAACGCAATTTTCTTCAAACAGTTAAATTTCACTGGCACAGATGTCCAGCAGGTCAGAATAGAGGCCCCATTATCTCTCTCTGTAGCTTCAAGTGCACTCCACAGATCTCCAAACTTTGATGCCCACAATTCTGAGCTTTTTAACTGAATGAGCTGCATTTCAAAATCTTCAACACCCATCCACTGAAATACAGACAAATCTAAGTCGCTTTTGTTGAACTTTTCAGGTTTAATTAGAAAAGAAAGCATTGGGCCAAATCGCTGGAAATCTTGAAATCTGTCAGAAAATTCTGATTCCTGTTCTTGCATGTACATTCTAATCTCAATGTCAAATACAGTGCATTGTTCCACGTGGCGTGATAGTGATGTAAGCAGCAAATCAGGACTTTAAAATATCCCAGCACAGTGGTGCTGGAACAATTTTTAAGGTGGGGGTGCTAAGCTGTGCCCCCTGTCTGCACCCCTCACTGACCCAGGCTGGGGCCAGTGGGCCACAGCTGGGGGCGGCCGCAGAGCCCCGGGTCAGTGGCCGGGACCCCAGGCCGGCAGCAGAGCCCCCTAGACCGATGGCTGGGACCCGGTGGCCAGCAGCGGGATGAGCGGGGCCAGCAGACAGAACCCCAGCTACCAGGGGGCTGGCAGCCGGTACCCCAGGCCAGCAGAGGATCCCCCAGGACCGGTGGCCAGGACCCGGGCAGTGTGAGTGCCACTGAAAATCAACTCGCGTGCCACCTTTGGCATGCGTGCCATAGGTTGCCTACCCCTGGGTTAGGGGGTTGATACAGAAGTGGGTGGGTGAAATTCTGTGGCCTGCGTTGTGCAGGAGGTCAGACTAGACGATCATAATGGTCCCTTCTGACCTTAAAGTCTATGATTCTATGATTTAATTGGGAGGAAGAACTGGAGATTTGGATTCTCTCACGCACACATGCACACCTTTTATTGTGCTCTGTCTATATATATTAGTAAATGGTTATTAGATAAAATGCTAGTAGATGGCAACAAGAATATGTAGTCTAGTGACTAGGTTCTGTAGGACTGAAAACTTACATACTGCAAATGGCTTCCTCTGTGCAGCTGAATATACCAGTTCTTAACACACCCCTTCTTACAGTCGCAAGCTTTCCACACCAGGAGGACTGTCAGCAGGAGTATCTTGGCCTCATCCCACCAAGGTTTGAGGAGGAATGGAAGCAGCCAAGGGGGAAAATATTCTTGGAGATGTAGCCTTTTATTTATTTAAAAGTGATTTAATAATGCGATATTACACCACTGTGGGTTCGGATCTGGTGGCTACAGTTTCAAGATGAACAGAATGAAAGTCACCTCTGCTACTTATTTTAGAGTTAGAGTCTCTAAGAACACAAAGACCCAGGGTAGTGATCACACATATATTCAGTTAAAATGATGCTTACCCAAGCATATAGAAATCTTATAAAGATTATGCACAAGTTACAAATATAGCTATACGCACATCCTTAACGATATTCGTACGGTCTGATGGATGCCTTGACAACTGATCATCAGTAGAGGGATGGTTCCTGCTGGCATTTTCCCATATGGAACTCATTTTATCTAATCTGGGAGCCCTCTTTTATTTTGTTTACATTATGCTGACTACAACTAGCACTCTGCACATGTGCATGAAGGTGTCCACCCTCTTTTTGTCTTATTTACATTATGTCCTCCAGGAATTTTCAGGTAACCCATTTTTCATAGGTTGTTTGGAGTTTCTTTGATTCTCATTAGCACTGACGCACATAGTGCACCCTGCAATTAGGCCATGTGTTAGAAAATGTGACCACTGGGTATCTTGTAGTCCAAAATTACTCTTACAGTTAATTTTTTGGCAATACCACCCATTGATACATCTTTTCCTGGAAGCTTGTGGCATAAGTCATTCTTTGGTCATTTACTTATGTCAACAATTTCTTAAGCCTATGGCCTAGCATGGCTAAGCTAACATCTTACAGGCTGAGGCCTGTGGGCCTTGCATTTCAGCTCTGCTTAGGTACCTAATGCATACTTATCTCTTCTAACTACTAATCAGTCTTATACTTCTATAATCCTACAATTTAAATCTATTTAGCATACAATGATTATATATGACATGTTCGTTAATCATAACATGACACAATAAATAAATGATAAAATAAAGTAAATGGCTACAGAGGGCATAAGGAGTCTAGAAGGTTCAACAAAGGGGAAGCAGAGGAGGTCTCCAGTAGGCTTTGCCTTCTGAGATCAAAGGGCTTGAATGACTTAATTGGAGTTGTCCCAGAGATGGATTTAGCTCAATACCTTTGACATACAACATAGGCATCTTATTCACTAGACCATAAAGTCTTTGGTTAATATCAATGGGAATATAGAGGGTTTTTTTTCTATGGATGAAAAGCACTCCTACTCCTGAATAGGCTATGCTAAATACAGACACCCCCCGGGTTACGCAAACCCAATTTATGCAAATCCACACTTATGGAAAAAGTTCTGTAAGCTAGAAATAGGAGGTTGGGGTTTTTTTTGGGGGGGGGGGTGTTGCACGTAATGGTAGGGTATACATTTCCAACTTATGCAAAATTTGAGTTATGCAAGGCATTCCGGAACGGAATGCTTGAGTAAGTCGGGGAGCGTCTGTATAACAAAACTGAATACATTCAAAATAGGAGTTTTCACATTGTGTTCTAATGTTTTAATTTAGTAGAAAACTTCACAAAAAGCCCTCAGTTAAAACAAAAATTAATTGGAACATTTTCAATTAATGCAGACTTATTTTTAACCAGGATAGACACTGAAAAATTGTGAAATACCATGCAAAATTAAGATCATTTGCAAACATAGATGGACTTGCAAGAAAACAGGCCAAAACAGATTTTCAATATGTAAGCCTCAGATGAAATTTCACAAGATAAAAGTTTTAATAGTTGCATTTCAAACAAACAAAACTGATAATTGTGCACACTTTTACCTCTGATCTCTTGTTTTTCTGTTAGAAAAACAGATACAACTGGTGAATGAAGACAAAATTCTTTAAAAAGTAGAATGTAGGGGTGAAAGAGGTAAAACAAAATATAGTTGATACCAAAATCTGCATCCTTGTACCATTTCAAGAACATCAGAGTTGATTTTAATGTGCTTTTTTGCTTCTTATGTAAGAATTTGTACATTTCCCCCCCATAACTAGGGTACCTACTAAAATTATGGTGATATTTTATTACGTGATGTTAGAGTGGTTGAGTGCAAAATCAAAATAAAATAGCACTGCCACTAGTTTCGGGTTCCTCATCAACCTGAGCCCAGTATAGCTAGAATTGGCAGTGGCCTTTTCCTAATTTGGATCAAGTCACTAACTTGATTCTCAGAGTACATTCCTCATTTTTAGTATTGAAATGATCACAACAGAAGCTGTTCTCTATTATGTTAATTTCACATTTGTTTTTCTGCTGATGTTACCTTGTGCATTTGAAAATTATTGTCAACCTCCACTCCATTAGAGATCAAAGCGAAGCACTCAGTTTATAATGGGTGCCATCATACTCAAACTGACATTTAGAAGACCTCCACATATTTAAAAAAAAATCACTCTAACCACTCTCAAAGAAACACACTGCCTAAACTTGAATAAAAACTGGAACAAAGATATGTCATTATTGTCATTCCATACTCCTTTGCCTTTCCTACCAACCACAACTAAAAGAGGAACTGACTTCATGCATGGGCCCATAAACACAGAAACCATTGAACAATATGGTGGTCAGGCTCAGATCCTCACAGAGAAGAGTGAGCTTTCTTGAACCAGTTAGAGGGAACTCAAGACTGGGAAACCCATAGATGCACAGGAGGATCTTGGCAGTCTAAGGTCCGGTCTACACTGGGGGAAAATCAATCTAAGTTACGCAACTTCAGCTATGTACCAGAGTCCTGGAGTCAACAGGAGAATGCTCGGCGGTCGATTTATCGCATCTATAGTAGATGCGATAAATCGACCCCCCGCTGGATTGATCGCTGCCTGTCGATCCAGTGGGTAATGTAGACAAGCCCTAAGAGAATGAGTTGAGTCAATTTTGTTCCTGTATCAGGAGGTAGCCGTGTTAGTCTGTATCTACAAAAACAACAAGGAGTCTGGTGGCACCTTAAAGACTAACAGATTTATTTGGGCATAAGCTTTCGTGAGTAAAAACCTCACTTCTTCGGATGCATGAATTTTGTTCCTGTAACTTAAGATGAAAGACTACATAGACTAGCTTAAAATGTAAGACTAGATGAGACTAAATGTGTAGTCAAGTCTGCTTGTGCTTTTAAAATCCACTTCGCTTTAATGCTTTAGTTTAACTGCTAAATAAAAATGATTTGTTCTAAGAAGTCTGTTGGTCTACATCACTGGTCACAGGTTCCCAAAGGGAGGATCAAGCAGGTGCCCCAAAACCCAGGCAGACCTTCATGATGATCAGTGCTTGGTATACACAGAAAGGGGACCAAGGTGCAGCTCTCCCCATAAGAATGACACAAAGACATAATTTCATGTTACATATACCACATTCAGAAAGTTAAGTCTTCCCTAGATTACCTCTAAGCATTTAGTAACATCTGAGCAAACTGCACCTCAGTGGCTGCTTTTATTAAAAATTCTGCACAGGATACTCTAATGGCAAATGCTGACAGGTGACAGCTTGATTTTCAGAATATGAATATAAGCAGAAGCTGCTTGAGAACTGGGATTGAAAGATTAGAACCTTTAGCTTGGCACTCAGCATGTTAGGGACAGCCAAGCTTGCCTTAGAAACAAAGATACACACAGCTGGAATATGTTAAGACTTAGTTACTTGCTTCTCTAATAAACTGGGATGTGTCTTGGTCCAACCTATCACAAAAAGTGAGAAAAAATAGAAAATACAAAATACTTGGCAAGGTATTATTTTGAATACATTAGGCAGCCTGTAAGAGACAATGGAACTGTAAACCAGTCTTAAGTCATTTACAATTTAATTTACCCACTAATTTTACCAGTTCACATTGCATATATTTTTCTACAGTGTGGCTATTTACCTTCCCAAACAAGGGGAAAAAAGATACATTAGCTAATTTAAAGAGTAGCCCTTAATGCAATTTAAAGGCTTGCAAATTGATTTTCTTTAATGAACTTTATATCCTGACATCCTGTCTTTTTTCCTCTAGTACATTCAATTAGGCTATAATCAGTTATTAAGGGGTGGATAACAGGAGCGTGACATCATCCACATGAGGCAAAAATTGTACAGGAGGATTAATTAAAATCTAATTTTCATGTGAGACTAGACCATCTGAGCCAAGAGGCGCTACAGTAATTGCAAAAAACAGGAAGGGGAAAGGAAGAACATCTTGCCTATAGAGGTCCAAATGAACATGAAACACAACATAGCCTTCTCGTGGTTAGCAATGTCAGGGAAATACCCTTCCAAGAAAACGAAGTTACCATATTCCTCAAGATTAGGCCAGTGGCTGCCCCACGGTTCCCTCGGCCCGCGCCGCTTCCAGCAGCTCCCATTGGCCTGAAGCGGCGAACCGCGGCCAGTGGGAGCCGCGATCGGCCGGACCTGCGGATGCGGCAGGTACACAAACCAACCCGGCCTGCCAGGGGCTTTCCCTAAACAAGCGGCATCCCAAGTTTGGGAAACACTGCTCTAGGGGCATCAGAGGAGCTCTGCATATAGCCCCTCACATCTGTTTCCCTTCTTGGAGCCTCATGCCACACATGGTTTTTCCAGTCCACTCACAATAGCCCTCTTAAGGGTCTAATTTATTAAGTTAAAGTTCGAACCTAAATATCAAAGTCTTCACTCCAGCTTTCAACTGGGTGCAGCCCCAATGCCCAATGTCTGATCAGAGTCCTTGCTGCCTTAGCAGGCTACTCCCAGCCATTCCTAGCTGGAGCAATTCCTCTAGTCTCAGTTTCTCCCTGCAAGAGCCGCTCTCATTCTCTGCAGTGTCACTACAGTCTCCTAAGCTTCCCCCCTCTGTGGGCAAGCCACCCTGTTACACTCATTAACAATCTAAACTCACAGAGGGAACAATGTTGTGAACTGAAGCAGCTGGAATCATTTCTGTAGCTAATATATTTCTAAAGTGGCTAGAAATGGAAAATTTGTATAACATTTTCTGGCAGGGACACAATTTTATTAAATAATATTTTTAAAGTCAAAGGTATAGTTTAAAAAACAACAACAACAACAACAACAAAAACATCTGATATGGTGAGCCAGGCTAGGTCCAAGCCACATACCTAATCTTGAACCAAGATCGCGACTCAGCAATTCCATTTGCCCCACATCAAAGTGGGAGAGAAATGTTGTTATACTGCTGAGAAAATTGATTTATCTGATGCATCAGGATTTTAAAAACATTCCCTGTCAGCATTCTGTACAGCTCCCCCCACTCAATATCACTGTAGGACATTAGAACAGGATTCAAAACTTCAAGTGGATATGTCTGTCCCAGTACAGTGCTTATTTTTTTTGACTAGCATATTCTAGCTTTTGAAACTACAAGCACTACAAGCAGATGGGGTTATTATGGCTACATTTTTGAATCCTTACCCAAAACCAATAGGTTTAATCCTCAGAATAAGTTTGATTATTATTATTATTATTATTATTATTTTACAAAACAAGTAGAAACACCAAATCCCACAAGATATTTCTGGTCTGATTAAAAAATAACAAAACCCCTAACAAACAAACAAAACCCCCATAACATCCTGTAAATCTCATTCTAAAGCCTGTTTCCCAAGAGGTTTCCAGACCAAAGAGCATCCAGTATGTAAATTTTTCTGCATTGAGCCAAACTTCCAACCCTTCCGAGGCTCCCAGTAAGTACTTAAAAAACATACTAAAACAACAAGGAGTCTGGTGGCACCTTAAAGACTAACAGATTTATTTAGGCATAAGCTTTCATGGGTAAAAACCTCACTTCTTCAGATGCATAGAGTGAAAGTTACAGATGCAGGCATTATATACTGACACATGGAGAGCAGGGAGTTACTTCGCAAGTGGAGAACCAGTGTTGACAGGGCCAATTCAATCAGGGTGGATGTAGTCCACTCCCAATAATAGATGAGGAGGTGTCAATTCCAGGAGAGGAAAAGCTGCTTCTGTAATGAGCCAGCCACTCCCAGTCCCTATTCAAGCCCAGATTAATGGTGTTAAATTTGCAAATGAATTTTAGTTCTGCTGTTTCTCTTTGAAGTCTGTTTCTGAAGTTTTTTTGTTCAATGATAGTGACTTTTAAATCCGTAATAGAATGACCAGGGAGATTGAAGTGTTCACTTACTGGCTTATGTATGTTACCATTCCTGATGTCCGATTTGTGTCCATTTTTTCTTTTGCGGAGGGACTGTTCGGGCTGGCCAACAAGGACAATAACAGAACACCACTGGCCATCACATACAGCCCCCAGCTAAAACCTCTCCAGCGCATTATCCATGATCTACAACCTATCCTGGAAAATGATTCCTCACTCTCACAGACCTTGGGAGGCAGGCCAGTCCTCGCTTACAGACAACCCCCCAACCTGAAGCAAATACTCACCAGCAACTACACATCACACCACAGAAACACCAACCCAGGAACCAATCCCTGCAGCAAACCTCGTTGCCTACTCTGTCCCCATATCTACTCTGGCGACACCATCAGAGGACCCAACCACATCAGCCACACCATCAAGGGCTCATTCACCTGCACATCCACTAATGTTATATATGCCATCATGTGCCAGCAATGCCCCTCTGCCATGTACATTGGCCAGACCGGACAGTCCCTCCGCAAAAGAATAAATGGACACAAATCAGACATCAGGAATGGTAACATACATAAGCCAGTAAGTGAACACTTCAATCTCCCTGGTCATTCTATTACAGATTTAAAAGTCACTATCATTGAACAAAAAAACTTCAGAAACAGACTTCAAAGAGAAACAGCAGAACTAAAATTCATTTGCAAATTTAACACCATTAATCTGGGCTTGAATAGGGACTGGGAGTGGCTGGCTCATTACAGAGGCAGTTTTTCCTCTCCTGGAATTGACACCTCCTCATCTATTATTGGGAGTGGACTACGTCCACCCTGATTGAATTGGCCCTGTCAACACTGGTTCTCCACTTGCGAAGTAACTCCCTGCTCTCCATGTGTCAGTATATAATGCCTGCATCTGTAACTTTCACTCTATGCATCTGAAGAAGTGGGTTTTTTACCCATGAAAGCTTATGCCCAAGTAAATCTGTTAGTCTTTAAGGTGCCACCAGTCTCCTTGTTGTTTTTGTAGGTACAGACTAACACGGCTACCCCCTGATACTTAAAAAACATACTGTTAATTAAAAATAAAAGAACTAGATAAGTTCATGGAGGATAGGTCCAGCTATTAGCCAGGCTGGGCAGGGATGGTGTCCCTAGCCTGTTTGCCAGAAGCTGGGAATGGGTGACAGGGGATGGATCACTTGATGATTACCTGTTCTGTTTATTCCCTCTGGGGCACCTGGCATTGGCCACTGCCAGAAGACAGGATACTGGGATAGATGGACCTTTGGGCTGACCCAGTATGGCCGTTCTTATGTATGTTCTAAAAGATAAGTGTTTTTTTTTTTCATTAGTTTAGACCTGTTTGGGAAAATTGTTACAAAATTTGTAACTTCAATGACTGTATTTCTTCTCCAGAGATAAGGTAATTAAAGTAATTTTGCAGAAAACCAATCTTTTCCCCATTGCCTCAGTGTAGGTGCTCAGAAGTAAGAATGAATCAATATAAGAGAATCTATTCACAGAGAAAAAGAAACAAATATATCTTTATAATTACAATACACAACACATTCCACAGCTGCATGCCTCTTGTGAATAGCTCTGATCTGAATGTAAATGTTTAACGCTGAGAAAAAATTAAAGGAAGAAATGGAAACCTACACAAAAGCTCAACTTTTTAAAATAGTTATTACATTTGATTTTAAGAGCAACCTGCCTGGTATTTATTATTTGCTCTGGGTTCTCAAAATATACTCAATTGTAGCATATACATTACTGTGTCACAATTATGGATGGGTCAACTAGTCAGCTAAAATAAAAACCAGTGCTTTCGTGAAGATTCTTGCAAAAATACAACTAAACCTAATTAATTCTGATATAGGGTCATGCTTCCCTGGGCCCCCTAATTTTGTCTGACCCCAGAAAGGAAGTAAGTTCTAGCCTGGTTAGTGCTTATATGGGAGATTGTCAGGTAACATGAAGTACTTCAGGCTTTCAGATTTAAGACAAGGCTGACCAAAATACTTGAGACCAAGTCCTAAAGTTGCTTACTCAAGTGACTTCCAACTCCCCCTTGACTTCACACTTTGTCACTGCAAACATTGACCATGCTTCTATGAACTGCTAAAAAGAACTATAGAACCCAATTCTGCTATCATTTAAGGTATACTGTTATAAACCAGAAATAACTCCATTGAAATTAAAGGGAAGAGAATAAGCTGCATAGACTCTAGAGAGGGCTAAGAGACTACATGATTTAATGTCTCCCTGTCAGTACAATGTTGTTTCCTACTGTATATTTACTTGGCCCAACCCAATTTAATTGTGACAAATTCCCACTTCAATTGCCACAGATCTGTTAACATATATATTTGTCCACTCAAAACACAGTAAAAGTTAAGTACTTCCCTTTTTCCTCAATCTGGTGTGCAGCTGTTTCAGGTCTTGTCAGCAATGGTGGATACACATTAACACTGAAGCATTCCATGATACAACAATTTCATCATAACAGTTTCATAATATCAGTGAGAATTCATGAATTTCACAGCAAGATCCCCAAATCATCACAAAAGCCAGCTTTTATCTAGGGCCTCCATACTCTGAATAATATAATATAAACCCATTTAATCTCACTTCAAAGTCAGCTTGGTTAGTACTTGGCTGGGAGAGTGCCAGGTACTGCAGGTTTTTACATTTTAAAACAGAGAGGATGAATTGTTAGGGATCAAATCCTGAGATCTTTATTCAATATTTACTCAGGCAAACCCCATACTAAGTCTCCCAGAATTGAGTTCTCTCTGTCAGTGTAAAGCTCAAGTGAGAAAAAGCAAGTATTTTCCCCTACCCCTCCATGTGTTTACTTTGTTCTTCTGACCCTATGAGCTTTTGTTTATTTTATTCCTACCAACTGCTCACTAGCAGCATCACTAATGTTTCCCATAAAGCTTTGCTCCTGTCAAACAGAGTGCAAGTGTTGCTGGCACAGAGGTGCCCGAGGCAAAGCAACAGGGGTTCGTTGCCCGGCGTGCTTCGCGCCAATAAACACACCGGGGTGGAGAAACAATCAAAGGTTTATTTGAGATCTCAAAGTGGTGCAAGGAGACAGGCAAATCTCAAATCGAGCACACAGAACAAAGCAGCTTCTCTCTTCTTATACTTTACAATTAACCCCCCCCTTCTCTCCCCCTGTATCACCCCCCCCCACTCCCCCTACTCCCCCTCCCTTCTCTACCGAAGACATGTCTATACATTTAAGCCGTTAAATCATTCTAGGGCTATAAATCTAGCTTGTTAGTAACATTCCTCTAAACAATCATTGGGTCCTATTTACTCTAGTTTACTACCCCTCCTCCAGCTAGAAACATGCAAACCTCATCATTATTGCTTAGGACCTGGTTATAAGCAAGGTCGTAATAGGTAACTGACTATTTACACATTCCAATTCCTGTCCTTGGCTTTTGAGGCCGCTTAAAATTAAACATGGAAGAACAGAGTTTAAACATGGAAGAACTCTGGTTCATATATAGGCCTAATGACACCATCAGTTCCCTCCTTTGAGAATACTCAACAAACTTTTGGCTGAGTTTTCTCATATTCTGTAGACAAGATATGATTGAGTGCCATAGAGCTGGGGTTCTCAATGAGAGGGTATGCTGGGATTTCTGGGGAACGGGGGGCACAAAGCTTATGGAGGAGCAATTTAAAACAAGCAATCAGAAGGAGGGTGACCAGGCACAGTACCACACCTGTGAGGAGGAGACGCACAAGGCTATTTCCCAGTCCTCCCAGGTTGGGCAACCAACTCCAAAGGGAATCAAAAACTGTGGGTTCCCTTTCCTGGGCCTTCCACTGCTCAAAAGCCTGTTCGGCTGACAGGACGTGCTTGTTAATGTCCTGTGAGTTTTCTGGGACATAAGTACAACATTCACTCCCAATAAGGGCACACACTCCGCCCTGGGAGGCTAAAACATAATCTAAAGCCTGTCTGTTTTGCAGGGACAGCAACCGGAGCTGGTAAAGCTCTGAATTAAGGCTTTTCTCTATGGCCAAGGTCTCATTGGCATACTTGGTGAGAAACACAGAGAGCCTACGATAAAATTGAGCCAGTCATCCCACCCCATAGGATGGGAGAAAGATCATACCCAATCTGTCTCCTTCTGTAATGGGCTCTGGGGTGGCATACAAAGATCTATGCTGCCTAGGGCGGCCAGGGGGCAGTTTAGGGAAAACACGAAGGGGAGGGGCAAGATATCCTAGGTAGCAGCTTCCATACCACCGATGCGGTAACCACTTGTAGGCAGAGGTACCGCAAATATAAAAGGAGTGGCCATTCCCTACCAAGCCATTATAACCGCTACTCCACTTATTTGCTTGTCTGTCATTAAACGATCCGAACCGGGCGGTAGAGTTGGATTTGCCTTTAACATAGACAGGGATGGAAGTGTCACTGTCAGGGGATAAATAATACTGACAGGTGCTATTCCCAGCAAACCAGGTGTGATTGCTGGACTTAAACTGTCGATAGCACACCAAACCAGGGGCCACTGGCCACAACCTAATAGGGGAAGGGATATACGTTGAGTTGGCCTGCGGCTTCCAGGGGTCGTCCCTTAACGCATACTGGGACTCAATGGTACAGTTCTGTGACAAGGGGGTACCCGAGGCATTTTTCCCCCTACTGAACCATCCCCAACAGATATCTGACCAATTCTGGGGAACTACCCTCCAGGGTAACCCTGCAGCATGGTGCGGGATTTGGGAGCATACCCAGCAGTTAGAGAGGTTAAACTCTTGGGCAAAGCAAACCTTCAGAGACTCATATGTGTTTGTCTCTAAGTTAGTAGGGATTCCTTTCCATCCTGCATGTGCCTGGGGGGGAAACGGGAGTTAACAAGAGGAGTGTCTCTATGGCAAAGAGCACCACTGTGGCAGACCCTAGACCTGAACTCATATTGGGCAGGTGACCCTAGGGCCTAACAATCACAATTCCCCAAATACCCACAAAATAACAATTACCAATAGTAAGCAGATTAAAAACAACAGGGTCCAGGCCACCAGGTTAGGCCGGCCCTGTGAAAATAAACACAACCAACGCTCAGAGGTCTCACGGGGAGTGCGCTGTGACTGTCCAAAGAGAGCACAGGGCATTCCCAGCAGACACTATTGTCGCCTGAATAACAGCTTAAGTCCCAGATCATCGCTGGCAGTCTTCTCTGCAGGCTGGACGGTCCACCGTTCAGGAGCAGGCACTGCTTTCAGGCGAGAGTGATGAATCCAGTTCTTGTGTCCCTCAACCTTTGCCGCTGTATGGGAGACCAGCAGGACGGTGTGAGGTCCCTTCCACTTCTCTTGGAGAGGCTCGTCCTTCCAGGTCCGAACGAGTACGGAGTCACCTGGCTGCAAGGAGTGGATCGGGGCATCCAGCGGGAGAGGCTGCAAATCTTTGGTATACCTGTGGAGAGAACAAAGAACAGCAGACAGAGAGCACATGTACTGAGATAAGAAGCCACACCCCATTTCCCACTCCCCTGCCAGAACCGGTGTACCATTCATAGGCCATGCCCTTCCAAACATAATCTCGAAGGGACTGAGCCCTAACCTGCCCTTAGGGAGAGCGCGAATGCGGAGCAAAACAAGGGGCAAAGCATCAGGCCACTTAAGGGAAGCCTCTTGGCAAACCTTTGAGAGGTGCCGCTTAAGAGTCTGATTTGTACGCTCCACTACCCCACTGGCCTGCGGTCGCCATGGCGTGTGAAGCTTCCAGGGAATCTGTAGGGCATCCGATATCTTCTGAACGACTTGGGATGTGAAGTGTGTTCCATTGTCAGATTCCATCCACTGGGAGAGCAATCTGAGCCTTACTCTGTGCTACTCGATATCCTCGGAGTCCAACAAAGTTCAGGAGGCTCACAGTGGCTTTAAGGCAAGAGGTTAGACCCACAGCAGCAATTAACAAGTCATCCACATATTGCAGGAGGAGGACTTTGTCCTCGTTGTCCCACTCCTCCAAGTCTCTAGCCAGGGCCTGGCTGAAAAGGGTGGGGGAATTTTTAAACCCCTGGGCCAGCACTGTCCAGCAAAGTTGCTTTCTAACCCTCCTTCTGTCCTCTCACTCGAAGGAGAAAATCTCCTGTGACTGGGGGTCAACCGGAATCGTGAAGAAAGCATCCTTTAAATCCAGGACTGAAAAATGGGTGTACTGCCCCCCTATAGAAGCCAACAATGTATACGGATTGGGAACAAGGGGGTGTAGAGTCTTAACCCGCTCATTAACTGCCCTCAGGTCCTGGACCAGCCGGTATGTGCCATTGGGCTTTTGTACAGGCAAGATAGGAGTGTTCCAAGCTGACTGGCATTCTCGAAGTACCCCGCACTTTAGGAACTGGTCTATAGTTTCCTGCAGTCCCTCTCTGGCCTGCTTTTTGATTGGATACTGCTTGATTCGCACTGGACCTTTTCCTGGCAAAAGCTGAACAGTAATAGGAGTATGATGGGCTGCCTTTCCTGGGATCCCTGATGCCCATACCAGAGGAAAAACCCGCTTCTCCCACTGACTCCACTCTGGGGCTTGCATAGCTGAGGGCTCAATTGCAAGTGTCATTATCCAGGCATTCTCTGGGGGTAAGGTGAGGCTTATTTCATCTTGAGTGAAATGCAGGGTAGCACCTAAGCGACAAAGCAGGTCCCGTCCCAATAGAGGCGTTGGACAATCGGGGAGGTAAACCAGTTTGTGAGATAGAGTTCTGTTTCCCAAAGCACATTCCGCTGGGGCATATACTGGGCACTTAGTTCCTTTCCCTGTTGCTCCCACCACAGTGAGGGAATCTGCCACAGGCAGCTGAAGGGGTTGGTTTACAGCAGTTCGTGCAGCTCCAGAGTCTATTAAAAAGTCTATGTCTGAATCTCCCACCCGCATTTTTACTCGGGGTTCCGGGGGCAGGATAGTCCGTCTCCCCTGACACCCCTATTCTTGATCCTCTGCTGCCATCATAGGGGTACCTTCCCTTTCAGGGCACTCATTTTTCCAATGTCCCTCCTTTCGGCATATGGCACACTGATTGCGACCCAGACGCCTTTCTTGTAAGCCAGGGCGCCCACGCCCACGTCCTCTCATTCCCCGGCCCCTTCCACCTTCCTGAAATCTTCCCCTGCCACCAGCCTGTACTGCTGCAACCATCATTTTCACTTGCCTCTTTTCCTTTTCTCCTTCCCTAAGGCTGTAAGCCCTGTTTGCAGTTTCCAGAATCTGTGCCATTGTCATGCCCATCAAATCCTCCTTTTTCTGCAGTTTCCTTTTAATATCAGGGGCAGCACGACTGGTAAAGATACCCTTTATAATTGCCTCAGTAGCCTGATCATCGGGGTTTGCATTAGTAGTTTGCCTGATGGTATCCCGAATACGCTGCAGAAAAGCAACCGGACTCTCCTTTGGCTCCTGTACTAGCTCATACGGCTTAGCCCAATTGTTATGTCTGACAGCTGAGTGTCGGAGACCATGTAATAGGAGCTCCTTGTATACAGTGAGACGGGTGAGATCTGCCGGCACGTTGGGATTCCACTGGGGGTCTGCTGTAGGGACCTGAACTGCAGCAACAGGGACGTTTGCTGCGTTTGCCTCATGTCTATGCTGTGCCTCCTCCCGTGCCTTAGACACAACCTGATTTCGCTCCACCTCAGACAGCAGAGTCCGCATAAGGATATTACAGTCATCCCAATCAGGTTTATGACTCGCCAAACACCCTTCAAAAACCGAGATAAACTTGCTTGGATTCGTAGAGAATTCCCCTGCCTGTGTCTTAAAAGCTGCCAGATCCACCGGATTAAAAGGCACATGGGTGTAAACCTGCATTGTAGTGGCTCGGCGATTATCTGTTCCAGGGCGGGCTATCCGAGTCTCAGTAATCAATGGATAGAATCCCACCGAGGGGGCAATCTCTGGGACCTGAGGCACCCTGTCTTTATATGGTGGGGGTGTTGGAGCCGAAGGGGACACCGACTCTGCCATCACAACCGGGGGAGGGTTCTGGGGACTAACAGTAGTTACTACCGAACCTGTCGGAGTCAAATTACACCTTTGCAAAAGATCTGACCTATTTCTTAACAACATAAACAACTGTACATACATATGTTCATTCCATTTACCCGTACGCTGACAAAACAAAAGCAATTAAAGGACCGTATTATAATTAAGTGATCCCTCCGGTGGCCACCTTTCCTGGTCCTCTAGCTGATATTGAGGCCAGTCTACTGTACAGAATCTTTTCAGTTTACTTTTAATCAACGGATCCGATCCAAACACTTTCCAGTTCACCAGAATGCATTCTAAGGGTGTACACCTTGCCCTGCCTACAGTACTCTGCCCCTGCCCCATATTAGGGAGACTCTGGGCGTCCCCAAGTCAAGACAGATAAAGTTCCCACTGGACTATTCCTACCTTATCCACAGGACCGGTTCCCCACCGTCGCCCGCAGCTGCTTCTCCACTACTCAAGCGCGTTGCACCGTTGTGCCCTCCGGGGTCGACCAAACCACGTCTCCGCCGAGGCCCCCGATGAAATCACCGGTGCGCGCTGGGCGTCGGTCGTCGCCGCAATCCGTCGACCTCTGAGAGGGGTCCGGGCAAGGCTAAATTTCTGCCTCGAGCCCCACGTTGGGCGCCAAGACTGTTGCTGGCACAGAGGTGCCCGAGGCAAAGCAACAGGGGTTCGTTGCCCGGCGTGCTTCGCGCCAATAAACACACCGGGGTGGAGAAACAATCAAAGGTTTATTTGAGATCTCAAAGTGGTGCAAGGAGACAGGCAAATCTCAAATCGAGCACACAGAACAAAGCAGCTTCTCTCTTCTTATACTTTACAATTAACCCCCCCCTTCTCTCCCCCTGTATCACCCCCCCCCACTCCCCCTACTCCCCCTCCCTTCTCTACCGAAGACATGTCTATACATTTAAGCCGTTAAATCATTCTAGGGCTATAAATCTAGCTTGTTAGTAACATTCCTCTAAACAATCATTGGGTCCTATTTACTCTAGTTTACTACCCCTCCTCCAGCTAGAAACATGCAAACCTCATCATTATTGCTTAGGACCTGGTTATAAGCAAGGTCGTAATAGGTAACTGACTATTTACACATTCCAATTCCTGTCCTTGGCTTTTGAGGCCGCTTAAAATTAAACATGGAAGAACAGAGTTTAAACATGGAAGAACTCTGGTTCATATATAGGCCTAATGACACCATCAGAAGCATTATGATGTACTAGCTCTATTGGAGAGCAGCAGCACTGGGAATAAGCTATCATCCTTGGGATTGAATCACTTTAAAAAAAAACACAGATATTGTAAAATCAGGCAAAATATTAAGATGTTTCAAGGGAAATTCTAGCCAATACACTTTGGTTTTGTACTACACTGAAGGAGAACTGGGGCTTCTATTCTGCATCCCAGGCAATAAAGTGTCAGTCTTTCTGACATTACTATAAGGTTACACTGTACTTAGTATTCTTACTGGAAAAGGTTCTGGGTATGTTGACTGCATCTCATAAGCACTCTCCACACCTCCATCTGCCAGATGCTTAGAAGCTATTCCCCAAAAATGAACCCTCTGCACATGTTCTGTTGTGGAGATTTTTCCCTGTTCTTTCTTTCATCTGTTTCTTTTTGGTTGACGGTGATTGTATTACTATTAGAAGCAAAAAAAGGGATAGATTGTGCCTTTAGAAACAGCCTGGGTAGGGAGAAGCACAAAGATGTGACAACCCAGGCTCAGGAGCCCATTGAAGGACTTGGGACTTTCACAGACTATCCCAATTTGTTCTATGCTCCCACCTTGCTCCCAAGAGGAAGTAATTTGCCACTCTTCATTACCAGTAGCAGATTACTTCCCTCTCCTTCCCCACTCTGGCCAGAACAAAGGCTCCACCCAATCTCCACCCATCTGTATGGTGGGACAGGGAAAGTATTGGGCATGCAGGCCCATCTCTCCTCTATGTCTGCAGCTGAGATGCAGCCAAGGCAAGACTGGAGTGGGGGATATGAAGGTCTTACTTCCCTTTGCACTCCTACTCAGCCATGCAAGTCTGGGCCACAACCTTGCTCAAAGACAGTGGATCTTAATGGCAAAGCTTTTGAAACACAAAGAATGATTCTGAATAAGGACTTGCTCTTTTCACCACCTGCATCCATTGACCAGGCCTTTTTTACTTCTTCCTGAAATGGTGTGGAAATTACATATATGTAAATTTATACTATTAATTAAATATAAAATGAGCAAAACATTGAGTGACTGAGGACCAAGTTGGTTTTCAACCATCCTGTTTGGTCAGAGCAGGGGCCATGATTTTCTTCTTTTTCTAGGGGAGAACTTCTACAGAAACTTCTCCCCACTCTCTGATGTTTCAACTATTGTGGCAAGGTTTTCTAGGTTAGCTAATGTCAGCAATATTTCTTTCTCACGGCAAAATTAGCTGTTTAATCTGCATAGCCTAAATGTATGCTACAGATCCACCATCCTCAATTAGTCCATTACTAATGGTGGATCTACAGTATACATCCGGACCCTGTTTTCTCTCTAAAGTACACCAGAAGCTCATATCCATAAATTAAAAAAACATTAATTTAAAAAATCCTGCTCAGAGTTCTGTTGTTCAGTCTAGCACTTGTGCAGAGACCTCTTTTTGGCTTTTTACTTTTATGCATTTGCCTCAAAGAATTTTACTTTCCACAAGGATCATCCCCTGAAGAATTTTCAGTTTCAGAGATCCGCATTCCACTAAAGTGTTGTTTCAAGACTCTGAAGGATGGCTGGTTTTTAATCAGCCTAGCAAATTACAGCCTGGTGGAGATTTACTTTAGGATTTTCAGTTTTGATGAAAACAAAAGTGGGAAGGAGCAAAGATTCAATTTCCTTTGCCATTAATCGCAGGTTAAAGTCAGGGCTGGATTAACTCTCCTGTGGGCCCGGAGCTATTAGATTTTGTGGGTCCCCTGGGGGTTTGGAGTGGGGGAGTGGGCTCAGGGCTGGGGATTTCGGTGTGGGAGGGGGTGCAGCTCCAGCTTGGGGGGGCTCTGGGGTGGGGCTAGGGATGGAACAGGGGGTTGGGGTGCAGCAGGAGGTTCAGGGTGCGGGTTCTGGGTGGGAGTTTGGGTGCAGGAGGGGGCTCAGGGCTGGGATAGGGGGTTGGGGTGCAGGTGGTGTTGTGGTGCAGGAGAAGGTGAAGGCTCCAGCCAGGAGGCACTTACCTCGGGCGGCTCCTGGTCAGCGACACAGCAGGGCTAAGGCAGGATACCTGCCTGCCTTGGCTCCGCGCTGCTCTGCTACCCAAGGTGGCCGGCATGTCCAGCCCCTAGGCAGAGGGACTCTGTGTGGTGCATGCTGCCCGTACCCACAGGCACCACCCCCGCAGCTCCCATTGGCTGCGGTACCTGGCCAATGGGAGCTGCGGCGCCGGTGCTGGGGGTGGGGGCAGCGCACAGAGATTCCCTGAAGGCCCCTCACCTAAGGGCCACAGGGGCACATCGGTGAGCCAGTGCTCAAGGCTTCAGCCCCAGGAGGGGGCGCCGAGGCTCAGGGACCGGAGTCCAGCCCACGGCGTGGACACTTGCCGCGGACCGGATGAAAAGAAGCAGCGGGCTGCATCTGGCCTGCGGGCCTGCAAGGCCACCCTTAGCCCGGGGCCCTATTTGCCGCCCCTAAAGCCCCTGCATTAATCCGGGCCTGGTTAAAGTGTTGTGTGAAATATACAAGCCTTGGGAGGGACATCACTTTTTGAACTTTTAACAAAGCATCCAACTTAAGAAATACATTGCATTGTGTATTTGGCTAATGGAAGCATTAGTCTGTGATATGCAGAAGGAAGTGTTCATATTTGGAAGAAACCTTGACAATCTATATCACATTAGTCAAAGATAGCACAACTGAGCAGTACCTGTAGCTAATGGTTTATCAGATTACACTACAGAACATTCAGCATGATGTAATGCATCATCATAAAAAGTTACATATATATTTGCAAAAGCAGCTATATCACTCATATTTTGAGAATACCTGACCCCCCCCAAAAAATCAAGCTATTAGTAGCACTAATAGGTGCCAGTAGTATTTATAGCCTGTTATTTATACGTCTTTAGCAAGTCTATCAGTAGTTGTTACAATGATTTTTAACATTGTTCATTGCTTTAATTCCAGGTCTTTGTCTGTATCTCAGTGTTCATACTATAATTAAAGCTGACGGTTGTTTAATACATGGGATAGTGTCACTATAATAGGCAACACTTCAAAGGTGCAAAATTTAACATATGTGCCAATTTCACTGACCCTAATGGGTTTAAACTTTGTTTTGCTTTTTATAGCAGAGCTTAAAATAGGCAGACAGAGACAATTCTACTGAACAAGTCCAATCAGATTAACGTTACAAAATATTTTACTCAAATATAAATCTATTTCATTAGAGCAATTGAAAGCTAAACTACAAAAAGACGTGTAATGAGACAATAAGAGCAGATTTAAAAACAAGAGCTGGGCAAAAAGAAATTGGCCAAGGCTTTTCCTCCCCAAAAATTAAAATTCAGGTTGATCAAAGCAATTCATGAATTTGTGGCAAATTCATCAAGTTCTTTTGATCCCTACCCGCTCCTCCAAAAAAAAAAAAAAAAATGCAGCTTTTAACCCTCCCAAAAATATTTTCACAGGTTTAAAGAACATATTGATTCAAAATTACTTTACATTTATTTACATTTATTTTTTAAATAAATTAAAAAGCTAAAATGATTGAAAGCAGAATATTGTGTCAATTGAAACATTTTGTTCAACCCAAAACTATTTTTCAACATTTCAGTTTACCCTCTCCCCCTTCCCCCCCCCCCCAAAAAATATTTTAAAATGTTGCTTTGGGTCAACACGCAATCATTTTTGTCAATCTTTCAATAGGTACTGTGACCTGGAAAACAAAACAAAACTAATTCACACACCTCTTGAAACATTCTCTTCAACTGTGGCATAGGTCATGCCTAGACTGGCTTCAAATTAAATCATGTTGCATCAGTCTAAACTCTCTATGCTTGAAGTTTGCAGAGGGACATCTCCATCAGTGGCTAAAATCCCTGTGTAGACACAGGAAACAATCTTGGGATAGTTAGAAGGGAAACCAGAGGCCAAAGTGAGAAAGATAATGTGAACAAGCATAATTTTGGGATATCTGAAATAAGTTAACACAAATTCATTCCTGTAAAAAAAATTAATATTTATGTACAGCTAAATAAAGAGGTCTCAGTTATATTTCAGTGAGTAACAGTGGCACTTTGTGTCTATTTAGGTAGAAGGTAGAACACTTTATTCCCTACAGCTTTCACAAAAGGATATATCTTCTGTCTACCCTCTCTGCTTCTTCCAAAGTGCCAGTCAGAATGAATGTGGGTAGCTCCTATGTATTTAATTCTATTTTAGTGAGTAAAAGGCTAACCAGTTGTCTGAATTTTTAGTCATTAGATTATTATTTTTCTAAGATATAATTAAGAACTTTAGAGAATATAAACATATTTGCAAATTGTTAAAGGAAAAAGGATTTCCCCTTAGCCTGACTTATGCATTGTTTTTTTTTTAAAGTATAGAACTGTCCTCTGTTCCTTCCCTTTCTCCTCCCCATCATGAAATAGCTTTCTTTCTTGTAATTAGCACATTCTTTTTAACTTGTTTCAAAAATAGAAAAGAGCAGGTTTTCCATACTTTGACACTGAGAATGTGTTACATGAATGGAATTTCAAACAGACCATGAAATGCTGATATATGCAAATGCTTTGTCTTTTGATTACTTCCAACAAAACTGCTTTTTCTGTACATTGAATAATGCATAGTTTACAGAAGAAATTCAAAAGGGAGCTAACTTTAATAGCACCAGCACAGACCTTTGAAGCTCCCAGGCAGCATAAGATAACAACATACCGGGAAGTATAAAACAGTTATGGCCAGATTTGAAGTCAGCAAGAGCTGAAGGCATATCTAAGGGCAGAGTTTGGCCCCCAATGTAGAATAATAAATGTACTTAACTGTAGAGGACAACCGGACTAATCTTAAACATCAATCAGAGTTTTCATAATAAAATCTAAGGCCTGATCCAAAAATAAATGGAGAAACTCCCATTGGACTGCAATAGGCTTTGGATCAGGCCCTAAGGGATGAATCCTGGCTGAGTCTGTGTACTTTTCCACTAGCTCCAATACCTTTTTTTTGGGCCAGGGGCAGCGGGGGGGGGGAGCAGAAGCGGTCTTCTCTTTTTTATTTTTACTAGAGACAGTTGCATTAAAACAGGTTCTGTGGGTCTTCAGAGCTTATCAATTCCTAGAGTCTGACTGGCTGCCAACAGTGTGTCTTGTATGGAATGACTATTCCCTAATTCATTCCCTTCTAAGCACAATGCAAGCTCCCTGAAAAACAAAGAAACCCAACAATGCAGTGTTCCTTTAGACAAGCTTCCACAGTTTCAAAGGAGGGATAATCATCCTCAAGACCTGCTCTTCCTCTTCGCACATGTCTCCAGGCCATTTGCACTGGGGTTGCCTCTTTCAATCCCTTCCACACCACTCAGAAGAGGAAAATGTTTCAGTCTATGGCCTTCGTATACATTTTCAGAATTTTGCCTGCCACCTTCGGTGAGCAATGAGGATTTTCTACTTTCTAATTTCATCTAACACCAAAGGTATCATCTGTGTTGGGATATGTAAGGGTTAAGTAAAGGCCTGGGTAGCTGCTAGCATAGTATTAAGGAGTAGAGTCACAGGCAGGCACCGTTCTTCACTTGATAGATAAGTGTTATCCCTCACCCTCCCCTTCAGCTTGTTGGAAATAAATAAGCGTTACAGCTGCATAAGGAATGTAGTTGTCTAAAGGATACCTTTGTGTAAAGAAGCGTTATCTCCCCCTCCCTTCCTTTCCCAGCTACATAAACGAGCTCGGGGTCATGGACCCTTCTTTCCTTCCCTGTGAACTGCTGATTAGGGGGACTTGTGGCTACAATTACTGCAAAGAAATGTATCTTCAAGGTAAAAATGTCTATATGATATGCTTAATGATGTAAATAGGGGTGAGTATAATAATATCCAGCTTATAGCTTAATATTCATTATCTGGGCATTCATATTACTAAATAAGGGTTTTAGGGTGTTGTAGTAAATGTAGATATTTACATATTAACTTAGATAAAAGAGTGTGATGTAATTAACTCAGTGCTTACTCGACAATTGGGTCGAGAGGAACAAGTACCGCAATAAAGAAGCCCGTTTACTCAATCAGTGCCTCTAGGTCCCCCTGCTCATTCTCTAACAATCTGGAATTTCTGACAAAAAAAAAAATTCCAATGGCAACACATTTGTTATCCTGAGAGGACCGTGATTTATGCTGTGCTCTTGGGTTATTCCCATTTCACATAAGTCTTGAGATGTTTATTAATTTGAAAGCCCCAGAGCTAGAAGGCTTAGAAGAAAAGGGGAAAAGCCAGCTCATTTACATAAATTATAATGTCACTTACCCATAGCTTCATGTACAGTGTTTTGTTGCTTTAACTGAAATGTGTCTATATTCTGATTGTATAAAGGACAGTAAATTATTATTGTAACTCATGAAAGGTCATAGAAATTGTGCTGTAGTTTGCAGCAAGACTGACCACCAGTAGCAGCACAGCGCTGACTTTACAGCAGCCTGAGAAGTGGGGTGGCACAGAGCTGACTTTCCAGAACCATTGGTGCTGGAACTAAGGATGCTGGGGGTGTTGTCACACCCCCTGCCTTGAAGTGGTTTCCATTACATACAGGGTTTACAGTTTGGTTTAATGGCTCTCAACACCCCTACTATAAAAATTATTCCAGCACCTATGGTAGCCACACATTGGAGCAGGATGCAGTGGTGCCAACTTCTCTAGACTGGGGCATACAGACTGAGAAGAGCCACCTCCTAACATCCCTGGAAACCCACTGAATCTAGTTGTACTTATAAATGGAGTTTAGCTGGGTAGTTTGCTTTAGGACTAAGAGTTCTGGACCTCAACCAGACAAACAAATAGTACTTGTTGGCTATGCTGATAGTGGTTGGGCTTTGTTCATTTCTTGTGAATAAATATATATAGGGTTGTGTTTATTTTCCCCTCTTCCCTCAAATAAAGGTATTTGTGGTTCCATGTTCTCCAAGGACTGAGTACTAGTGAGTGGGGAAGAGCCACATAGAAAGGTGATCAGGGAGAGTAGATGTGATTTCCCAGAGCCAGAAAGTAGTAGTCCATCTCTGGGCTGGGGCTCAAGCTACAGCTTTATTTATTTTAGAAGAGGACCCATACACAGATTGAATCCAGCCCTTGTTGCTGCCCTTAGCCCCTGCCAGAACAGCTACAAATTAATTGTTTCATAAGGATTGGTTAGTGAAAAATTAGGTTAGTTCTCATGCTGTTGATTGGACAGCATAGAGGCCTTCAACTGCTTTATGCACCTCCATGATGTTCTGTCCTAAGCCAAAACTAGTGCATTAAGGAACAGAATGCCTATGAGGGACAGCCACCATGTTTTGGGTCTCTTCCAACCTGCTTTCACTGGATCAAAGCCAAAGATGATTTTCATAAGGAAGTTGGTAGGCATTTGGAAAAGATGACCATACCACCTTAGACCTGGTCTACACTTGTGGGGTCATGTAGGGTACACATAGCTACAAGAAGCACTGAAATATTCCAGTAGGGAGCGGAGAAAGACTCTGGCAGGGAGAGCTGCCGGAGTTTTCCCCATTGCCTTACCCCCTCCTCCCAGAGCCTCTCACTGCAGCAGACAAAGACTCCCATATCAGGGAGGCAGCCAGACACTACACGGCTAAAAATGGCACCGTAGATATGGGAGACATTGCATAGGCATGTAGAGACCCATGGAGGGCATATAGCCCAAGGGGTCAAGAATGAAGGGCTCTCTACTGACCTAAGCAGTGATTCACCATCTACACTGCTATTTGTACCTATGCTAGCTGGGGATACAGTGTCTGTAGTCTACACACTGACTCAAGTGTAGACTTATCCTCGGAATGGGACCTGTTGAGTTAGAAGATGGATCTCTTGGAGGGGTTGAAGAGAAAGGGGATCATACCTGAATATGTGGTGGTTGTGGTCAGGAATGAGATGGTTTAGGGAGGACGTTATTAAAGAGATTCATCTTATGACAAAATGTTGGCTTCCTCAAGATCCCCTGACCAGCTCAGTTAATGCACTAGTAAAGGATGTGCATTTTAAACACAACAAAAAATTAATTTCTTTTTAATTGTTATCATCTAGATGCCATATCACACATTATTGGAAAAAATATGACCCCTCCTTCTGTGAAATTGTGGTATAGTAAAATATGGACTGTTCTTAAGAACATCAGAATGGTCATACTGGGTCAGATCAAAGGTCCATCTAGCCCAGTATCCTGTCTTCCAACAGTGGCCAATGCCAGGTGCCCTAGAGGGAATGAACAGAACAGGTAATCATCAAGTGATCCATCCTCTGTCACCCATTTCCAGCTTCTGGCAAACAGAGACCAGGGACACCATCCCTGCCCATCCTGGCTAATAGCCATTGATGGACCTATCCTTCATGAATTTATCTAGTTCTTTTTTGAACCCTGTTATAGTCTTGGCCTTCACAACATCCTCTGGCAAGGAGTTCCACAGGTTGACTGTGTGTTGTGTGAAGAAATACTTCCTTTTGCTTGTTTTAAACCTGCTGCCTATTAATTTCATTTGGTGGCCCCTAGTTCTTGTGTTATGAGGAGAGTAAATAATACTTCTTTATTTACTTTCTCCACATCAGTCATGATTTTATAGACCTCTATCATATCCCCCCTTAATTGTCTCTTTTCCAAGCTGAAAAGTCCCAGTCTTATTAATCTTTCCTCATATGGCAACCATTCCAAACCCCTAATCATTTTTGTTGCCCTTTTCTGAACCTTTTCCAAGTCCAATATATCTTTTTTGAGATGTGGTGACCATATTTGCACACAGTATTCAAGATGTAGGCATACCATGGATATATATAGAGGCAATATGATATTTTATCTTATTATCTATTCCTTTCTTAATGATTCCCAACATTCTGTTCGCTTTTTTGACTGCTGTTGCACATTGAGTGGATGTTTTCAGAGAACGATCCACAATGACTCCAAGATCTCTTTCTTGAGTGGTAACAGCTAATTTAGACCCCATCATCTTATAGGTATAGTTGGGATTATGTTTTCCAATGTGCATTACTTTGCATTTATCAGCATTGAATTTCATCTGCCATTTTTTTGTCCAGTCACCCAGTTTTGAGAGATCCTTTCGGATTTCTTCGCAGTTCTGCCTGGGATTTAACTATCCTGAGTAGTTTTGTATCATCTGAAAATTTTGCCACCTCACTGTTTACCCCTTTTTCCAGAACATTTATGAATATGTTGAATAGGACTGGTCCCAGTGCAGACCCCTGAGGGACACCACTATTTACTTCTCTCCATTCTGAAAACTGACCATTTATTCCTACCCTTTGTTTCCTATCTTTTAACCAGTTACCAATCCATGAGTGAACCTTCCCTTTTATCCCATGACCACTTACTTTGCTTAAGAGCCTTTGGTGAGGGACTTTGTCAAAGGCTTTCTGAAAATCTAAATACACTATATCCACTGGATCACACTTGTCCACATGCTTTTTGACCCCCCTCAAAGAATTCTAGTAGATTGGTGAGGCATGATTTCCCTTTACAAAAAACATGTAGACTATTCCCCAACAAATTATGTTCATCTATGTGTCTGGCAATTTTTGTTCTTCACTATGTAGTTTCAACCAGTTTGCCGGGCACTGAAGTCTTGTAATAGAAAAGCTGCCCCACTAAGTATATACACAAAAGAAGCTCCAAACAAGATAATAGGTCAAAATTTGGTCACCCTTTCCAGCATATTCAGAGGACGATGACTCCTCAGCTGGCAAGCCAGAATTTTTAGCCCGGTTCTCCGAGTACTAACCTGATGCTGAACAAATAAAGCACAATATAGTATGTTATGTTTTATTGTAACTTTGCCCTAATAAAAAGTCTCAAAAAAAAGAAAAAAGAAAAGAAAATAGATCTCGTCATTCAACTTGAATTTGTACCATTTGATGTTTTCAGTCATTCAGAGATGCTTCCTCTGAATAGTTAGTGAAAGGGACTGCTATAAAAAGACGTGTTCTCTGGTTGGAGGAAACATGATCTAGTGGATGGGGCACTGGGCTGGGAATCAGGAGACCTGGATTCTCTTCCTAGCTCTGCCACTAACATTAGGCAAGTTGCTTCACTCCTCAACCCCCCTTTTTCTGCCTTATCTATACAGGTTGTAAGCTCTTAGGGGGAGTGAAAGAACTGTCTCTTACTCCATGTTTCTAGCACAATGGGACGCAAATCTGAGTTGGGGCCTGTAAGTACTATAGTAATACACTTTAACTCTTTCTCTGCTGCTCAGCAAAGAAAAGAGCAAACATTCTAGCTCATTAGCCATCTCCTATATTTTGGAATAATCTGCAGACATTTTCTATGAATCTTTTCAAGCTGGTGTTCTTTGCTCCTCCAGAACCCTTCTTGGTTCAACTTTAATTCATTCCCAATATCTATATCTTTTATTTTAGTTCAAAAAAGTGAGCAATGTGATTAAATGAGAGCTATTTCCCCTGACACACAAAGATATGGCATTTCCAATGGAAGAAAATATAGAAAATTAGTATAGAAATAACACCAGTTGTAAATGTTCTCATTTGTCAAACTTGCCCCAGCACAAAGGTCCCTCAGAAAAGAAAATACCAGGTGAAACCCAATACCTATTAGCACAGATAATTGGCAATAGACAGCATTTGTTAATTTTTCCACAGAAAATAATTCCATATATTCCATCAACTAGATACTTTGGTGAATTCATGCAAATGGTAAAAGTTCCCATCCCTCACTCTGCATTACAGAAACCCTATGAAATTCTGCAAGAACTCAAAGTGTACTAGGAACCAGGGCCGGCTCTGGCTTTTTCGCCGCCCC
>NW_020664562.1:4569688-4621692 GCF_002925995.2 Terrapene triunguis | reverse complement strand
TTGGGTGCCTGGTGCCTGGAGCCGGCCCTGCTAGGAACACAGGGTTTTATTAATACAGTTCATCAAGCCACTGGCAATGGAGAATATCTGGTGCTTCAGAGAAAGGCAAAGAGAGAAAAATAATGTACCCCCACTAACTGTTCATAACTTCCTGTCAGTAGTGAAGACAACTGCCTCATGCAGAGAATTGTTGCTCCACATCCCAAGCTGTCCTGCCCCTATTTCTCCATCTTTGCCCTCATTAGCTGCAGCAGCTGGGGACAGGTCTCTCCATAACTGACATTTCTCACAGCTGAGCCAGTTTAGGGCTGGTTGTGCTGTCTGCTGGCAGGGAGGGTTCCTACCCCTTTCTTCCCTGTGTTTTGTGGGGGGGGTTGTAGACACTATTCTTAGGAAGGAAAGTCCCTCATGTCCCAGTTGATTAGTTTGTGTCCTGAAAGGCATGGGTTGCTTACATTTACCTTAGCCTGTGTCTTCTCAACCCAAATATTATTGATCATGGTACTTTTGAGATGCTTGTTACTGTGCATATATTTCTTCCTTTTTAAAATGATAGCCAGTGCTCTAAAGAATGAGAAGGAAAACATGAAGACAAAGAACATTTTTAAATTCTATACTGCTTATTAACTAGACGGCCACATTTTTAGGTGGCTTAAAATGAGCCTCTAAATTTTGCCACCATAAAAATACATGATTGGTCATGCAAGTGTTTGAGTCTGCAAAACAGCACACATGCCTGTACTTGAGCACATAAGTGTCCACCTATAAACACCTTCAAACAGGTATGCACATAGGATGTTGATGTAACTTTGCAGTTGAAAACACTTGTGCATTCATTTTTATTGATGCATAATTTGAGGCTACGACTGTATATTTGGAACTTACAATGAGTTCTCTTGTTTTGTTTGGGGTAAGCCAGTGACATTCTATTTTCAAGAAAGTAGGAGTGAGAGGAAGGAGTGAGAACAAGGAGCAGAGAGATGGCAGGGAACATAACTACAGAGAAGGCATCAGAGAAAGATAAGAGTAAGAAGAGGAGGAGGAGTGGCAGAAGTTAGAGCATCAAATACAGAAAAGCATGGAAATTGCCAATAGTTCTAAATAGAAAGAAACTAAAGTCTAGAGATGAGTATATCACTAGAAAGCTAATCAAGAAAGAAAACAAATACCCTATCTTTTCAAAATCAACGTAGGAAGTAAAAGCTGGGTGGGGTTAGCTGTGATCTGAATCTTTTCAGATCATGTTTTCATTTTCTTATATTTGTCTTTGCTGCACTAGTCAAATGCTTACTAAAATTGGCATACCAAGTGGCATTACACAAACACTGGGGGACAGAATCTTCACTCTGAAATAGATTAGGAACATTTACTATGGTAGTTCTGACCATACATTTGTAGGCACCAGAGGCAAAGGTCATTACTGAAATGCTAAGACTTACGGTATGTTGAACCATTCTGGTGATGACATTTCCATCAGAAGTTTACTAATGTGCTGCACATGACCAGCATGTTTGCCAGTCTCCTAAACTACTTTAATCCACTCTGTACTGACCTTCAGATCCAATTAACTTCCAGCTAATGGAACACTATGTTAAAAGGAATTCCTGATATTACTTGAAATTCCCAGATGACACCCTTAGCCAACTATAGTAGAAGAGCTGAAAAGCAGCATGTGTGAGGCCTAATGTGAGAACATCATTTAGATCTGCCTCTAATTTAGGCTGTCTATACTTTGGACACAAGTTACATTTCAATTTTCTTGTTTGGGTGAGTCATGTTCAAGGCACCTTAACCGACTGTACATTTCTTTCTTTGACATGAAGCCCTCTCACAAATCCTAATACAAATCAGTGTTCCTATGAAAAAATACCAGTTTGACATTGAATAAGAGAGCTACTTTATGTATTGATGACTGGGGCAGACACCATGGGTTAGTTTCCTCCCCCAGCTGCGGACAAAGCTATTTTGGGGACTCTTTAATTCTGGCACTGGGGGGCATGCCTGACCCTGGTCTCAGCATTGCTATAAGGTGCAACAGCTTATAATGGCCCTCTCTGGACTGTTATACTAGCACAGAATAGCCACCGATCAGTGTGCTCTGGCCATGTTTCTTCATTCACTGGCCTGCCCTGTCAGTCCCTCAACATAATGCTGTCTTTAGCCTGCCATAGGACTCTCCCGTCTCATGACAGGGTATTCTGCATGGGCTTCTTATAGCCCCCTTTCCAGTGTTGGAGCAGCACAAATGAACTGTATTTTAATAAAGAATCTGTGTGTGTGTGTGTGTGTGTGTGCGCGCTACTGTAGTAGAAACAAACTGTCATTATTATTACTAAAGTTGGGGGGAGGGGCAGGTGGGCAAAGTCATCTTTGCTAAGTAGGGAAATAACTGTGGAGTACTGCAAACCCCTATCACAGTATTGCTCCCACTGAACTAGTCTCACAGTGCATATAATGAAGGCCCCAATCCTTTTTGCCCATGCCCAGCCTAAATATCAAGCTGTGTGCTGGACAGCAAGTGGTAGAGGAATCCTCCTCCCAGGCCTTAGAGACTACATCGACACAGCCCACAGCAGCGAGTTGCAGAGCCCCAATTGACAGACTTGGGCTTGTGCTACAGTGCTACAAATAGCTGTGTAGACACGTGGGCTCAGGCTGGAACTAGAGCTCTGAAGCCTAGAGTCAGGGATGGGCTTCAGATCCTGAGCTGCAATGTTTGCACAGCTATTTTTAATGCTGTGGAGCAAGTCTGAGTGTTGACCCAGGCTATGCAACTCAGTGCTGCGGGCTACCGCTCGCTGCGTAGACATACCCTGAGCGGCTGTGGAGCCACTTCGTCAACACAACTGAAGCCCTGACACAGGATAGGGAAAGGAAACATGGGAGGAGGAGATGCTCCTCTCTCTTGGACCTATCCCATGCAGACCGGTGTGCAGGGAGCTGTGGCTGAGCTAAACTCCCAACTGGGCTGCTAACAGGAGATATGCACCCAGCATGCCCCTCTTCCCCCAATGATAACTGCTCTCCCTCCCCCATACAGTGATACTGCACTAGTTCCACTGCCAGGAGGTTCTGCTACAGGTGCAGAGGGTCATGTTGTATTTGTCCATAGGCAAACCCGATATGTGGATAAAAATGATACTTTCTACACCTGCACATTTTGAACCAGATTTTTAGCTGGTGTAAGTCTGTGTACTTACATTTATTTCAATGGAGCTTTTTTCATGTACACCAGGTGGGAATCTGGCTCTTTGTTTTTCATTTTCTAAGAACTTTCTAACCAATACAAGTCCTTTAAAAACTAAGCCATGTGGGGGATAAGTAAGAAATCAGTTAAGAAAAACTCTACAAGTCTTCAATGGAGTTTCTTTAATCCAAAGTCCGTGGTGTTCTCAGCCTCTTTGCTCACATATACATTGGGCACCTAGAGCCACACATCTTGTTACATACTTACATTGTCATTACTGGCTCATCAGGATTTATAGCATATAGCCTTAAGATCATGTTAATAGAATGCTACTCCATAGAATGGATACTGTACTTTGTAACCTCAGGTACTCAAGTGATGAACAGCCTTTTGTAATACTCTGGTGGAAACAAAATTTTGAATAATCTTTCTAGAGCAGAGGTGGGCAAACTATGGCCTGCAGGCCACATCCGGCCCGCGGGACCGTCCTGCCCGGCCCCCGAGCTCCTGGCCCGGGAGGCTAGTTCCCCCGGCTCCTCCCCTGCTGCCCCCCCTTCCCCGCAGCCTCAGCTCACTTTCTCCGCCGCCGACTCAATGCTCTGGGCGGTGGGGATGTGAGCTCCTGGGGCAGCGCAGCTGCAGAGCCTGGCCTGACCTGGTGCTCTGAGCTGTGTGGTGGTGGCGGCGGCGTGGCCCAGCTCCAGCCAGGCGGCGCGGCTGTAGCGCCGCCAGCCACCGGTGCTCCAGGCAGTGCAGTAAGGGGGCACGGAGCAGGGGGTGTGGATAGGGGTTGGGGCGGTTGGGAGGGGGAACAGGGGGTTGAATGGGGGCAGGGATCTGGGGGGGCAATCAGGAAGGAGAGGGGGTTGGATGGGGCGGCAGGGGGCAGTCAGGGGCAGGGGTTCCGGGGGCAGTCTGGGGACAGGGAGTGGGGGTGTGTGGATGGGGCGGGGGGGCCCGGGGGCCATCGGGGGAGGGGGGGGTTGGATGGGACAGGAGTCCAGGGGGGCAGTTAGGAGGTGGGGTCCGGGCATGACCCCCTCCCCTAACCGGCCTTCCATACAATTTACGAAACCTAATGCGGCCCTCAGGCCAAAAAGTTTGCCCGCCCCTGTTCTAGAGCATGCCATCTCTCTATTGAAGTGACTTGATTTTTTTTTCCCTAGGGAAAAAAAAAACTTTCATTTAGCAGCTTCAGCCTTCATAAATCTACTTTTACATTTCAATTTAGAAAAACTTCAGGCCTAACTATTTGGGATCTCAGCCATGCCTTGTGTTCCATTCTTTAAGGGTGAAAATTTTCTAAAGTGTTTTTAGTCAATGATTCATGTATTTGTGCCTCTATTGACCAAGCAGCATGCTAAGAATTCTTTCAAGTGGTTCTGATGACTTCACCATCAAACCCAAGAAGGAACATTGCTGGAACTTAAAACGCTTCTCCGCTGTAGAATTATTTCTATGTAAATCACAAAGTCCATTAATGACAGTTTTCAGCATGAAAAATACTTGAATGGAAATATTGTGTGAGCGCTGCTCTCGTACTAAAATTGATTGACACATTTAAAGTACTTATAATGGCTTGGCAATTTCAGCTCTGAGCCCACTTCTCAGTTCCCACTTAAGTCCAACAGCAAGTCTTGAGGTCCTTACTCAGGCAAACTCTCATTGAAATTTTAGGAGTCATGAGGCTTAAGGCATCAGTGATATACCATCAACAGCACAAATAGTTTAATAGCCTACAAAAAAACTTCACAACTGGTAGGCAGCTGGCGATCCTCAAAACGGGGCTTATGGGCAGCATAGGCTCTGCACTGCATTGAATCCATCCAAATGTTTGTAAACACTCAGATCCTCAAATGGATGTGGCTCTATAAGTGCAGGGTATTATGTCATTTTATTCATTATTATATGACAGCACTGATCACACACGCTATGTAAAGAAAAAATTTATTGTCAACAAGTTGCATTAGGATTATTGCAAACTGAATTTATAGCTGGTAAAATTTAAAGCGCTGATATTTGGTATCATTAATTGAAGCTACATATATCCTTAAATCCATCCACTACCATCCTGTTTATTCTTAAGTACATAGGAGATTACCTGCAAAAGTAAACTGAAATGTGAAGCAAGCATGCCACCCACTGCTATGGTAGCCAGTGCTAACTGAACAAAACATTGGGACCAGGATTTCATGAAAGTGCACTTTCCCTGCTACCAGCTAAATGCTTTTTAGTGGAAATTTGACCCAAATCCTTAATCCAACTCAGAAGCTTTAATTTTCTATGAGGTTCAAGAACATTTTTGTGACTGACCTCCCTCACCCCTGAATTTTTGCCGCCTTCTTTAACATCCTGATTTTGGCAAGGACTGGAAGAGTGGATATCAAAACACCATAGATCTAATTTCATAGTATTCATACAACTCTGCTGGAAACAAATACTGGAAATCTCGTAACAGCCTCTTAAAATTCCCTCCAATTTCAAGACCAAAGTCTACATATATGCTTAATATGCTCTTGCATTTTTGTGGATGCACCTTTTGAAAATGAGGGTGATTATATAAAACCATAGAGGTACCTTTATGTTTAAGAGTAATAATATTTGGGAGATTACCACTTATTTCTCTCTCTTTCAAGGAAACCAGCAAAATTTAAGAAGCTCAGATTTATGTATAATGAAACAACCACACATTGCTAGCTAATCATAAACCAAATAAGGGGGGAAATGTATGATCAAAAACAACACCAGGAGTTAAAAACCCAAAGATAAAAGCATAGAAGAGAATAAAGAAAAGCAAGAGTTTAAATCCAGATGAAGCACAATGGTCAAATGCAGGCAATAGTAGTAATGTGTGTCTAAATCAGTAATAAATATTGTCCCAGACATCACAGAAGTACATTCCCATTTGAGCTTATTTGGTTTATATCCCTTCCACTAACAAAGTCTGAATAAGTGAGTTTCTCCATGCAGCCTCTGTTCTTCACTTTGTTTATCCATTGTGAATTGGCTAGTGGAATCTCAGGTCTCTATGGTTTGACATTAATGCTTTTCACTAAATACATTCTTTGGGTCATATTCATGGAGGTTTTGTATCAAAATATTGTAAGGAACTAAGAATAATGAAAATATTTATTTGATTAAAGACTCGTTCATCTAATGGAAAATGCTCTGTTTGAAGCTAAAGATTTCTTTGGTATATTTGAAGCTTTAAAATTGTAGTTTTATTATAGTGATTAGAAAGTCAAACTGACTAGAAACATAAATCAAGCTCCATAGTCCTTTTTCATGACTAAAAATAAACACACAGCATAGACCATGAAAAGTAAATTACAATTTTAAAATTCTTTCAGTTTTAATAATACAAGCATTATAACTACCGCAAGATCTGTCTGATAACCAGAAATTCACATTACCAAAATGTTATGAGAAAGATGTTCTGATGAGATTTTCAGTCCAGTTGTATAGATGCAAGGGATTTGAACAATTCAGACATGCTTCGGAGGAGCAGGCAAAATTTATTTGCTCATCCAAACCTACAGACCTTCTAAAGTTCCCCAGTTAGAAGTAATAACATCACAATAATAAGACTCAGTTTTGAAAATTCTGGGCGTGCCTCTGTCCAGAATTATGGTTGCAGTTCTCAAAGGAATACTGAGAGTCATCATTTATTATTGCAAGTGTCTGTCTCAGGAAATGTAAGAGCATGATTTCTTTGTGAATAGCACCCTCTACATCTGAGAACTAAATATTTGAGTAGAGTGGGCAGAAGCAGTTCATGATGGTCAGACATATCAATTGTTCATTTAGTCAAAACTGTTAATTGTGCTGTCACAAGGCAGGAGCCATGTCTCAGACATAACTTTGTGCCGCTCCTCTGTAAAAGCTACTGGAGATTCATGGATGATGTGCAGGGACATATACGCTGCCTCCAGGAAGGTGGGCACCTTGCGCAGACATTCACTGCATAATTTAAAATAGGCAAAACAGACAGAGGATAGAAGAAAGGCAGGATCATGATCCTCATTTCACAGATGGGGAACAAAACACAGCGAGATTAAGTGACTTGCCCTAAATCACAAAAGGAGTTAGTGGCAAAGCCGAGAATAAAACCTGGATCGCCCAAGTCTCAGTCCAATAAATTTCCAGCAGACTGTCTTTTCTTGTGCTTGAGCTTGCACTCTTATTTTCCCTTGTAGTTAACATGTGGTTTTATTTCCATTAACACTATAAGGGTTATTTTAATGAATACATAGATTTGACTTAATCTGAATACATGTCTAATAAGCATGATTGTGACTTGAAAGTAGTAACAGATGAATGGCACTTGAAAATGTTCCTAACAAAGGTTCTCATCCAAAGTGACCCCAGGAATTGAAATACTTTTCTGAAGTATGTTCAGACTAGCCAAATCTGCTGAGACCTCAAAACCAAATTGGACATATCACAAGAACAGATTCCCTCACAAGATTCCTGGTACATCTGGTTTCTTGACTAGCTGGAATCTTTAGAAGCACAGCTGCTCTTATAGCATGTAATATATCCACTACCATTCCAACACTGTAGCTACTAGTTCAGAGGCATTACAATGGGAAATGATGATGAGGTGGGGCGGAAGAGATTAGCCAAACATTGTAGACTATCAAAGTTTGGTTTGGTTCAGTTCTACAGGAAATACCAGTAGTCCAGGATCAAGGCGAGAAGCGGTCTTCTCTTTTGTGTGTGTGTGGGGCGGGGCGTTACCCATCCCTACCGACCATTCAAAAAAGCTGAATGTTATAGCAAGATTTAGAAGACCAATCTAGAAAGTCATGCAAACCCCTATTGTCATGTTAATGATGAAAAACACCAACACTTTAGTTTAATGTTGAATTAAAATGAAGGTCTTGTGCACTTTATGGGGATGGTTATTTGCAAGGCTTCTGCCTCAGCATGTTATTCTGACTTCAGATGTTGTTTTTATTCTCTGCTTAGCTGTGATGTTTCCAGGATATGACATGCCTGTAAGATATATTTTCAAGTATGTTATAGACTATGCTGTAGGGCTGATGGGCAGCTGGTGACAGAATAAAAGGTCATTTTGAAAGTTGGATGTTAATGTATTCCATTTTTCATCACTGGGCACATTAGTTTGTCTAATGTATTATGTAAAATGTTTAGCTTTATTAATTATTAGTTACTAGAACACAGCTACTGGCTCACTCAGTTATGAGTTAGGAATGTGCCTGGTGGAGAAACTGCAAGGCTGAAGCTTGGAATAGGATCACAGAAGAGCAACTTAAAATCATGTGCGTATCTTTCAGGGCAAACACTGTTGAGGAGGAATATTGTATTTGTATGCAGATCATTTTTATATAATGTCCCCAAATTTGTAGCAAATATAACAAATTAGGGCATGCAGGGAGGGGGGAAATCTTTGTATTTATGCATGTATTTTTAAAAGCAATGTAACTGGCTTAGAGAGCTAGCTGTGGAGTTGAAATAATATGAATTCTGATCTTCTCATGTTACCTCACTTCCTGGATGGTGGGAATTCTGTAGAAAATCTCAACAGTGTCAGTCCCATAAATGGCTCCAAAGGGCAATAAGAGATCATGTAAAACATTTGCAAATAGAAATAGGGGAATATTTGGGATTATTAGATATTATCTGATCCAAATCCCACTGAAATCAATGGAAAGACTCCTAGAGATTTCAGTGGACTTTGGGTCAGGCCTAGGCTCATGGGAAATCATTCAAAAGGAAAGAATTCTGAAATAGTATAGACAAAATGTGTGTGACTAAAATAATGCTCAGCTGAACCTTTGCCCCAAACTCAAAATGAAACACTTCATTTGAAGGTCAAAAAAGTTGGGACTGTTATTAATGTAGTACCTAGTCTCTCTACTCATATATTGTGCTAGGTGCCATACAAACACAGAACAATGAAAGTACTGACATACCAAAAGTCTCTTCCATGACAGTTTTATACTGAGTGGAAGCCAAGTACACCAGAAATCTAATGATAGCTCCTCTTCTTTAGATATCTTCACCCCATTTTTTGTTTCAGATTCAAAGTGATTTAGGGGAACCTAAATAAGTACATGACAATTTGGATGTATTTATTAAATGTACTGATCTCAACTGTATTGCCATCTATTCACCACAGTAAATGTCATGGAAACATTTGTAAAGGCAGCACAGATGTACATGTGTGGTCCAAAGTAGTGAGAATGCCTTTGGATTCAGATAAGAGCCCTCATCTTAGGGCTTTGCCAAAGATCTGTGGACTATTTGAATAAGCCTGTCCCTCTCGTGTTAAACAAACGTTGCTCTTGTAACTTCCTTTACTAGGACATGGAATGACTATCAGAAGCAGGCTTAAAGTTCGTAAGACATCTGCAAGAGATGCACATTTAGGGCATCTACAGAGGACAAAAAAAGTAGCAAGTCTTATAGCCTGGGTCAGCTGACTAAGGCTCACGTTATGGGGCTAAAGATAGCAGTGTAAATGTTTGGGCTCAGCCTAGAGCAAGGGCTCTGAAACCCTGCAGGGGGTAGGGGACGAAGATGGTCTCAGAGCCCAGGCTCCAGCCTGAACCCGAATGTCTACACTGCTATTTTTAGCTGCCTAGTGCGAGCCCAACTCAGTTGACCTGGGCTCAGACTTGCTGCCATGGTTTTTGTTTTTAGAGTGTAGATGTACCCTTGGGCACTGTGCAAACATTGCAGATCAACATCACTGACAGCACACTTTGGTCCAATGAATCTGAATGGTGCTATATAAACCAAATTCTAGTCTTCCAGAAACACAAGCACACAATATCATTATTGTATATATTTATTTTCAGAGTACAACATATATAGTAATATTTTCTTCAGGAGCTATTGGAAAACCTCACTCTAGCAGCTGTCACACTAAATGAACGAAGAGCTATTACATGTAGGCGCAATCTGATGGGGAACTGAGGTATCAGTACTCCCATTAACTTGAGTGGAAGATAAAGGCACTCAAGCCCAAATTTTTAAGAGGTAATTAGTCACTGATCTGTGCAGTAATTTAAGGCCTCAGGCCACATTTGTGAAGGTACTGAGGAGTACTAAAGATGCAGATAGGCATCTAGGGAGATTTTCAAAAATGTCTAAACACCTAAATCTCATTGATTTGACTGAGAGTTAGGCACCTAGACACTTTTGAAAATCCCCCTCCCCAGCTGCTTATCTGCATCTTTAGGCTCCTAAATACCTTTACAAGTCTGACCCCAGGTGACTTAGATGGCTAAGGAGCTTTATGAGACTTAAGCACCAATGTCAATTCTGAAAATGGGACTTAGGCCTTTAAAAATTTCCACCTCACAGGAGTGTTCAAGCCCTGTCTACTGAAAACAGGACTATCCCCATGCCTGTCAGTACCCATGTATCAAACTCTGTCCATATGTTGGGGGGGGGGGGGGGGCAGGGGAAATCAGGCATTTTCTTGCGAGACAACACTTAAAAGGTCTCCCATTGCTGCCTCCTATTGGCCTCATGGGGCTTTGAAAATCATGCTCTATGTGCTTCATATCCCCATATATGAAGTCTGGGAAAATAGTTCCCTACCTCAAAGGGAAATGCATTAATAATTCTCAGGTACGTAAATGATGCTGTGGTGATGGGGAACTAATAGTACATACATATCTACCGAAATATCTTGGAGGAATAATTTAATTAGGCAAGGTGTTCATAGCAATGACAAGCAGATGGCATTACTCACAAAATGAGGAGAAAAGAAAGTTAAAAATCATGCAAAGTGGTGGGAAAGGACTGGACAGAATGTACTCTATGTAAGTTCCGAACTGCTGGCAGACACAATTTATCCATGGCAAGAAACTGCAATTATTGATTCAGTGCCACCACATGCTAAGTGGTGACAGTCAGAATGCAACTGGGAACTGAAATGCCTGCTTTCCACACTGGACGCTTTGAAATACAGCTCCTTCACTCCCTGAAAAAAAATGTTTTTTTAAAACAGTCTGTGTGCTATAAAGTAGTGACAGGTGTTATACAAATCGGGATACTTTTTATTCAGCAAAATATTGGATCCTACTCAAAGTAACAAGCTAAAAAAAAAATAATCAAAAACCAAAAAAAAAAAAAAAAAAAAAAGATCAACATTCCCTCACCAAGAGGAAGGTGCAAAGAAGATATTCTGGCACACATTGTTAATACAATAAGTGCTATATATCTTTCATTGCCTATTGTTTTTTTCATTTGTATTTTTTTTCAGTGCTGTAAGATGACATTAAAAAGAGAAATAACCATGCAGTTTGTGTCTGTGTACAGGCATGGGTGGGGAGTTAGAGTGGCATACTTGTTAATGTATTTACCTGCATAATGTACATTCCCTAATACTCCATTCTGTTACCCATCAGAATTAAGGCTCCAATTCAGCATCCCTTTAAGCACTTGCCTGATTTTAAGCAGGTGAGTGTTCGCATTGACTTCAGTGAGACTACTGACATGATTTAAATTAAGCACAAATGTAAGCATCTTGCTGGACCAGGGCCCCAAAGCTGTTCTGATGATCTGTGGGTAAAATTAATTCAGATATAAAGACAGCTACACTGCAGCCATTTTCCCATTTCCAGTTTGGAGAGCAACTTGTGCTGAGCTATAACAAATCCAGTCTCCACCTCTACAAGCCCATGTCTCTTGTTATGCAGGATGTAGCAATCAAGGGGTTTGTAGGTGGTAGGAAAGGGATAAGTAAGGCAGCACACAACCCAGTTTAGCATGTTAAGTAGAATCTATTAGAGGAAGGTATGTTTTGTATTACATGGCATTCATATTCATCAATAGTATACACAAGGTCCCGATAGATATTTCCACAAGGTGGAGTGGTACTTTCAGAAATGCTTTACAACATTAGAAAAATCAGCATTCTCTGCACTGTAAAGTCATGAGCAGATGTGTGTCGTGAAAGACTGTACTTGTGAATGGCAGCAGAAAAACAAACATTTCTTATCCTCTTAAATAGATGTGGTTTTTTTTATTAAATAAGGAGCAGATAACAGAACTCATATTACAGCCAATAATGCTGGTGTCCTAAAGCAGTTCATTGCCCTCAAAAAATTCAGCAAAGTTTTTTTCCCCTCTCCGAGCATACATTTGCTGATTTATCCAAGAGGCATCCTAAATTACATACAGCAATTTTCATATACAAAATAATGTAGTTTATTATTTTCTTATCCAACCCTCTGTTTTCTGAAAGTGGATTATAACTCCTATTGTGCATCATTTGCAATGCAGGACCTTGTTTATCCAAAATGCATGTCACATCCCCCTTTCTATTTCAGTACCTAAGAGTTCTGTATCAGCAAATGGTGTCTGTTTTCTGATTCTGAACAAACTCCAACATTGTAATACTCAACATTAGCATTTGGGTACGAAACAGTAGATCAAAAGATAAGGGGTTTTCTTTTTTAATATAAGTCTCAAACTAGAATATGTGGCTCTTATTGTAAAACCCAAGATCTTGCCAACAGCAAACATTTAACTTCTTAGGCTACTGTGAGTGTGTACACAACTCCATCCAGGTCATTTGGTTGACAAAACAGAATAAGCTTGGCATGTGGATTTCAACTGCAATGTCTTCTCCAAAACCCCCTTCAGTGCCTAACACGTCTAGGGAAGCAACCTAGTTTATTTCACCAAAGGCTAGATTTAGATTTGAATCATGCATTACTGCAAAGGGGTTAGGACATAAGCCACCATCACCACCCACGCCAACCCTGTCAGTAGTCTATCAAGAGCTTGGGTCCGGGCCTATAGGAATAAGAGGATATAGCAAGTCTGCTGCCCACCCTCAGAGCAGGTGGATGAAAAGGGCAGGGAATGGACTGAGACTTTGCTCCACCTCCCAGTGCACTGGAAAGGGGGAGATGTCATTTTCTACTAGTATAGGCCGGGTGCCAACAGCAAGTGACTACACCTTTTCCAGAGAGCAATACGGAGCAAGGTGGAATTGTGACCCAGAGGTTCATCTGAAACATGCTGCTTCCTGGGACTACTTTTGGAATGGTGCTGTTTAGCCACCAGCCTAGCTCAGGGCTGTGCCTAAAGGCACAATCTAACCATAAAACAAATCTGCAAGTGTTTTTTGAAGGATTATCACATACTTGTCTATGCAGAATACAGTAGTGTCGACAGCAGTTCAGATTTAGAGAGCTTTATTATTTTCCATGTATTATCTAGAAGGTTACTCGTGTCTTTCTTGTTGCCTGTCATGGGAGTATTGCGGCTTAATCTCCATGCAGATGCATTGATGCCATCAATGCAATGAAAGTGTAGCTCACTGTGCATTTTAAAAAGTTGTTAATACTTAAAATGCATAGCCTATGTTATCTGATAAACTATCAGAGTCTGAGATTGTTGCCATTAACAAAAGGCAGCATTATTCATAACCCATTTTCTGTCTAAAAGGCCATTGATGTCTAAGAATTACCACAGACAAGGATTCCCACAAACAGAGCCATCACAGTCTAAAATGCCTGGCTGGTAAGCCAGGAATCCATAATGATGCAAGATGCTTTGGGAAAAAAAAATGTGGATATGATAATTTGTAAGTAAATTATCCAGAGCTGTTTTTCCACAAGTAGTGCCAGATTTTCAAAAAGATCTCAGCATACTAGGTGAGGAGCTCCTTAGAAAACTTGGTTGTAAGTGACATAACGTGAGCTGCTGGGTTTAGAGCACTTTTGAAAATCTAGCCTGTTTTGGATGCTGAACACTTTAAAAAAAAAAAGTGGCTGAATGCTTTTGAAAATCTACTTCCATGGGTCTGATTTTAAGAAATCACTAGGGATGGCATTAAACTTATGATAGGGCTCCTCTAAATGTAGTTTTAAAATAGTTCCATTTTGACTAGTTGGACAGTCTGTTAAAGGTTAAGTAGAGCTGGTTGAGCATTTTCTGTCCATTTTTTCTGTTGGAAAATGCAGTTTATGATTTTGCTAAAATATAATAATTTTAGTTTTCCATCAGGAAAAATCAAAATGAAATGTTTCATTTCAAGTTGAGTTCACTTGAGTTGAACTATTTCATTTTGGGTCAGTCTGATATTAACCTGCTTATCCCTGAGCTGCTGGTGTGCCTCAGAGTTGTACCTTGGGCCCCCATTCTCTTTTATGGGCTAGAACCTGGTTGGACTATAGTTCCCACAATACATCATGGTCTCCTCTCTGGCTGAACCACCACCATGCATCATGAGAGTCCCATTGCCATAGTAAATCCTGGGAAATGTAGTCTGGTCAAGGAGCCAGAGGAAAAAAAGGACACGAGGCACGCAAACTACAACTCCCCACCATGGAAGCTCAGTCAGAGGCAGTTCAATTTGTCAAAATAAAACAAATAGGGCGAGATTGTCAAAAGTGTTCTGTTTATTTGATAACATTAGAGTGTTTCATTTTGATTCAAAGTGTCAGAAAACAAAACATTGATATTTCCACATTTTTTTTTTTTCATGGAAAGGAAAAATGTCAAAGATATTTTCTTTTTTCAAGATGAAAATATGTCAAAATATTGGAATATCCCAAGGAACAGAAATCCCACGTTTTGGCCAGCTCTTACATTAAGGGTCATGTCCTGATCGCATTGAAATCAGAGAGTTTTACCACTGATTTCAACAGAGACCAGGAGCCAACCCCAAGGACGTTGGCCCTGAAAGCACTACTTAATGAAATTTTTCCTCTTCCCTTCCTCCACCCCAAGAACCCTCTCCCCAAGGAAAGAGGTGTGAATTTAAATTCTACTGAATTTTGACAACTTTAAGATTTTTAGGAGGCCAAAATGGAAATCCATAGATTGTACTTAACAGACAATTTATTCTCTCTTCACAAAAGGTCCAGTTAGTGAGTAGCTGACTTCAGTGGGATTATTTATGTGAATAGCTGTTCACCAGTGCAAGTAAGGGATTTATAATCTAGCCCCAAAGAAGGTATAAAAAAAGATGATAGGTTTAATTTCTAGCCAACCAAGTTGAAAAGCACCAATCCACTGAACAGCAGGCTTAACTCCTCAAAAAATATTTTTAAAAAAGTTACGATCTTAATTTATTCCCCCCACACACAAATACTTCCACTACGTACAGCTGACTTTATTAGCAATACAGACTTATTTTGTACTTCACAAAAGCCAAAACATTAGTAATGAAACTAAAACCTGAGACCACCCAGGTTCAAAATTTTGGGCAACCCTGGATTGAGTGCCGAGAGAAAATTCTAATTGTGAGGTACAGTCCAATTAAGGGCTTTGAGTGAAAACTCACGGCTTGTCTAGATCATAAATTGCACAAGTTTAACTGAATGTGTGTAGTTAAACTGGTTTAGTTAAACTAGTGCAAGTCTGTATATCGGTTAAAAGGTGGTGCATATCTATTTAGCTTAATGCTGTAGAAATGGGTTATTGATGCATGATATACAAGAGCTTAGTATTATCATCATCAGTAGATATCAAAGCAGGTTTGCAAAGGAGGTCAGTCTTGTCGTCCCCATTGTGCAGATGGTGAAACGGAGGCACAGGGCGGCATGACTGCTAAACTGAAATTAGCCAGCCTCACATAGCAAACGGTTTGAAAGACAACGAAAAAGGCACACACAACCCCCTACAAACTGAATGACTGAAATTTCATATAACTAATTAGCAGTGCTCTCCTGGCTTCTGTCTGTTCAAAGCTAAGAATATCAATCAGATTTAATGGTTGAAAAGAATTACTCAGTCTGTTTGCCAACACTGCCTCGAAGCCATGTATGGGCTGTGACAAAGTTTTCTAATTAAGCAGTTTCATTAAGCAGCAGAGTATCTTCTAAATCCCATGGCTGCTAGCTTGGAGCACCATCCCACTCCCATTGTACTCAATAGCAGCAGGATCAGACCCTGTTCTTGCATTATTCTGTTTGGATATTTTAAGAATTGATGGGCAAAATTATTCCAAAACTCCAAACCCAGATATTCTCTTTGGGATTCTCTTGGCAAATTGCTTATTGATTTTCCTCAGCACATGATGCTGATTTTCATAGGTTGCAGATTGTTTTTTCTGGCATCTTGTCATGTAATCATAAAAGTTTCCCCACTGATAATATGGATATAATCCTAATTTTTAATGTGTTTAAGCCAATATAAAAAAAAGTGTTCTGTGCCAGAACATAGAGATATAATATAGTGAGGGCGCCTGAATAGAAGGCATTAACAGAACTTGGATACTCATTTCAGAAACGACACAAACACCCACAAATTACAAATCTTCGGCCATAGTCACAACCAAATCCAACCCCTTGGACAGTCTCTCAAAAGTTTGGCTATATTTCCCCCTCTCCATTAAATGTAATCTTCACATTCCTTTGGTGGAACTGAAAGTACTGAAATACTGTGAAAAGGCTGTGCCCACTGTGTTCTCTACTCCAAACAGAAGCAGGAAGCACAAGAAATGTTTATGAGAAATGTTTTCACAAAATTCCCAGCCACATTTTTACAGACTCAAGGGGCCAAGTCCTCAGCTGGTATAAATCAGGGTAGCTCCACTAATGTCAAGATGTGACTCTCGGGATCTGGATAGTTTGGGTCAGCATTAAGACATGTTTTCAGACTGAGTAAGCTTCACATTTGACTAAACAGTCCTCATTAATTACTCCGCAGTTGTTGGTGTGCACAGGCTATGTTGCAAATACAGCATATGTTTACAATAGGAAATCTCATTGGACTGGTTGGTAGTACGTCAGGGCTTAGAAAGATATAGAGCAGTTGGCTGTTGGAAAGATCCTGTCAAGCCTTTTCTAAAACTCCAAGGAATGCCATTATGCAGAGTGTCCCCCAGTTAACTCCTTTTGTGAGGGGGGGAGGATTTGCATGAACGGATTTGCACTGCATGAAAAAAAATGCAGTAAAAAGGGGCAGAAACAAGAAATCTATAATTTTAAAGTTCCAATTACTTTTTCCCTTTTTAAAAAAAAAAAAATGAACAGGAACTCAATGTTGTTCAGTGGAAATCACCCTGCAGGGAAGGAAATCCTGTGCAATACAGGTGGAATTGTAAGGCTCCAGGACAGTACATATAATTGCTCATTAGGACGCATACAATGCAAGATGTGGGATGCACTGCTTTATAGTTTAAAAAACAAAAACAAAAGAGCAACAAGATATTGTTCACACATGATCCAGTGAAGCAGCAAAAAATCTGATCAAGTCATGAGTGGAGCAACAACTCTCTACTGGTCAGTTAAGAAAACAGGAGAGGGAATGTATTTGATGGAGCATCTAAACATGCAGCTCATCAGTAAGGGATGGACATGAACCAGCAATTCAAAGGGGGGGGGGGAGCAAATTCCCAGAACTGTGGGGTGGATAAACATGCTGCAGTACCAAAACATGGCCACGCACTGAGCAACTCATCAGTGCACATGCAAGCAGTTGTGATACTTACCACAGTGATTGATGGCCAGAGGATAAGTATTCAGAGCAGCAGCAGAGGTATAGATGGTTGGGTAGCTCTTTAAAGGACAAAGGGCCTATAGAATGGTTCTTGCATATGTTATGAGGATGCACACAACAGCATAAATTCTCTGCTCACTTTGTGCGCTCACTGATGTAAGATTAAGCTCCCTAGGGCACTTTAACTCAAGCTTTCCTAGCACAGCTTTCCACCACCACAAACTTTTGTCAGAAACACCAATGCAGTTTCACATTTTAACATCAATTTTTATGTTCAGATACATGTGTACATCTGCCATTGAAATCACATGCAGTGTCTAAAGGCCTCTTGAAAAGAAGCTATTATTTTAATTGCCACAAGGGACCAGTTTTGATTATCATCTGAAAAAAAAAATAGCACCTTCAACATCCCAGTGCCTCATTACACCATGCTAGACCCTTGGTTCAATAGTGACTCAGAAAGAACAATCACTAACACTATTTCCTGTAGCACCTGGAGCTCTCCCAACCAGGAATCAATCTAAAGAAAGTAGTGGTACTTTCCTACGGTCTACTTGCAAACCCAACTCTGCCCACTCAAGCTCTGCCTGCTTATGTCATCTAGATGAGAGGACTTCCAGGTAAAACTCTTCAGATCTTCATAACGAGTTGGTTGGAAACATTCTGATGAAACACTTTTTTTTTTTTTGCCAGAATTCACCAGTTTGTCAAAATCAAAGTGTTCCATGGAGATGGTTTGATTTTGGCTGAGTTCCTCTGGAAACCAGGCAGTATTCCACCTGCTGGAAGCCTATCTGGTTTCCTGCCAGCACACCTGCTCCTTGGCAGTCCACGCTTCCAGGTCCATTGGTCAGGGGCAGCCAGCTGGGCAGACTGCCCCTTAGCTGGGACTCCTGGGCTTTTGCTTTCACAGAGGCTTATGAAATTTTTGGTTTTCATTCCTAATTGGAAAGAAACCAAACTTCAAAATATCTAAATCTTCCATGAAGTGGAATTACCTTTGTCCACACAGCTCTAATTATGATTATTATTTAATGAAAGCTTTGGTTCTGGAACACAAGATGGCAACCACCAAGAAGTAGTACAAGTCACTGTTCATCTGCCAAACTGACCGTCTGCTTACATTCAAGTACTGTTTAGACCCAACCATGTATAATCTGAGATATTGAAAAAGATCACAGGCCATAATAGTACAGGTACAGACACTGATCCTACGTGAGTTCAGGGGAATCTATGAACAGAATAAAATTTACTCATTCATATTGTTCCTAAAGAAATCTCAGAAAAATGAACCACCCCAGTTCAAATTTACCTTGAACCCAGTCATAATGGTGCCAAAAAACTAAGGAAGATCTAAATCACAATATTATCCCTTGCTCACATTGATTAGCACCTTACTTCACTGACATCACTGGGACTACTTCTGGAATAGGGTGCTGTTCAACAGGTGTTAGAATCCAATCATTGGTGCCAAATCTTTCCACAGCACTCATTCTTCAATGTTGTGCAAAGCTCCTAATTTTAACTTTGTTTGTGTTTTATAAGAAAATACCCAAATTTTGGCCAGTGGGGGGGTGGGGGAGGGGAGTTCTTTTTTAGAAAGATATTTAGTCTGGGTTTCCCAGGGGAAAGAAGAAAGCATTTCTTTTCTGAAGCAGCCTGCTGTATTTGGATAGGCCCTGCAGCCACTTTGTGCCTGCTCTTAAGGGTAAGGTGCACTGCAATTAAATACCTGTGGCTGGCCCACATCAGCTGACTCAGGATCATGGGGCTCAGGCTGCAGGGCTGTAAAATTGTAGTGTAAATGTTCAGACTTGGGCTGGAGCCCAGGCTCTGAGACCCTCCCACCTTGTGGGATCTCAGAGAACAGGCTCCATCCCAAGCCTGAATGTCTACACGGCAAATTTGTAATCCCTGTTCTACTCAGCTGATTTAGGCCAGCCGAGGGTATTTTACTGCAATGTAGACATACCCCAATGTAAGCTCAGGGTTAAGAGAACTCAAGTTAGCAGACCTTGGGTTTGTTAACCTACGGACTGAGTGTCTACATTCTTTTGTGACCCCCAAGTTAGGAATTGTTGATCCTTGGGGCTCCAGCCTCGCTACTGCATTATGTGGACCTGAGTCCAACCACCCATATCCCAGACTTCCTTGTGCCCTCCCAAAAGGCGGTATTGGAAAACTTGACTGTCCACCAAACTTGACTGCCCGAGGACAAACAAAGTCAGCCTGTGGAATTGTGGAATACTTTGATGGATTCCCAGGGCATGAGTCTACCCTGCAAAGCAATAGCACTGAACCTTGCGTCCCGGCTTGAGTCAGGCTCAAACCCTTTATCCCCTCCTCCCCCGTAGGGTCCTGGGACAGTATAATTTGTGTAGACAGAACAAGTGTTAGGCTTGAGCCTGAGTTTAAACCCTGGGCTTACTCTGCAGTGTAGATATATTCCAAGTGCATTGCTTAGAGAGCCAGCCATGCCAGGGGACCTAATGTCCCTGATTGAAAGAAGTTGTTTTTATTTACACACACAAGAATGTAGGATATTCCTGTAAGTAGAGAGATTTCTGGAGGACACTAATCTTGTGTAGAGTCTAAAAATGTTAAATTCCTTAAATAGCTGCCTCATGATTCACTGTTGTTTGTGAACAGAAAGAGAAAGTGACATTTGCCTTCATACTATCTAATAAGTTAGCTACAGCCAGCTCTGGCAACTCTTCTTAGTATACTTAGAATTAGATTTTTGTATATAATTTCAAAGTTTAACAGATTGAAAAAGATGTTTATTTTAAGTACTTTTCTTCTATTTTTATCATTTTGAATTTTCACAGTTGCAGGAATTTATGGTGGAATCAGACACCAGTTACTTAATGATAGACATTGAGATTCAAAAAGTTAAGCTTTATAACCATTGAAACACAAATTGTCAACATCACATGCCAAAATAGACAAAGTAAATATCCTTAAATCAAAATCTAATAAGTTCTCAAGCAGCATTTTTATTACTTTGCCTATCTGAAAACTTAGATTATCAATGGAAACATTTTCTTCATTGGTTTGTGTGTACAGTGAAATTGATGCTTCCCGATAAAATCTAAGCCTTCCAAGCCGAAATAAATTCATGCAGTTTATTGTGTCAGTCTGTGCATTTAATACAGGATAAAGTACATGTAACCACCCTTCCACCTTCAGAGCCAGTTCACCACCTACCCTGGGAAGGGATTAGGGTGTAATGAGATCTCCAAGATTCTATTCACTGGGTTTTCCTGCACCATCTCCTCTGGTGAGATGGGTTTGGTGGCTCCACAGATTTTAAAGGACATTTTCTCCCAACAGACGGCGCTCTAAGGGCTTGTCTATACTGGCAATTTACAGTGCTGCAACTTTCTCACTCAGGGGTGTGAAAAAACACCCCCCTGAGTGCAGCAAGTTTCAGTGCTGTAAAGTGCCAGTGTAGACAGTGCACCAGCACTGGGAGCCACGCTCCCAGCGCTGGTAGCTATGCCCCCTCGTGGAGGTGGGTTTTTTAGAGTGCTGGGGCTAGCCCTTAGTCTTTCACTGTTAGGCATTTTTTCTTCAGCCCTCAAAACATTTCTGGGACTCCTTACTGTACTCTAAGTTTCCAATATCCTTTTAAAAATGTTGACACCTCAATTGTAGGCAGAATTCCAATGCTGGTTTCACTATTACCATATACAGAGGTAAAAATATCATCTCCCTACTCCAGTGTTTATACATCCAAGGATCATGTTGGGCCACAGCATCACCCTGGGAAACTCATGATGATTTGCTTTTCCACTCTGACTCCTATATCCTTTTTCAGAGTAACTGTTTCCCAGGATGCAGTCCCCCATGCCATAGGCAAGATTTGCATTCCTTATTTCTAGATGCAAGACCTTACATTTGGCTGTATTTGTTTGAATGGACCCAGTTTACCAAGTGATCCAGATCTGTGTGACTGCCTTGTCCTCATGGCAATTTTGATGCCATCTGTATATTTTATCAGCAGTGATTTTATGTTTAATTCTGTACAGAAGTGTTGAATAGCCTTGGATCTAGTACTGATCTCCAGTACAGAACTCCACTAGAAAAAACCCCATTTGATGACTCCCCTGTAACAAAAGCTTTTTGAGATCTGGTGGTTAGCCTGTTCTCAATCCATTTAATATGTGCTGTATTGAAATTGTATAAAATTAGAATGTCATGCAGTATTAAGTCAAATACCTTAAATTAAGTAAATTACATCTATACAGTTACCTTTATCAATCAACTTGTAATCTCCTCAACAAATGAGGTCAGCTTTGGAGGATCTACTTCCATAAAACCATGTGGACTGGCATTAATTACATTATAGTCCCATCTATTAATTCTTTATTAATTGAATCCCATATCAGCTTTTCCATTATTTTGCCTGGGAATGATGTCATGCCAACTTGCTGTAATTACCTGGGTCTTCTGGCTTACCTTTTTTCCAATGTTGGCACAACATGAGCACTCTTCCAATCTTCTGGAATTTCCCTGCTATTCCAAGATTTAGTAACAATTAGTGTGCTAGAGTTCTCCTCAGCCAACTCCTTTGGGACTCTTGTGTGCAAGTTATCTACGCCTGCTGATTTAAAAACCATTTATTCCTAGAAGATACTTAACATAATTAAAGAGGCTGTTAGAAAGTACTTCATTTGGAAAGAAGCAAGCTAATTTTTGAATCACATGAAGATGATTAAGACAAATTTTGAACATTTTGCCTTTTCTGAATCATTGTTAACAATTCAACCATCTCCATTAGTCTTCTGATTCCTATACTAGTGGCTTAACTAGAAGGCCATCCATCCATCCACTCACTTCGAGATTTATATTGCCCCTAACTTCATAGTATCTAGGTGCCCTGATGTTCTTAAGAACAAATACAACCTGCTATTCCTTGGAATAATACCCCATTTAATGCTCAAATACCTCCAAGCCTAGATGGTAACAAATACATTAAAGAAAGAGTCCTACTGCCTGACCTGGAAAGATGAATTCCAAGCACTGACAGAAAAAATTCCTCAATCTTAAACTTCTATGGCAGGTCATAGGGGCCAAGGCAATTTCTGAAATTGTATAAAACAGTCAAAGTTTAATTTACAAAGAAGGTTTGAAAGCAGCTGCATTCTCAGTTCTGGGCTAGAACTTGCCACACACAGCAGGTTTCTTTAAAACACTCCAGAGCAGGGCAGATTAAATGCTTAAAGGTGATGGGTATGATGGGGTCTGAAAAATGGCATTGCACCAGCCAGATAAAGAAACCGTACCTGAACATTACAAGCAGAGACCATTCCCTTCTACCACCCCTGGAGGTGGTACAGAATGTGCATTCTCTTGAGCCGGGAAAAGGATTATTGAATTATTCTATGCTTCTGTTTAACCCATTTACCAATCAGCTTGTTTATTGTATTGTAAATCTTATTGGGCAGTGACTAAGAGGATTTCCCAGGCTACTTTCCCATGCCATCATCCTCTCTGTGCGCACATATAAGAACATGTATAGCAAAGGGCATGACTCCAACCAAGCTCCCCTTCTGCTATGTTTGCTAAATTAGCCTGGTATCTTGAAAACAGTTGTAAGCCCTTTTCCCTTTCTTCTTTTATCTGTAACAGTGGAGCTAACCTGTGAGAACAGATTTCATTTCTGAAGCTGGCCAAGAGTAAGTTTTGTCCTGCACTATATTTATTTCAGTGTTTCCAAGAAGTTTCCAGTCAGAGTATTAAGTTTAGCTCTTATCAGATAATTAAAGAGCGCTTGCCTCCTGAGGCAATTTTAAATCAATCTCAGGAAAGGCAGTAACTATACACTGCAGATAATTATAGTCCATTAAATACCTTAAGATTATATCCAGAGATTACTAATCACACAAGGTCATAAATGTACGGCACCCTTCTTTGGCAATGTCTGAATTTTGATATATAGTCATTTTGCAGAAAAAATTCTCCAGGTTTTATATTGGACAAAATATTTAGGATAAATACCAACTAAAGAAACATCAAAAATTCTTTTCCAGAATGTGAATTAAAATCCACCCTGTTAGTAATAAGGACAAATCATGCCAGAAGCCAATAGTGTAACACTAATGAAGAACATGACACATGACACACCTAGCTACCTTCTTTACACCAGTGGAATAGTTTCTTAATGGCTATGGCAGACATATGGATCATGCTTGGTAAGTACTTGATTTAATCAAGACGTTTCCTTGTAAGTAGAGCTAGTTGGCAATGTTCCACCAAAAGGTTTTTTTTCAAACAGAAAATGTGGTTTCCACAACCGCCCTCCCTCCCCCCAAACAAAAATAGTTCCTGCAGGAAAATTTTGATTTTGTTAAAGCTTTTTGATTTTCCATCAGGAACATTAAAAAAAAAATTGTGTTTCAGGTCAGGTCATGCCATGCCACACTGAAATGTTTTATTTCAACACGTTTTTGACATTGTCTGACTGAGCTGCTGCAGTGCCTCATGGGAGTTGTAGTTTGGGTGTCTCATGCCTCCATCATCCTCTATGGGCCAGGCTCAACTACACCTCTCAATGCACCACAGTACCAACACGGTGCATCATGGAGGTCCCACAGTCACAGTGCATCATGATATATACAGTCCAGCAAGGGAGCCCAGCCCACAGAGGAGAAGGGGGCCTGTGGCATAAACTACAAATCCCATGAGGCACCACAGCAGTTCAGGCAGACATGGTTCAGTGTCATGCCTATCCAAAATGAAATGTTTTAATATTTTCTAATTCAATATTTTTCACAAAAGGGAAAGTTCCAAAAAAATTTGACTTTTCGTCCCAGTTCAGGATGAAAACAAATGCCAAGCTATCAAAATTGCTCATGGGATAGACATTTCAATCTTTGTTAAGCTCTTCTTATCATGAAATTGCCACACACAATTTCTCTCTGGGACAAAATGCTTATTTAGTGTCTATTTACTTCTTTGCACACAGAAAACTGACCCATTATTTTTGGTCTGTGAAGAGTTTTTTCCTAGTGTTCAGATTAGGGAACTGAAACATAGGATAGCTGGGTTTAGTCTTGTCCCTGCCACTAATTTCCTGTGTGAGCTTTGGTCAGCCACTTAACTTATCTGTTCTTCTATTTAACCATCTGTAAAATGGGCATAATAAAAATTGACCAAATGCAATATCTTGGAATGGAAGGCACTACAAAAGTTCAAAGTGACATTACTTTACATACAGTGACAATCATGGTGCTAGTACAAATATTGTATCAGTATTTCCATCATAAACATCTGGATTAGAGGGCTTATAACTCAGTACTAAGAATTCATATCTATAGTGAGCCAAACAGCCGAATTCTGCAAGGTACTGAAATCCAGGGGAATTTAGGATCTGCAGTTTATCTCACAGGATCATATTGTTTGGGTGGAAACTCTCAAACCAACAGAATTTAAACAAAATTTAAAAATGGATTATATTTTTATGTCCAATATTGCAATATACATGATTAACTTTATAAAAGTTCTATATATGCTTAACTTTGCAAAAATGAGTAGTCCTACTGAAGTCAATAGAACTATTCATGTCCATAAACATAAGCACATTTACAAGGGATTGCATGATCATGGCTTTAGTTAGCAGAATGTAAAAGAGGAACTGTCACTGGCCAAGTGTCATCTGTAGGTGCTCCCTGCCTTAGTTTCCCCTGATACAAATATGTTCAGTGAGGGAATGAGCTTCAAAAGATCAGGGTCCTCTGCCACCACTGCTGTGGAGTTTAACAGCAAGAGTATTCCAAATAATCTGTCACGCAGGATATGAAGTGTGAGTCAGTCAGATCCTGCACCATTGAAGCTCATAAAGATGGTCATGAACGTCTTAAATTACATCTTGGCCAGAAGCAGCAGCCAGTGCAGAGATTTGAGCACAGGTCAGCTGTGTGCATAATAGTTTGCTCAACTAAGAAGGCAGACACTGCATTCTTTTGCAGTTGACCTCAGGTAGTATTCAAGAGTAGACCTAAACAGAGAACTTCATGATCAGACATAGATGACTGTTATGAGGTCTGGATTAAAGAGAAAATGTTACAACATCTTGGCCATCCACAAAAGGAATGCAAAAGAAACCATCAATGAATGGATGATCAGGTACTATCTGTACCCAGGAGGGGGTGACAAGACAAAAAAACAAAACAAAACAAAACAACCTTGCTAGTGGAGACATCAGGGAGGTTGAGTAATTGTCCAGCACTACTATCTGGAATCTTTAAAAAGAACTCTCCACCACACTTGCAAGATCTCATAGAAAACCTTACTAATGCCTCATTGTTAATGGCATCAAAAAGTGCTGACAGCTAACAAAGTCAGCACAGAATCATAGAGGTGTAGAACACAGAATCATAGAGGTGTAGGACAGGGATCGGCAACCTTTGGCACACGGCTCGCCAGGGTAAGCACCTTGGCGGGCCGGTTTGTTTACCTGCCATGTCCGCAGGTTCGGCCGATCGCGGCTCCCACTGGCCGCAGTTCGCTGCTCCAGGCCAAAGAGGGCTGCGGGAAGCAGTGCGAACCCAGGGATGTGCTGGCCGCCGCTTCCTGCAGCCTCCATTGGCCTGGAGCGATGAACCGCGGCCAGTGGGAGCCGCGATCGGCTGAACCTGCGGACGCGGCAGGTAAACAAACTGGCCCAGCCCACCAGGGTGCTTACCCTGGCGAGCCGTGTGCCAAAGGTTGCCAATCCCTGGTGTAGGATCTCGAGAGGTCATCTAGCCCAGTTCCCTGCACTCAATCAGGAATACATAATAACTAGACCATTCCTGACATGTGTTTGTCTAACCTGTTCTTAAAAACCTCCAATGATTGAGATTCCACAACCTTCCTAGGAAATTTGTTCCAGTGCTTAACCGCCCTGCCAGTTAGGAAGATTTTCCTAATATCCAACCTAATCTTCCCTTGCTGCAATTTAAGCCTACTGCTTCTTGTCCTATCCTCAGAAATTAAGAACAATTTTTCTCCCTCCTCCTTGTAACACCCTTTTATGTACTTGAAAACTGTTATGTCCCCTCTCTGTCTTCTCTTCTCCAGACTAAATAAACCCAATTTTTTTCCAATCTTCCCTCATCAGTCATGTTTTCTAAACCATTAACAATTTTTTTTGTTGCTCTCCTCTAGACTCTCTCCTATTTGTCCACATCTTTCCTGAAATATGGCACCCAGAACTGGACACAATACTCCAGTTGTGGCCTAATCAGCATGGAGTAGAGCAGAAGATGCCTAGATGGTCATGAGCCACATTATCAGTACACTTGGTTTCAAACCAAAGTCTAAACAGAGTTTTAGGTATCAAATCTGTAGAATCCAAGTGTAACTGGCCTCATCACCATTTTCTAAGTTACCTAAAACCCCAAAAGACATAGAACAAGATGGAAATTGGTATAGTTAATATCCAAAAATAATATCATGAGCAAGGGTCTAATCAAACCTTGTTTAAATGTGGCTGAAAGCTTTGCTGTTTCTCTTATAGCCATACATGTATCACAGGGGTTTGTTCACAGTTCCTCAGACACCTAAAATCTCAGTAAGCAAAGCTGAATGAAAAGAACAATGACAGTACTAGGTTTCTCTTTTCCCATGCTCCAGTAGAGTGGACAAATTAACACAAATCCTATTAATAAAACAGATGGATAATTCCTTGCAGTGAAACACACTAGACTGTGGTTCCATTCTGACCTGAGACAGGCAGGATTAATCAGACTGCCCAACAGTTGGAATTGTTCCGGGTTTCATATGCTACACTCAAGTAGACGAAAACTCTTGATGTGAGAGTTCACGCACCAGAGCGACACCTCCTGGTGGCCATATCAGCTACCCAGGGGTGGCACTGAGACTTCCAGGGGCTATAGCCACCCTAAAATTTGCCTTAGCCCACGCATAGCAGCTGCCACTCTCCAGCCACCCAGCTCTGAAGGCAGAGCAGAGACAGCACTCAGCTCCAGCAGCAGAGGAGAAGTAAGCTTGGGCACAGGGCCAGGGGGCCTGAGAGCAGCCCACTCTGTGCCCCACCCACCAGAGTGCATCACCCAGGGCAGGTGGGTGTCTGGGGCTCCCCACAGTGGTCCAGACTGAACCAATCTAGTCCAAGCTCCTCTACCCTGTTCCTTGTGGTTGCTGCTCCCCGAGGGCTCTTCCAGCCCTTGAGTCAGGTCCCCCAGCCTAGGCAGCTCTTACCAGCTGTGAGTAGTCAGCACCCCACACTGCCCAGGTCCGGTTTCCAGCCTCTGACCTGGCCACAGAGGGGGGGCCAGTGAGGGGGTAAGGCCCTCCCAATTTTCTATCTGGCCCACCTCAGACCACCCACCAGGAAGAGCCTAGCACCATCCCTGCAACTACCCCCTGTACTCCAGACTTCTCCACTACCACACCCTCTCTCTCACATCATCTGTGTAGCATGGTGGCCTTCAAGAGCAACATAAGGAGAAAGAAGTATACAGGCTGTAGACAGAGTATTACAAAGAGGACCCTGGTGTCAACTCTCAGCCCATGTTTTTACCAGTAGACCACCCTGAGTGCCTGGAAAACTTGGGAATGGGCTAATTCAGAGAACTCCAAAAAGAATCTTTTATCCAGGCTGTGGTGGGGCGATGACTCACCAGCGCAGCGCCTCCTGCTGGTCATCTCAGGAATTAGCTCTTCCAGCCCAGAGCGCCCTCTGTAGGCCAGTGCCTCACCTGCTGCTGGCTCCATGTCCTTCCCAGACCCCGGTGTCCCTTGCTCAGGGGTTCTGCCCACCACAATACCCCCATCCCCACCTTGCCTCAGTGGCTACTGCCAGTCTCCATTTAGCCTCCGCTCACTGGGGCAGATGGTAGTCTGTAAGCCACTCATCATCAGCAAGGGGGGGTTGGACCAGCTGCCTCTGCCTACCTCTGGGCTGCCCCTCTGCAGCCCCAGTACCTTTTGTGGGCCCTTAACTAGGCCTGCAGCCTGGGGTTTTGCTAGGCTGGAGCTCCCCAGCTGCCTCTGCCCTTCTCCAGCACTGCTCCATCTCGGGTACCCTTCACAGCTCCTAGGAAGCCTGGTCCTTATTTCTCAAAAGCTAGAGAGAGAGTCTCTCTGTGTTGCAGCCTCTGGCCCTCAGCCCTCTTATAGGGCCAACTGTGGCCTGATTGGGGTGTGGCCCCAGCTGTGGCTGCTTCCCCCAATCAGCGTAGCTTTTCCCCCCTCCACAGCTCTCTCCCAGGGCTGTTTTAAGCCCTTCAGGACAGGAGCCAGGTGACCACCCCACTACAAGGCCCAACAAATTCCTTAATAGCATTGTATCTGGTTCAATAAAACTGATGTTTACAAAATCCATTAATCAGATATACATAGTGTCCCTGAAATATTACAGAAGTAAGAATGCAAACTAAGTGTCTGATCAATTTTGAAAATGTACTTTGTGCATGAAGAAGAAATTCAAATGAAAGAGAATAGAGGCCAAGGCAGTGACTTAACAGGAGTCCTAAGGAACATTGGGGGGAAAAGTTTATTTCAGAACAAAAATATACTTCTTGGAAGAATAAAGTGACAAAACAGAAGGGCAGCTTGCATCAGGGTGATTAACCCATTCTTTATCCCTGATTGACCATGCAAAGGCAAACTGTAGTCTTGCCCATAAGCAGTAGCTAATACTACTTTGCACCTGCTTTGAAACTGCAGGTTTCATTAAAAAAAAAAAAGATCAAACCACTCTTAGTCTATGCAAGGGGATATCCATTCTCCATCAAAAGGTTATTTAAACGGGTAATTTCCATGTAGCCCAATCTTGGTATTTTAATATCACTTCATTTATAAAATATTCATTCAGGTGTGTCACAGATACAGAGTAACTGCACCCATATTGCTCCCATGCAAAGGTTTTCAGACCCCAGCCATCACCGCTCCTGGGTGGAGACCTGCATCTCTCTCCCTTCTGACTGGGTTTTTTAAGGCTGCATAGTTCCCTGCCTTACATTGTGATCTCCCCAGCAAGCCAGTCTGCCTAAAAGGCCAGGGCCTATGCTTTGCTTTCTCTGAAAGGGGCTATGATCAGTGTATTGGCAGCAATTACAATTTACCACACAGCATCTTTTCATAGAATATCAGGGTTGGAAGGGACCTCAGGAGGTCATCTAGTCCAACCCCCTGCTCAAAGCAGGACCAATTCCCAACTAAATCATCCCAGCCAGGGCTTTGTCAAGCCTGACCTTAAAAACCTCTAAGGAAGGAGATTCCACCACCTCCCTAGGTAACCCATTCCCGTGCTTCACCACCCTCCTAGTGAAAAAGTTTTTCCTAATATCCAACCTAAACCTCCCCAACTGCAACTTGAGACCATTACTCCTTGTTCTGTCATCAGGTACCACTGACAACAGTCTAGATCCATCCTCTTTGGAACCCCCTTTCAGGTAGTTGAAAGCAGCTATCAAATCCCCTCATTCTTCTCTTCTGCAGACTAAACAATCCCAGTTCCCTCAGACTCTCCTCATAAGTCATGTGCTCCAGCCCCCTAATCATTTTTGTTGCCCTCTGCTGGACTCTTTCCAATTTTTCCACATCCTTCTTGTAGTGTGGGGCCCAAAAGGGGACACAGTACTCCAGATGAGGCCTCACCAATGTTGAATAGAGGGGAACGATCACATCCCTCGATCTGCTGGCAATGCCCCTACTTATACAGCCCCAAATGCCATTAGCCTTCTTGGCAACAAGGGCACACTGTTGACTCATATCCAGCTTCTCATCCACTGTAACCCCTAGGTCCTTTTCTGAAGAACTGCTTCCTAGCCATTCGGTCCCTAGTCTGTAACAGTGCATGGGATTCTTCCGTCCTAAGTGCAGGACTCTGCACTTGTCCTTGTTGAACCTGATCAGGTTTCTTTTGGCCCAATCCTCTAATTTGTCTAGGTCCCTCTGTATCCTGTCCCTACCCTCCAGCGTATCTACCACTCCTCCCAGTTTAGTGTCATCTGCAAACTTGCTGAGAGTGCAGTCCACGCCATCCTCCAGATCATTTAAACAACCACATGTATTCTTAAGGTAAAAGCAAAGCATATAAAACAATAAAAGAGCCTACATGGTTGCTGTAAAGCTTACCAGAGATCACCCTGCCCCCAACTCCAACCTAGAGCTCTGGTAGGTGTCAGTCCTCCATACCCCACAACTGAAGTCTCTGTGGTTACAAGTTCATAGCAGTCTTCAGATCAGGAACCAGAACAAAGGCCTGACTCAGTTTAAGCACAGGCTATTTATCCAAAAGTCCTTTCTTTGTCTGTTGGTCTCTGGAGAATCTAGTTTGAACCAGAATATACGAGCCTCCCCAGGAGGTGATGCTTTTTCTGAAGGGGTTATAATCTGAGTGATGTGCCTTAATCCTCCTCTACTGTTTTCACTTCCTCCATCTGTGGAGTACATACAGTCCCTGTCCCACAGTGATACATAAACCATTCACACACTTAATTCCATATGGTCTCAGAAATATTGCAGGAAGTTGCCCTTATCTGTCACAGGGTGAAAAAATAATTCTCCGCTGGCTAAACTACACTAATAACAATGTTTGCTCTTGGCCTAGATTAGAAAATACTGATTGAAACCCTTGGGAATTCATTTCAAAGCACTCTGGAGTGACAGTGGTTACTTACTCTCCTTCAAAAATGCCCACAAACAGCTCTAGTCTGTAGGGTACAGTTCTTGAAAGCATGCACTAGCAATTAGTGGGAACTAAATGTGTGCCTAAAGGAGTAATTAATTAGGAATATGGCCAGTAAATTGGCACAAATAATGAACATGAATAACAGTTGTCTCAACAAGCCCTGATAATTTCCTTTTAAATTTTCAAAGGAAAACCCTACAAAAAATAGTACAGAACCAAACTTTGAAGCTCTTACTTCTTGGGCTTGTCTATACTGCTTTTGACCTCCTTTAAGTGTAACATTGAAGAAACTGATATAGTTAAATCAGCATAACCTCCTACTGTGGATGCAGCTATTTTAGTAGTTTGCCTGAGAAATGACTGGGTAAAACTGGGGGACAGATAATGACCTTAAGATCCAATGCAGAATTGGTAGGGTCATCACTTCACCCCTCCCTGAAGGACTCTCCAAAGGGCCAGTGATGCACAAGTGGAGAAGAGAGTGAACAAGAGGGGAGAGGCTAGGGTGGGATTTGGCTGGCTATACATAATCCCTTGCCCTACTGCACCCAGTGGGGGGAAAAAGCAGAAGAAAGTTATTACAGTACAATCTAGGTATTCCCTTCCATGCTGGGAAATCCATGTAAAGTGGAGTTCTGCTACCTGAGATGTACCGGCCCTTTTGCCCTGCAAGAACTCCAAGATATGCACAGGTCTCAGGGGGTCTTTAGGGTTTGTGGGCAGGTCTGTAATTTTTTTCTCCTGTGAGTGGGGCAGGGACACCTCTGTGGAGTTTCCTGACTATTATGTAGATGATCCACTCTCTACAAGAATCCCAGCCTCATTTTACTTTGATCTATTATCCTGAGGAGGCTCACTGGTCCACTACTCCTTTCCCTCCTGGATCCTTTAGGGATGCCTAGCTGGGACATTCAAGGGTGGCTGGTTAGCCCTTCCTCCTTATCTGGAAGCTTGGAAATGTAGATTTTCTCCCCTCCTAAACTGACAGGAATCTTCAGGCCATCCTGCTCCATATTGTGTAGCAATGGGGCTATCCAGCAGTGTATATGTAACCCTGGGTGTGTTCTATCCCACCTAGTGGCACTGAGACCACATAGAGTGAGAGAGATTAATGAGTTTGCTCTACAGTCTTAGCTAACAGCCAGTTGGCTTTTAGCTCATGCAGTAGAGGCTCATGCACTAAGCTCCAGAGAACCCAGGTTCAATCCTGCCTGATGATGACCAAGGTCTGCCAGCATTACATATGCATGTGTGTGTACATTCTGGGTTTCCAGGGACACATGGTTACTGTATGTATATGTAACAACTAAGGCCAGATCTCTACTAGAAACTTTTGCTGGTATAGTAATGTTGGAAAGTAGGATGATTTTTTATTACATTTCTATACTGGCAAAAGCCCTGTTATTCTAGCATAAAAGTGTTTTAGCCGGTATAGTTTATTTAGCTCACGGAACTGGCATAACTATGCCAGCAAAAGCACTCTTTTTGCCAGTATAAACTATGTCCGCACTTGGAGGGCATGCTAGTATAGCTATACTGGCAGAACATTTCTGGTATAGACCTGTCCAGAGAGGGTTCTCATTATAGGGCTATTTGAGGATGGTGGACACCTGGAGTCAATGAACATGACCATCAAATCAGTTAATTTTCTCTTTGGTGGGAGGGTGTAACATGAGTTTGGAGGAGAAGTTGGTAGTGAAATATTTCTCAAGTCTGGCAAAATATTCCAGGGGCAAGCCAGTTTTTCATAGCTCTGCACTTCCAACAAACACTACATACATTTATATTTAAAAAAAAAATCCTCTCTCTAGGCTAGCAAGTCATCACACAATGCCTTGTTTTTTTTCTTGCTGGAATGCTCAGAGTTATGGTCTAGCAGAACTACAAGTTTTTATGAATAAAAATATAAAGGATTTGATAAGGATCTGCAATGAATTTTTAAAAAGTGATGACTTTTAGCAGTACTTGAACTGAACAGGATTAGCCATGAGAAAAGGTAGCTGAGAGGGAATCTAATCCCATTATATAAGTATCCAAAGGACTGGATGGCATTCATCCAGGAGTTCTGAGGCAACTAAAGAACAAAGTAGCCAAGCAGCTACCCCAAATATGTAATTTATTACTAAATATTGCTATTATACCGCAGAACTGGAGGGTGGCAAAGACTCTACTCATCTTTCTAAAGGTACCTAGGAATGATTGACTGGTGAAATTTATTTCAGTACAAAGAACAGAAGGTAGAGAAAACTGTTAGAGCCCAATTAATGTGGAAAGTATCAGAGGGGTAGCCGTGTTAGTCTGTATCCACAAAAATAACGAGTAGTCCGGTGGCACCTTAAAGACTAATAGATTTATTTGGGCAGACGCTTTCATGGGTAAAAAAACCCACTTCAGATGCATGGAGTGAAAATTACTCATAGACTCATAGACTCATAGACTTTAAGGTCAGAAGGGACCAATATGGTCATCTAGTCTGACCCCCTGCATGATGCAGGCCACAAAAGCTGACCCCGCCACTTTCCCTTAGCTCTGCTGTTGAAGTCTCCAGATCGTGATCTAAAGACTTCAAGTCGCAGAGAATCTTCCAGCTTGCGACCCCTGCCCTATGCTGCGGAGGAAGGCGAAAAACCTCCAGGGCCACTGCCAATCTACCCTGGAGGAAAATTCCTTCCCGACCCCAAATATGGCGATCAGCAGAACCCCGAGCATACAGGCAAGATTCTCTAGCCAGACCCTCATTTTACCAGCGATGGCCGTTATTGCCTAATTGATTAGAATCACGTAATCCCATCAAACCATTCCCTCCATAAACTTATCTAGCCTAATCTTGAAGCCAGAGAGGTCTTTCGCCCCCACCGTTTCCCTCGGAAGGCTGTTCCAAAATTTCACCCCTCTGACGGTTAGAAACCTTCGTCTAATTTCAAGCCTAAATTTCCCCACGGCCAGTTTATATCCATTCGTTCTCGTGTCCACATTAGCACTGAGCTGAAATAATTCCTCTCCCTCCCTGGTATTTATCCCTTTGATATATTTAAAGAGAGCAATCATATCCCCCCTCAGCCTTCTTTTGGTTAGGCTAAACAAACCAAGCTCCTCGAGTCTCCTTTCATAGGAAAGGTTTTCCATTCCTCGGATCATCCTAGTTGCCCTTCTCTGTACCCGTTCCAGTTTCAGTTCATCCCTTTTAAACATAGGAGACCAGAACTGCACACAGTACTCCAAATGAGGTCTCACCAGTGCCTTGTATAACGGAAGCAGCACCTCCCTGTCCCTACTAGAAATACCTCGCCTTATGCATCCCAAGATCGCATTAGCTTTTTTCACAGCCACGTCGCATTGCCGACTCATAGTCATCCTGCGATCAGATACAGGCATAAATATACTGGCACATGAAGAGAAGGGAGTTACCTTACAAGTGAAGAACCAGTGTTGACAGGGCCAATTCAATCAGGGTGGAGGTGGTCCACTCCCAATAATTGATTAGGAGGTGTCAATACCAAGGGAGGGAAAATTGCTTTTGTAGTGAGCCAGCCACTCCCAATCCCAATCAAGCCCAAATTAATGGTGTTAAATTTGCAAATGAACTGTAGCTCTGCAGTTTCTCCTTGAACTCTGTTTTTGAAGTTTTTTTGTTGAAGGATGGCTCCTTTTAAATCTGTTATACAATGTCCAGGGAGATTGAAGTTTTCTCCTACTGGCTTTTGTATGTTACCATTCCTGATGTCCGATTTGTGTCCATTTATTTTTACATAGACTGTCCAGTTTTGGCCAATGTACATGGCAGAGGGGGCATTGCTGGCAAATGATGGCATATATCACATTAGTAGATGTGCAGGTGAATGAGCCCATGATGGTGTGGCCCATGTGGTTGGGTCCTCTAGAGTAGATATGGGGACAGAGTAGGCAACGGAGTAGGTAATTAAAGTGGAAAGGACTTGGATACGTGTAATATGGAAGGTATAAAAATATATGGGCCTGACACTTGATAACGTTCTCACAATGAATAGCACTCTGCTCATTGCACAGTCTCATAGACTTCTATAAGACTATCGGCCAAGCAGAGCTAGTTGAATATTCACTGTCAATGGGGGGGGGGGGTGTAATTTATTTTTCCCCAAAAACAGAAAATTAGATTTGACTAACCAAGTTATTTTTTGAGGGGGTTGGGGGTGTTGTGGAAAGCATCTGCTTTCCTCAAGAAATCGATTTTTTTCAATCAGAAAAACAAAAATTAAGATTTTGAATGAAAAAATAAAAAAATCTGCTGAAAATTTTGCAGAAAGTGAATTTTATTTTGTTTTAATTGAAACTAATCTTTCCTTCCATCATCTTTCCTTCCAGAGCAGGCCTAGAAATGGAAGAGGGGGAGGATGTGATGGTGCCATGTCCTCATGTTACCTCCTCTACCTCTTCCATGTCTGAGCCCTCTCCAGAAGGAGAGATAGCAGTTTAATAACCCTGGGCAGCCCACTTTACCAAGCCACCATATCTCCTTCCAGAGCGGGAGCTGTGTCATGAAATAAACCACAGCATTAAAAACAGCTTATACTCTTACTTTTCTCTATTTGTTGTTGTTTTTTTTCTATCCTGACATAGAAACATAGAACTGGAAGGGACCTTGACAGGTCATCTAGTCCAATTCCCTGCACTTGTGGCAGGACTAATTATCTAGACCATTCCTGACAGGTTTGTCTAACCTGCTCTTAAAAATCTCAAATGATGGAGATTCCACAACCTCCCTAGGCAATTTATTCCAGTGCTTAACCACTCTGACAGTTAGGAAGTTTTTCTTAATGTCCAACCTAAATCTCCCTTGCTGCAATTTAAGCCCATTGCTTCTTGTCCTATCCTCAGAGGTTAAGAAAACCAATTTTTCTTCCTCCTCCTTGTAACAACCTTTTATATACTTGAAGACTGTTATCACGTCCCCTCTCAGTCTTCTCTTTTCCAGACTAAACAAACCCATGTTTTTCAATCTTCCCTCGTAGGTCACGTTTTCTAGACCTTTAATCATTTTTGTTGCTCTTCTCTGGACTCTCTCCAATTTGTCCATATCCTTCCTGAAATGTGGCACCCAGAACTGGACACAATACTCCAATTGAGGCCTAATCAGAGTGGAAGACTTACATCTCATGTCTTGCTTACAACACTCCTGCTAATACATCCCAGAACGATGTTCGGTTTTTTTGCAAGAGCGTTACACTGCTCACTCCTATTTAGCTTCTGGTCCACTATGATTTCTTTCTGCAGTACTCCTTCCTAGGTAGTCATTTCCCATTTTGTATGTGTGCAACTGATTGTTCCTTTCTAAATGGAGTACTTTGCATTTGTCCTTATTGATTTTCATCCTATTTACTTCAGACCATTTCTCCAGATCATTTTGAATTTTAATCCTATCCTTCAAAGCACTTGCAACCCCTCCAAGCTTGGTATTGTCTGCAAACTTTATAAGTGTACTCTCTATGCCATTATCTAAATCATTGATGAAGATATTGAACAGAACCAGAACTGATCCCTGTGGAACCCCACTTGTTGTGCCCTTCCACCATGACTGTGAACCACTGATAACTACTCTGGGAACGGTTTTCCAACCAGTTTTGCACCCACTTTATAGTAGCTCCATCTAGGTTGTAGTTTGTTTATGAGATGGTCATGGGAGACAATATCAAAAGCTTTACTTAAAAAAAAAAAAAAAAAAATCAAGATATACCATGTCTACCGCTTTCCCCCTATCCACAAGGCTTGTTACCCTGTCAAAGAAAGCTATCAGGTTGATTTGTTTTTGAGGAATCCATGCTGACTGTTACTTATCACCTTATTATCTTCTAGATGTTTGCAAATTGATTGCTAAAATCTGCCTTCTTGAATTTCATTGTCTTTATTTTGCTGTTCTCCCTCCTACCATTCCTTAGAATAATGAACTCTACCATTTCATGACCACTTTCACCCAAGCTGCCTTCCACTTTCATATTCTCAACCAGTTCCTCCCTATTTGTCAAAATCAAATCTAGAACAGCCTCTCCCCGGTAGCTGTCTCTACCTTCTGAAATAAAAAATTGTCTCAAATACATTCCAAGAATTTATTGGATAATCTGTGCCCTGCTGTGTTATTTTCCCAAAAGACGTCTAGGTAGTTGAAGTCCCCCCATCACCACCAAGTCCTGTGCTTTGGATGATGATGTTAGCTGTTTAATATTAAAAAAAAAAAAGACATCCACCTCTACCACCTGGTTAGGTGGTTTATAGTAGACTCCCTACCATTCCAAATCTTCTCCCAGGTCTCCATGTTCTTGACTTACCTGTGGGCTTTGGTCTCCTGCCCCCTTTGAACCTGACATCCCCCAATATACCCTGGCATTTATCCAGAAAATTGTGAAGTTAGTACTTTGCACTGATTTTCACCTTTTTTTTAATTTTGCAATGAACACTGACAAATTCCTGGGAAATTTTAAACAAAATTAAATTAAAAATGAAGGACCTTACATATAGTTTACTGTTCATAAAGACAGTTATTCACATTCAGAACTATGCATTATAATGTTAAGAAGTTAAATATGTCCTCTCTCTATTATACAATATTTTGACTTCAGATCAGTTTTGACCCTTAACACCATATCCTATAATTTTTGGAACATTTATAAAACATAAATGCAGACATCTTTGTAATGGTTATTAGTCTCCCATGAGGAATTATTTACTTGTGCAGATTCTAACTGTAAAGTATACATAGCATTTTAAAGGGGGGATGTGGTCACAAAAAGAAACAGAAATTCTTGCACAAAGAATTTACAAGGCAAAAATATACCCAACCAGAGAAGTGGTGGGATGAGGCATCTACCATTGTCTCAATCTCGAAATAAACTAGTTCTTACTGATAAAAGGTTTCCCTGGGAAGTATTCAGCTTAGAAAATAGGAGATGAATATATTTGAAAAGTGACGAGAAAGAATCCCAAGGTAACAGCTAAACAACTGAAAATGAAGACCAAAAGATTCCTTCAAGTTTGTTTTCACTACTGAGATCACAATAATAAATGATAATGTGGTCTGTCTTCATTCACTTCAGGAGAGGAAAGAATTAAGATGATAGTTTTTTTGGTTCTTGTTTTTTTTAAGAAAAAAGACGATATATCTAGGATGACACTTTTTTGGAGTAGTTTCAGATAAATTCTTTATACTGTTATAACAAACTATGAACTACAGGGAAATGAGGAGTAATCAGACTGTAACAATTGCCTTCGGTCTTGTTTTTAAAATTATGTAATGCATCTAACAATGTCTAAGTGAAACATTCATTAAAAGCTAATGGTATTATTTTTTATGGAAAGTCTACAATAGCCCCAGAAGATTTCTGCCATCAGGTTAACATTTGGAATTTTAGTGGAGGCCCTAATTAGATGTCATTACTTCAAAGAAAGCACAATGAAAGATTGAGACAGACTTTTGTCTCAAAAATTGAGACTCTTGCAAAGTGCAGAAAGCCAAGACAGACTGCAAGAGAGCTGAAAAATGCTTTTAGCTGATGTGTGAAATTAATGTTTATCTGTCTAGATTGCCCCCATCACTGTAGTGTCTGAGTGCCTCTGAAGTATTTAAAAATAGAAATAACAATTCCTCTTTTTTTTTTCTTTTCTTCTCACTCTGTAGGAGAAAGTGGGATGATGATAGGGGCTTTGTTTGTTTTTGCTTACCTGTTCATGTTAATTTGTGAAAGGACAGTTTGTTTATTGAAAGAAAGCTAAATTGAAGAAACTAGTGTGGCATTAGGATTTACTTCATAAAATAGTGCAGCCTGTGTTCATTCCTCTCACATGGCAGAAAGATCTGTAGCCTACATCCAGCTCCTATGAAAGAAAGACATTTTGTGCTCTGACTGATGCAAAAAGGAGTTACTGTACATACATTAACATTAGTCCATACTAGTAAAACACCTTATCCCTGTGTAAGCAACACTGCAAAGTGGCGAGAGTGTGGCTTGGCAAATCAGTCTGGATTAAATAAAAAGCCACCTGAGACTTTGCTCAAAATTCAGATGAAACCCAAACCAGATTTTTTTTTTTTTTTTTTTGAGGTTTGAAAGAATTTGATTAATTCCCTCCAACCCACTTTCCTTTTTTCACTTCTGCATGTCCATCTTCCAGATGGAACCTGAAGTAGAAGCATCCAAAATACACTGGGAAAAATCCACTGTTGGATGTGGGCTAACAAGAGCCTGTGCCCATGGGTCTTCCATACTCATTTGATGATTTCAGCAGCTCTGGATGACTTCATCCTGGTTCAGATAAGCATGCCATGGCCTGATCCTGCATGCTTTTACCCATATGAGTAATTCTTACATGTGCAACTATTTTATTAGTTAACATGTATATAAATCTATTTATGAGATCTTGATCAGGAGAGGTCCTATTGTGCTAGGCAAAAACTTATGGTCAGTGGATGATAGGGAAGAGACCTACGCTCTATATGCAGCTCTTCTGTGTAAGCTTTGCCATGTCTGTTTCCCCTCCCACCATTTGTCTATACAGAGCTCTTCAGAGTGCAGAATGTCTTTTACTGTATGCTTGTATGGTGCATAGCAAAATGGGTCACCCATCACAGCTGGGGCCTCCAGACTCCACCGTGAAACAAAAAATGACAATCCCTGAATAGTCACATTGTCTTCAGTAGGACAATTTGCATGAGTAAGGATTGCTAGATTGAACCTTCAACTTTTCGGTGCTTATCTAAACAGAAGAGAGCCTCTTGTAATTTGCCCAACAGCCATTATATATTTGAAGCTTGTTTATGAATATTAGTCCAGTAACAAGACAAACATGCTACTAGAAGACTCATTATATTTTATTGTGATTTTCCATGATACATAGGTTTATATGAAATCCAGCTATTATTCACAAGAAAAATGCTTGAGGATATTTTTCAATCTTCTCAAGGAACTTTCCATCTAGCAAGAAGAAAATATCCTGAAGCCTCCAAGTTATTATTACTCTGACTTATTGAATATTTTATAAGAATTCCACAACAGGATTGAAAATGTCTTCAAAACCCTGTGCATGAAGAATGATGCATTGATCAGAGGACTGAGATCAATTTAATTCCCCTTAGTTATAAAATATAGACTAACTACAAAGAATAAACTTTCCCCAGCTTTCGATTGTTATATTTCATATTCTACTGCATGTACATAAGACAGTGTTCATGTATCATGGGAATTCATCAGCTGGAAGTTTTGTAAATATTGGCTAGAAGACCCCTTTCCCCCATTCATAATTCAGCATTAAGAAACAGATGTATGTGAATTGGCCAATAATGATTTGTATGTATATTGAATTTATGATAACCTGATCGGGGTTGGTTTGCACCACTATAACAGTAAAAATGAGCATGTGTTTTCTAACAGAATAAATGCAATGGTCCTGATTCTTCCTCTCACTTAAGCAATATAAAATGTGAGTAATTCCTCTGAAGCCAATGAAGCTGCATCAGTGTAAAGAGAGCTTAATCAAGTACTATGATGACTGGATTTTGAAACCGCATTATCAAAGCACATCCATTACAAGTGATAACCTCTTTTTAAAAATCTCCCAGACAGAGATTCCACAACTTCCTTAGTTAATTTGTTCCAGTGACTGTTCATTAAAGAATTTAAAGGGTAAAATAAAAGTCAGTATCCACATCAAACGGAACAGCAAGTTGGTGTTTGCACATCTTGGAAGGATCATGGCTGGGTTTCATACACAACATACATTTGCCTTTCAGAAGATTGTTGTGGGTGTTGAGATCTGTCCTTTAATAGATTTAGAAATGTTACTTAAAAGTTATTTGTCAGTTATAATTAGCATTGACACAACCATGCAATCAGCAAGCTAACAACTTCAGCCTCTCCAGTGGGATGGTATAGTAAACTATTTAAGCAATGCCAGGTCTGAATACTTTCTGTAAAGAAGGAGAAGTAATTCAAAGGTTCATCCTTTACAGATCACAGACTCCATTTTACCAGCTTCACATACAAATTTCACAGCCCTGATCATGGATACAAAAGTCTTATTTGGGCATACAGTCCATCTTTGTTAGTATACAATTGATTTCTATATTACATAGGAATAGGTGCTTTAGGGGGGGAAGGGTTCTCTTAATAGGGGAAGGATAGCTCAGTGGTTGGGGCACCAGCTTGGCACTTACGATATCCAGGCTCAGTTCCCTGTTCTGCTGTAGCTTTCCTCAGTGACCTTGGGCAAGTCACTTAGCCTCTTCATGCCTCAGTTCCTCATTAGTAAACAGGTATGATAATTCTTCCCTACCTCACAGGATCCTGAAGAGGAGATGGGCCCTGCCCATTGACCCATCATGAAATGACAACCGTACAACTGTGTCGGTCACATAGACTTCTGATGGGAATAGGAGTGTTATTTCACATAGTGATAACAGATATTCAGAATGTAGAGTGGTTTGGTCACCATTACTAATGATGTCCTGTATTTTAGTAATATTATCACATACCCTTAAACGAAATTGGGAGACAAGTGACAGGTAGGGCCTTGATCAGGATGAAACTAGAATGAAAGAAGGCAAAACCTTCCACATTGCCTTCCACAGAGGCAATAAGCATAGAACAAGATCAGAGTCTTTCATGGTCCATGGCAACAGTGTGAAACGAAACCACAAAATGACATGCCTGATTCTCCATCGCCTTGTGTAGTCATTTACTGCGCAACGTGCTATTAATCCAGAATGCTATTGTTTACACATTTTGCACTGATGTAAATGATTACACCCACTGCAGGAAGAATAGAGGATCAGGCCTAACATTTAGGAATGTGGGCTGGGGAACATCAGAGATAACAGAGGGAAGCATACTGTAAAGGAGCAAGGGCATCAGACTTGGCTTCCTTAAAACAGGAAAGAATGAAGTACCTGAGATGCTGTAGTTTGGTAACTACTGGTAAACATCTATTACTTGAAATGGGACCCCTTGAATTGTGCTTTAAAAAAGTGTACTGTGAGCTCCCAATGTTGGTAATAATATTAACCCCCAAAGTCTCATGGGCTGCTATGTGTGTGTACAGTGTCTAGCACAATCTCATTTGGGGCATCCAAGGACTACTGGAATACAAATTAATACATTTAAACTACATAACATTGAGGATGTGACACCAACCAATAAAGGCCAGGAAATACCAAACTAAGGTGATCTCACACCATGTTTAATTCACCCCCATTGCATTTAACCTCTGCATTGCATAATAGCTCTCTTTTCTTGGACATCGGTCATAGTTAGGAACAACTCAGTAAGGGCTTGTCTACACAAGGACATCCAGGACAGTTTGTCTGAATTAACTAAAGGTGTGAGTTTGAAGTGGAATAGTTAAAGTGTATTAAATCTTTTTTTTTTATTGGAGATATCCCATCTCCTAGAACTAGAAAGGACCTTGAACGGTCATTGAGTCAAGTCCAGCCCCCTGCCTTCACTAGCAGGACCAAGTACTGATTTTGCCCCAGATCCCTATATGGCCCCCCCAAGGATTGAACTCTCAACCCTGGGTTTAGCAGGGCAATGCTCAAACCACTGAGCTATCCCTCATTTAGAATTAAAGTGACCTTAAATTGGTTTCGCTTAATTCATTTCCAAAGTGAACTGTGCTCACCCAAATTAAAGACACTTTAATTGTTAATAAAAAGTGTCCACACATGGATTTAACGAGTTTTAACAAATCCACTTCAAATTCACACCTTTAGTTAATTCAGATGAACTGTCCTGGATATCCTTGTGTAGACAAGCCCTACGTTTACAAGGGAAGGAGAGAGGTATTGGAATTCCTTTGCTTCACTTATTTCATTGCTTTCAAAGGTGCTGTTAAGGTGTTTAATATACCTAGTATGAAAGCACCTTTCTGCTCTGTAAAGCAACTCTAAAAATATCACCCAAAGATTCCACATTTGTTCTGTCTCAGGGATTGCCAGATCAAATAAAACAATATTGTTTTCTTTTCTAGCTGCCAGCCACACAAACTCATCCTGTGATCTGCCATTCCATCTCAATCCAGGCATCATCAGTAAGAGGAGAATCCATAGGCCCAAAATTCTGCCCTTCTTTACCACTTTTCTAGCAGGGATGCACAGGTAGGAGAAAAAAAAAAAAAAAGACAGAATTTGGCCCAGCAACTTGTTCTCCAGCAAGCAATGATGAATCTGTGCAATCCACCACAAATGTGAATACAATTCTGATAACGATGCAAATAATTCAGCTACCTCCCCCTATAGCTATGTTGGCTCCAAACGGTTAACAGGAGCAAATTCTATTACACAGCCCGGACTTATTTTAGACACCTAAGTCAGCAGATATGACTCTGGTTGCACAGAAGTAGTGTTCTGTTGAATAAGAAGGTGTTGCCATTTCATCATTTTCTTTCAGGCTAGAGGTGCACTTTAAAATATTATGTGTATGTCCTTAATCAAAAAAATGTATGGAAGACAAAAAACTTTACCTTTGTTGTGAGTGAATATATTTGACAAAGAAGGCTAATACCCAAGCAATTGTTTTTCATTTCTGCACAAAGTTCTGATCTCTGCCTCTCCCAAAAGCACTTCACAAAACATAATCCAAGTGAAGGGAGCTATTTAGGATTTGGAAGGCATCATATTCAGTCTTAACCTTGAGGGTTAAGCAATCACACATGCTGAAGAATCCTTTGACTAGAGCGAGGTTGTGATGCCTGAAGTATGTGGAAAATGTACTTGCCTAGAAGGAGCTTTCTTGCTGAGTGAGGAGAATGACAGATATTTGTAACACTTGGTGCAGAATGGGTTCATTTGACCATGAATGCTACTTGAGTATATGCTGAAAATTATTGTTCAAATACATTCACTTCTTGGAGCATTTTAGATAATGTATTATTCTTGGCTCATCAATAGGGGAAAAGTTTCTAGCAGTAACAGCTTTAGATACCCTACGAACAAGAAATGCATTAGCATCTTTATTACAAATATAATTGGTTTTCTTTTATTTGTGACTGGGGAAGGGTCACCAGTTAAAATACACCACTGTAAAATTTGCAATTTAAATTTCATTTCATGCCAGAGTGTAGAAACAGTTTACACAAATAGTATCCATTAATCATTAAAAAGAAAGGTTAGATGTATACTATGCCACTATTATTTTTCACATATGATTATTTATAGGTTTGTAATTAAATTTGTTTTCCCAAAGAAGAAGAATTAAGGCTTTTTGAAAGTGAAAGTACTTTTTAACAACAACAACAACAAAAAAGCAGAAACTTCAAACAAGCAAAGTGTGGGCTTTATTGCTTTGACCCACAAGGGCAACCACAATATTCTACAGTTCATCACTTGCACACATTTTTGAAGCAAAACACTGTCACTCGTGCCAAATGCTATGTAACATCTTTTGTATTCCAAGCTGCTGCCTGAACTCAGATTGCCAAGTTCAGTCATTTCCCTTGCCAACCTCTCTTTGAAATATCTTTCTTCAAGTCTCTTCCCATTTAATATTAAAAATATATAAATTCTGAAAGACTTTGTACTGAAGTCAATGGAGTTAGGCCATTTTACATAATCTCAGGACCTGGACCTTAAGGGGAGATTTTCTGAGGGACAGCCAGTTCTTTGAGATAGGGACAAAGATTTCTTTTCTGTTGGGACTACATCAACTCTGAAATGCAAGGGAATAAGCTGTTATAAGAATTATCCAACCCAGGATGGTGCAAGCTGATCTGGAATCCTTGGCAAAACCACTCATTTAGGTGGCCCCTGCTGAAAGCTGCAAGATGCAATTTTTCCTTCCACTCCAAATTTCTAAGTCAAGCCAATCAGGGGGACTCAGTTCTATGGTCATAAACAGGGTCTGCAATAGGCAATATGATCAGAACTAGTGTGACTGTGTCGTTTGAGGCTATATTTAGACTAGGAATAGTGGATCAAGTTTTCCTTTTAAACAGGAGAAATGAGGAACCAGTGAGATGCCCCAACAAGAGCTCTAACAGAGAGGGAGAAAGAATCTATGGCCCAAGGGGGAGGGGGGGTCTTCATTTATCACCATAAGGATTTCTCTCTGCTCAGAGCAACTAATTCTTCAGACCAGGTGGGAGTGGAGCAGGAACAGTAAATAGCATATTTGTATCTGGGCCCCCTTGAATGGGGAACCTGCTGCAGGTTTGGCAGCACTAACTAACCCAGTCATGTAATCAGCAGTTTCTTTCCAAGTGCACATAAGAGCAGTGTCAGTTGACACCCTGTGAGGACTACACATATTCACTTTCCTTAATGCTCCTGGAAGTTTAGAACAGTAGTACAGTAGGATTTCACTACACCAGAATTGACATCTCTCGTAATTCACACACAAAAATTGCTGGCCTCACCCTTCTTCTCAGCAAAGAGATTCAAATGAGGTTTCAGAATACCCAACCTTCCTTATTTTGCAAACAAGTGTTTAGCATATTTACTAGTGGACTCTGAAGTAGAATCATAAATTATTAAAATTAGCCTGCAATTGTCAAAGTGACTCAGTATCCTTGTTTTGTTTCTTTCCTGTTGTGCTTGTTTACTCACTTGTGACTTCACAGACCATGATAATGCAGTCTTTAGTGAAGTTCATCTGTATGTAGCATTGGACATTCCACTAGGCCTCAATTTACATCCCAGTCAACACTGAAGGCAATTTATAAAGTATAGGACAGAAGCTGCTAGCACTGAAGGTAATCATGCAGCATAACTGCATGAGTGGAGCATATACTCATCTTCTTTATATTTTAAAAGCTAAGGTCATGTGTGTGTGTGGAAAAAAATACCAGTTTTTAACTTTAGTAACTTTTAATTTCTCCCCCCTCCTTCATAAGAGCATAATTCATGAGTAGTCATGATAACGAGATCATGGGTCACATAAATCATAGGGCAGAAGTTGCTACTGTCATAGGTATGTTATAAAATCCAAAGGCTTCTAAAATAACTTTTCTTTATCATAGGTTTGGAAGGGACCTCAGGAGGTCATCTAAGCCAACCCCCTGTTTAAAGCAGGACTAATCCCCAGACAGATTTTTACCCCAGTTCCCTAAATGGCCCGCTCAAGGATTGAGCTCACAACCCTGGGTTTAGCAGGCCAATGCTTAAACCACTGAGCTATCCCTCCCATTTAGGTTTAGAATGCCTCCTCATCTACTCCCATATCCATCTATATGTCCAAGCACAGGAAAACAAATTCTCTTTTATTCACTACAGTCCTGTATAGGCTACTTGATATGTGCACAGGACTATGCATATGCACTGCTACTCCCTGATGGAGTGAGGCACCATTGAGTGGGGAGTAGGCAGTCTTGTTCCTGCTTTCCATTGTATGCTGGCCAACCCAGCTGAGCTGGCATAGAGCTATTGTGAGGTTATGACCCAGCAGCAAACTACTCTTCCCTCTGAGCAAGGGGAAGCAGGGGAAACATCATGGAGAAAAAAAAGCATCTTCTCTGGTGCTTCATGCCTCACAAGGCTATTTCTAGACTGGAGCATCTTATGCATCAGCCTTTTCTCAAGGCTCAGTTGAAAGACAATTTATACCCTAATAAACAACAGAAACTTTACCCAAAGCTGTTTGTTTTTTGCTGTGCATCTTTGTGTTTTCATTTGGGTATTAAAGACAGCAAAGTGACAGTGATTTAATGTTTTTTGTAATCTGACTACACATGCCAGCAGAGGGAAAGCACTGAAGTTTAAATATACTGTTGCCATGACCTTGTTCTAACTTATTGTTTTCCTCCATTGGAAATAGATCATCAAATCAAATCTTATTTTAAATGTACCAGTTGGAACAGAAAAATAGTAACAACTTCCCTTGGTTACATGGGGGAAAAGAATTATTTGTGTTATTCTGGAAGAGCAGGCCCCCATCCCTTTAACTCTGTATGTGGTCTTCATTATGGCTTCTTGGCACCAGTCCCATTGCTGTCTCCTACAGACACCTCTTCAAAAATTTATGACAGCACAACGGGGCAGCAGAAGCCACTTGATTTCTGCATATTAGCATATTCATTAAGCCCACTCAATAATTAATATATCACTTGCATGAAACATAGGGGTTAAATTACATCTGGGCTAAGACTACTTAGGAATGATCCATAAGTATTTTGCTTCATTGTTTATTTTGTCAACATTGATCTCAAAACAGAAATGGTAATAGATTGATGGAAAAAACTACTCTCTCTCACTAATTCTGTAGCCACCACCCAATTGCCCCTTGTGGAGAGAAGTGCTTCTGCAGTGCCTGACCCTGTTTTCCCCTTCTTCAGGGCTCCTTAAACGCCATATAGCTGTGCTCATCCACTCACAGCCCTTCCTGGGGTCTGATTTTCATATTAACACAAAGTTCCAATAAAGCAAACAAAAACAAATCTTCCACCCAGCGGTAATCTGGGCACATCCCCTCCTTCCTGAGGTACTCTTCTGTCCTGCTGGCTCAGCAGTCAATTCCCTTCTTTGGGGATCATTGCAGGAGACCTCCCCCTCTCGCTGCAGCTTCACCCTCCAATTCCTCTTCCAGCACTGCCTTCACTGAATGCCCTCAGACCCTTTATAGCCCTGGTGCAGCCCTGCCCCTTAACTGCATCACCTTGGCGTCCATGCTCAGCTATTTCAATCATCGGAGGCCAACAATGTTGTGAGATACACACAAAGATTTTTCTGCCTCTCAAAATGTAATTCACCAGAAAGCATCACAAGTGTTGCTGCACATACTTAGAATTGTTCAAATGAGTGTTTATATTTGAGATGTGCCTGAACCAAAACCTTGAACCTGCAGAAGCCAGAGCTTTCTGGAAGTACAGGTCCATCTTGGGTTTTAATAAAAAAATATATATATATAAAAAGAATTTTATTCTGAAAAGATTACAAACAACCTTTTTGATAAAAGGAAGCACTAAGCACCCAATTCTGCCACCCTATTACACTGAAAAGATTCACTGCTGCTGAGCCAGGAGTCTAGACTCTGAGCCCTGGCTCAAGACAGGTTCTCAGGGCTTCCAGGCTCTTTGCTGAGGTGCCTCGAGCAGAGCCCCAGCTAGAAATAGGGATTCCAGGGCTCCCAACTCTACAGCAAGGAACCTGGGGGAGCTGGGGAGTTCTCAGGGCTGTGGCAGGAGCTCGGGAGTCCTGGAGTGCCTTGGTCCAGGGTAGTCCATATGACAGAGCTGTCCCAGAGTCATGGATCCTAGAAGCTCTGGGTCCCCAGCACCTTGCAAAGTGAGCTGATGGAAACCTGCCCAGTCCATTGGAATCCTTCTTATGGTGCATCAAATATTCATCTTACCCAATAGGTTTCTGGGAAACCTTTCATACTTGATGTATTGGCTTTTCTCAACAAAACCCTGTCTCCTCGGAAAATTCCTAACCAGCTCTACTCATATTTCCAGAAGGGCTAAATACTTGTACCCTGTTAAAAGGTGTTATTGTGAGATTTCCAGCCCAATTCTCCAGTCCAGACTTAAGTGATTTGAACAAACATCCAAACTTTGAGGCTTCTTCAAATACTACTTGTCTTTCAGTAGTGCCCAGAGGCCCCATCAGAGATCAGGGCTCCATTGTGCTAGATGCTAAACATACACGTAAAAAGACAGTATCTGCTCTGAGGAGCTTAACATTTCAAGACAAGACAGGTAAATGATTGGAGGAGAACAGAGGCACAAAGAGATGGAGGGACTTTCAGAAACTCATGCAGCAGGCTGGCAGCAAAGCCAAGAATAGAACTACCGTCTCTTGACTCCCAGGCCAGTGCTCTAGCCTCTGGGGGAGCCCACCCTCCAAACTTTTAGAAATTCGCACATCACTGATGATTAGTGCACTAATCTCAATCCTAATGGCTAAAAAACCTGTAAGACCAGTAGTGTGCCATTGTCAGCCTTTAAGGAGCCCTTTTCAAACAATTCCCTTGCTCCCATTCTAGGCATAAGATGTGACTTCTTTCCTTTCCACTACTCAGGACTGAGGATTTTGGGGTACTGTGTGTTTTTCATTCTCCTTCTTATCCTTGTGCTGAACAATGAGCACAACAATAAAGTAAATTGCAAATGATATTGGAGAAGTGGGTCACTGCTATGTTATGAGTGAGAAGGGGGAAAAAAGATGAGAAAAATGTCACTGTGAAAGTGAGAATTTCCTGATTTTTCCCCCCTTTGTGTTTTACTCTGTCTCTTCATTATTGGATGTATAAGTGATGTTCTTTTGAGTTCTCCCATGAATAGCAAAGCATATTATTATAGCTTTGCAAATGGTACCAGTCAGTGCTCCTTATAAACAATGCTGTAATCTATGTTGGAGAAAAACTGAGTTCTCACTTTTTGTTTGGGTACAGCAAGTTAGATGCTTTATTAACTTTTACAATTGTGCAGAGGGAGAGAGCTAAGCAGGTCTTTCTTAACAGTAAACAATTACAGCAAGCATTTATATTTTTTGTTACAGACAATAATGAGCAACAACTGCATTTTGTTTATACATAGGTCATTTTGATATTTTGTTTTGCTCACTAATGTAGACTCTTAGTCTACATTCCATATTATTTACACAAGGTCGCAATAACTTTTTACACAGTTCTTTTTTACCCACCTTACACAATTCTTGCTTTTACAAATCTTGCGTTATTAGGGCTACAGTTAGCCTGACTCTTGCTAACAAACTGTCATGCATTGCAGTTCTTTTCTGACAGTTCTGTTTTTGCTTTCACAACCCCCCCTTTTGTACTTTTAGTACAACAAACATTCTTAAACTTTTATTTGCATTAAGTCCTGGACTTTAGATTTTACATTAGATGCTTCAATTTTAGGGGTTTTGATTGGATGTAATGACAATGCATGATTAGCATAAACATGAAAGGTATTACTATTATTACATTTTTTACAACAACAATAACATAATTTTAAGCTAACTAATAGCAACACAAGCAATAACATTTTTATAGTAATAATATAATGGGGCTGTTGTACAGTTTTAGTTACAAAGCACAATACATTATACTTAGTACATAAAGTGGATACTTTATAAGCAGTTTGAAAGGCATACTTTTTAACTTGATATATATTTTGAAGCATGTGAATTTGCCCTTGTATTTTAGAGATTTTTTGAATTTTTGGTAACAGTGAAAACAAATTTTGAAATTTATTAGGTACTAAACTAGTTTAATTAAAGGGTATTTGGAACCTAAGGGCTATTTGGAAAACTCTATTTGCAGGCCAGTAAATAATATGATTGCCTGCAGTGGTAATGAGATTAAAATGCATGTTTTGTAATGTGGTGTCATTAATATACACACAGCTATTATTAGCTTGAAAAAGTAAGTGTTCTGTTAGGGTAGTTTTTTGTTCCCTACCCTTTTAGCAAACGTAGTCATAAACAGTGACAACTTTTTTTGGCTTTAGTTTACGTATATACTGAAGCTGTGGGGGTTCTAATGGCCAAAATGTTTATAGACTACTTAACCTTATTTAAATGTTAGGTGTAATTTTAGGAGCACTGACTAAAAATTGATTGGGCATACCAGGAGGTCTAATTTTCCAGATGTCTTGGTGAATTACCTAATTTTATATGCATTTTTTTTATGGACTTGGCAGGATTTAGTATGTGGGAGCCTACACCCCCTTTACTGGTTCATATGCTTGGAAGGAGCATTGAGAACGTTCGCACTTTCACCCAGAAAGTTTTCAAGTATGTCTTTATGCCACAGATTAGATGGTACTTTTGATGTGTTTGTAAGGGCAGTGGGCCAAGCCTGATGTTTTAGATTATTTTGAATGGCCATTAGCTAGTCATTTAGGAAATTTTGAATTTTTGAATATGCTAGATTTTACTGCAATGCCTTTTTAGCTTTAGTGATATTTAATACCATTTTTGTTAGCAACTTTTGGGTTATTGATATTAATTGCAATAAGGTACAGGTTACATTATTAGTTATTGGAATAATTTTTATGCAGGTAAAATTTTTAGTGGCAAAACAAACTTTGGGTATTTGTTTAATTGTTTATTAATTGGGTGACCAAATAACAATAAGGGCTTTTTTTTATTTAACACAGTGCAAATTTTAGGAACATTTGCTATAGAACTCATTAATTGCAATTATTAATTTTTGGGGTTTGCTGGTAGTGATATTATATACTTTTATTTTTACTGATTTATTTTTTTTTATTTAATTGTTTGCTTATATGGGATATTTTGAACCTTAAAAATATATATATATATATATTTTTAAAACAATATTTAAATAAATTATTAAAGTGTGAAGGCCTTGGCCATTGGTTTTATTAAATATATGGCATTGTCTATATTTGGATGTATTACAGGGGTAATAGTGTAATGGAGGAGATGGCAGGGGCAATGGCAACAAGGTGCCTTTGGTACTTATTATTTAAAATTCAATTAGGGAGGGCAATACATGCTGAAGGACTTATTTAAAACACAGGGCGCAGCCTGTAGAATAAATTCAATTTTAAAATTCAATCAATACTACGTTCCCAAGCATGGGTCCCACAAGTTTTTTTTTGCCAGTGTATAATTTTTTGTTTTTTTACTAGGGTTAGTTTTTAATGTCTTTTGTAGTTAGGAATTTTTGGACTTTGTGGTTTTAATGAAGCAAGTGTTCCTTTTTTTAGGAAAATTTAAAGGCACAGTAGGTTTGTTAGTGGACAAGGGAGAGGTTACTAGCACGTTGTTGTTGTTGTTGTTGTTGTTGTTGTTGTTGTTGTTGTTGTTGT